>NC_139008.1:64954609-65369526 GCF_964374135.1 Grampus griseus
AGGAACTCAGATTGGGGACTTCATCTAGTCGGATCATTTCCTACAAAAGACACAAATAAAACAATCCCCATGCTCAGTTCATTTGAGATTGGATGTACTGCTCTTTTGCATTCCCCTAAGAATGGGGCTTGGTAGCTAGACCGCTTAGGTTCAAATCCCAGCTCCACAATTCGCAGCTGCACAACCCTAGGTAAGTCATGGAACCTAAGTCTTTGTCTGCTCTTCTGTCAAATGGGACTAATCTAATCTACCTCATAGGATTGGTTTGAGGATTAAACCCTTTGAGGACCACTATTCTTACTCTCCACCTTTGCTCATATGCCCCATTTTGCCTAAAAAAAACGCCTACCACTCAAGTTTTATCAATCAGAAATTGCCATAGATGTTTTCAAGACATAAAATATTTCAAATATAGCTGAAGGTCCTTGTGTATCCCTACCTAGTTGCATTCACTTCATTCCCCCCCAAGACGTAACCATTATTTTGAACTCTGTTTATTATTTTTACACGTTTTCACACTTACAAATATTTCCACAAAAAATAAATGGTATTGTTCACAAACTACTATGTATAAAATAAATAAGCTACAAGGATATATTGTAGAGCACAGGGAACACAGCCAATATTTTATAACTTTAAATGGAGTATAATCTATAAAAATTTTGAATCACTATGTTGTATACCTGAAACTAATATAATACTGTAAATCAATTATACCTCAATAAAAAATAAAACAAAAATACATGGTTTTGTTCTGCATGCACAGTGTGAATGATACTTCACGGTCAACAGTGAGATTCAACTACACTGATACAAGTTAAGTCTACTTCAATCATTTCTCATTGTTTTAATTCACAATTTATTCAATCATTCTTTTTAAATATGTGTATGTTTAGGTGGACTATAATTTTTCACTATTAAACAGTGTTGTAATGAACACTCCTATAGGTGTCTCCTTGTGTGTACATGCCCATGTAACCAATTATCTAGAGTAAGTGATAGCAGACCTTCTCCTCTTTTCCCTTATTAGAAATATTTCCAAAGTTTCAGGTTTAGTTTGATGTTTGCTGTAAGTTTTAATAGATATACAATACCAAGTTAAGGAATTTTCTTTCTATTCCTAGCTTTTATCATGAATGAGTACTTAATTTTATGAAATGCTTTTTGTTATTTGGTTATATTCTCATTTTCTTTCTTCCTTAATATCCACAAATGTTGTACATCACATGGTCTTCTCTCCTTCTGAAACATCTTTACATTCTTCAGATAATACCTGCTACCCTTCATCCCACTAATGTACTTAACTCCCACTGGATTGGGTATTTCTCTATCACTGCACATATAACATGATCTTGTAATTATCTGTTCCTGCATCTAATTTCCCAAATAAACTGACACTGCCTTGAGTCAGGAGTGTATCTTACCTCCTTTCCAGAGCCTCAGTGCATAGACCCTGGTAGCGTAGGTCTCAGTAAATGTATACTGAACCAATGAATGATTCCTAGAAGCCCTTGTGAATCTCACTCCTATTTCTGGTTGGCTGTGGAGGGGTTATTTGGGAGTAGCTTCTTCCACCTTTGCCTTCCCAGTACACAAATGTTAGCTATTGTTATTATTGGAAACTGGGACTTCCAGCTCATCTGTTCCTTTAGCCCTGTCCAACTTAGTGTATGGGTTGCAAACCAGGTCCCGCCCCCCCCACCCTCCAGGCCCACTTCTTTGTGTTATATTTTAATTTTTATTTAATACTTGATACAACATATGTTATAAAGCATAACAAAGTGAATAGCTATGTGTGCCTTTCCTATCACATCTCCCTTTCTCTCGGCCAGAGGTAACCACTATCCTGAATTTTGTTTATTATTGCTTTTTCATTAAAAAAAAGTTTTGTATGATTTGAGTTTGCCTATTTTTGAGCTTTGTAAAAATGATACACTATACACATGGAGGCTAAACAGTACGCTACTAAATAACCAAGAGATCACTGAAGAAATCAAAGAAGAAATTTAAAAAATACACAGAAACAAATGACAATGATAACACGACTACCCAAAACCTATGGGATGCAGCAAAAGCAGTTCTAAGTGGGAAGTTTACAGCAATTCAATCTCACCTCAAGAAACAAGAAAAACCTCAAATAAACAATCTAACCCTACACTTAAAACAACTAGAGAAAGAAGAACAAAGAAAACCCGAAGTGAGTAGAAGGAAAGAAATCATAAAGACCAGAGCAGAAATAAATGAAATAGAAAGGAATAAAACAATAGCAAAGATCAATAAAACTAAAAGCTGGTTCTTTATTCCCCAGAAGAGTTGTTTTCAAAGCAAACATTCCAAATGAATGTGGCTCTTCAAATGGAATGTCCCCATTGTGCTTGAAGTGTTTCTTCTCTGGTTGTGATTTTAAATTACAGACTCATTTGAGCTACTCCCCTTCCCCTCGGTATCTTTAGAGGAGTAGTGACTTTGTCCTTAGGTAGAGGATGTGTAATTTTGGGTGAAAGTAAATTACAATTTATTTGAGTTTATTCCAAAATCTATGTATTTGGTATTCTGGAGTAGATCAAACCAAGAGTAGATCAAACCAACAGAAAGTTTCTTGGTCTTAAAAAGGAATGATCTAATTGCTTTGGGTATTGTGCTGGCTGCACACTTTGGCCACTTGAAACGTGTTAAACGTCACTGATTAAAACAGCTGGAGCATTTCTTGCCCCATTCCAGTTACGGAGCAGCATGCTGAAATCCTAACATCTCTCACTCACCTATAAGGACAACACACAGGCTGAGAGAGAACAGAAGCGGGTAGAAGACTCAGTAATTTCAGTCCCCCTTCATCTGTTCTGCTGTTCTCCTTGCTCTCTGAGTAGACAGAGTAATGTTTCCTTTTTCCTTTTCCCAAAGAAAGGAAGGTAAGGGGGAAAGTAAATTTATGTATTTAGACCAGTCAAAAAAAAAAAAAAAGCTGTTTTTTTGAGAAGATAAACAAAATTGATAAACCCTTAGCCAGATTCATCAAGAAAAAAAGGGAGAGGACGCAAATCAATAAAATTAGAAATGAAAAAGGAGAAATCACAACTGACACTGCAGACATACAAAGGATTATAAGAGACTACTACAAACTACTACAAACAACTATATGCCAATAAAATGGACAACCACATAGAAATGGACAAATTCTTGGAAAGGTAAAATTTTCCAAGACTGAACCAGGAAGAATTAGAAAATATAAACAGACCTATGACAAGTAATGAAATTGAAACCGTAATTAAAAATCTTCCCACAAACAGAAGTCCAGGACCAGATGGCTTCACAGGCGAATACTATCAAACATTTAGAGAAGAGCTAACACTGATCCTTCTCAAATACTTCCAAAAAATTGCAGAGGGAGAAACACTCCCAAATTCATTCTATGAAGCCACCATCATTCTGATACCAAAACCAGAAAAAGATATCACAAAAAAAGAAAATTATAGACCTAAACAAAATACTAGCAAACAGAATCCAACAGCACATTAAAAGGATCATACACCATGATCAAGTGGGATTTATCCCAGGGATGCAAGGATTCTTTAACACACGCAAATCAATCAATGTGATACACCATATTAACAAACTGAAGAATAAAAACCATATGATCATCTCAATAGATGCAGAAAAAGTTTTCAACAAAATTCAACACCCATTTATGATAAAAACTCTCCAGAAAATGGGCATAGAGGGAACCTACCTCAACATAACAAAAGCCATATATGACAAAACCCACAGCAAGCATCATACTCAATGGTGAAAAACTGAAAGCATTTCCACTAAGATCAGGAAAAAGACAAGGATGTCCACTCTCACCACTATTATTCAACATAGTTTTGGAAGTCCTAGCCACGGCAATCAGAGAAGAAAAAGAAATAAAAGGAATACAAATTGGAAAAGAAAAAGTAAAGCTGTCACTGTTTGCAGATGACATGACACTATCCACAGAAAATCCTAAAGATGCCACCAGAAAACTACTAGAACTAATCAATGAATCTGGTAAGGCTGAAGGATACAAAATTAATGCACAGAAATCTCCAGCATTCCTAGACACCAACAATGAAAAATCAGAAAGAGAAATTAAGGAAACACTCCCATTTACCATAGCAATAAAAAGAATAAAATACCTAGGAATAAACCTGCCTAAGGAGGAGAAAGACTTGTACTCAGAAAACTATAAAACACTGATGAAAGAAATCAAAGATGACATAAACAGATGGAGAAATATACTATTGTTCTTGGATTGGAAGAATCAATATTGTGAAAATGACTATACTACCCAAAGCAATCTACAGATTCAATGCAATCCCTATCAAACTACCAATGGCATTCTTCACAGAATTAGAACAAAAAATTTTACAATTCATATGGAAACACAAGAGACCCCAAATAGCCAAAGCATTCTTGAGAAAGAAAAACGGAGTTGGAGGAATCAGGGGCCCTGACTTCAAACTATGCCACAAAGCTACAGTAATCAAGACAGTATGGTACTGGCACAAAAACAGAAATACAGATCAATGGTACAGGATAGAATGCCCAGAGATAAACCCACAGACCTATGGTCACCTAATTTATGACCAAGGAGACAAGAACAAACAATGGAGAAAAGACAGCCCCTTCAATAAATGGTGCTGGGAAAACTGGACCACTACATGTAAAAGAAAGAAATTCAAACACTCCCTAACACCATACACAAAAATAAACTCCAAATGGATTAAAGACTTAAATATAAGACCAGACACTATAAAACTCTTTGAGGAAAACATAGGAAAAACACTCTTTGACATAAACCACAGCAAGACCTTTTTTGACCCACCTCCTAGAGTAATGGAAATAAAAACAACAACAAATGGGACTTAATTAAACTTAAAAGCTTTTGCACAGCAAAGGAAACCATAAACAAGACAAAAAGACAACCCTCAGAATGGGAGAAAATATTTGCAATTTTAAATTATTAAAAAATGGACGGAATTAAAAAATAGGTGGAAGACCTAAATAGACATTTCACCAAGGAAGACATACAGATGGCCAAAAGGCACATGAAAAGATGCTCAACATCACTAATTATTAGAGAAATGCAAATCAAAACTACAGCTATCATCTCATGCCAGACAGAATGGTCATTATCAAAAAATCTAGAAAAAATAAATGCTGGAAAGGGTGTGGTGAAAAGGGAACCCTCCTGCACTATTGGTGGGAATGTAAATTGATAAAACCACTATGGAGAACAGTATGGAGGTTCCTTAAAAAACTAAAAATAGGGCTTCCCTGGTGGCGCAGCGGTTGGGAGTCCGCCTGCCGGTGCAGGGGACACGGGTTCGTGCCCCGGTCCGGGAGGATCCCACATGCCGCGGAGCAGCTGGGCCCGTGAGCCATGGCCGCTGGGCCTGCGCGTCCGGAGCCTGTGCTCCGCAACGGGAGAGGCCACAACAGTAAGAGTCCTGCGTACCACAAAAAATAAAAAAATAATTTCTATGATTTAGCTATGTTGTCGCCTATAGCAACAGTCATTGTATAATATCCCATTGTGTGAATAGAGGACATTTATCCATTTTCCTGTTGATGGATCAGAGACCTGGTTTCAGTTTTTTGCCCTTAAC
The DNA here is from genome assembly GCF_964374135.1 of Grampus griseus. Classification (NCBI taxonomy): domain Eukaryota; kingdom Metazoa; phylum Chordata; class Mammalia; order Artiodactyla; family Delphinidae; genus Grampus; species Grampus griseus. The sequence continues at coordinate 64,960,237 of NC_139008.1, forward strand.
CAATAATGCCATAACCTTTCTTATGTGTTTCTTGATGCACATGTGCAGAAGTTTTTCTGAGGCAGTGGCTTCCAAACCATTCTGACAATGTCCAAGAATAAAAAATAAAATTTCCATCACAACACAGTAAATATACACAGGTGAATGTATGTGTATAAATATGAAACAAAAACTTAAACAATACCCTTACATAATACATTTTGATCTTTTCTATTTAGCTGGTAGATCCACTGAATTCATTTCACACCCTCCTGGCTTCAATTTAGTGTTTTTATTTCTAAGAATCACTGCTCTGGAATTGAGCTTCCCCACGAGTGTGCCTGGGCATAGGTTACAGGTTACCCAGGCCACAATACTGATGCTTCGGCCCTCAGGTCAGTGCTTCCTTAGGTGCTGGGTCACAGGGTATGCCCACGTTCAACTAGAAAACAAAATAGATATATTCTGCTGATATAAAAAGGTATCAGCAGTAACGTAAGTGTTTCCAGTGATACACATTCTCGAGCTCTCTCACTGTGGTCTTATCTGCATTTTCCTGATTATCAGTGAAGTTAAGCATCTTCTTTTTATGGATCATTTGTTTCTCCTCTGTAAAATGCTTGCTCCTATCATTGCCCATTTTTCTACTGGGCCATTTGTCTTTTCCTTGCTGATTCATAAGAATTCATGATAAATGCTGTTGTTGTTTTGGGGGTTATTTTGGTTGTTGCTTTTGTTTGTTTGTTGGCCGTGCCACACTACATGCAGGATCTTAGTTCCCTGACCAAGCATCGAACCCATGCTCCCTGCAGTGGAAGCCCGGAGTCTCAACCACTGGACCACCAGAGAATTCCCCATGATAAATTCTGAATACCAATCTTTTGTTAGTTGCATGGGTTGCAAATATCTTTTCCCAGTTTGTGGCTTGTGTTCCCACTTTCTTATGGTGTCTATCCCCCTTTCAAACTGCACTAAGGTACCCGTAATGTCTAGCAGAACTCATCACTATTTTTGGCAACACAGAAAGGTATGAGAGGGAGGAAGAGGGCATGAGGGACAAGCAGGAAAAGTTATGAAGGAGGAATCCTAGAGTCTTATGCTAAGACTGCCAGGGAGTCTGGAGTTTCCGCCCTGGAAGCCCCTTCTCACACACTGGTGCATACAATTATTGGAAAAATAACAAAGCCTTTTCATCAAAGGGCACAAAGGGTCTGTCTGGGACCTGCACACATCTCCAATGTTTTCCTACAGACAATGGGTCACTTGTGCATCTTCTGCCTGCGCAATAACAAGCAGAGCCTGGGGAAAGTGCCAGCAGAAACACAGAAATGAAAGCTGGGGTCACCACAATGCACATGGGTACTCTTTTCACTGCAACAGAAAATCTAAGAGGCTGCTCCTACCTCCTCGGTAGTAAAAGGAAGGAATCTGCAAACCTGCAACTGACGTGGAGGCATGGGACAAGGACTTGGGGAAGTAAGCCAGGTCCTAACAAGCATTACACCAAAAATCTAATATAGTGATTCTCTAACATGCCTATAGATCTGCTGGGGGGGGGCGCCGTCTGTGAATTCTCGATGACAAATATTTAATTTAGTGCTTTCACTTCGATCATAGTCCTTTTGTTTTTTTTTTTTAAAGCATATCCTGGATCATTTGAATGTCCATCTTATGACCAACTGGCAGGATTTCAGTGCTCATATTTGTTATTTCCTATGTTGTCAATTAAACTTTGTTGAAAACTAAAGAGAAAAAATAGAGGTGAACGTAATAAGTGAAAGTCAAACATCCTCACAAGAAAGCTTCACAACAGTTCAAATATAGAAAAGTGGTAGGAGAATGGAGTTATTATACAGCATACAGCACTAGAGCTACGCTAAAAAGATCTTGCACCATAATAATTGAGGGACAATTTGATTTCAGCAAAGTAACATTAGCTAACACATGAAATTCACAAAGTCAATCTGAGCTTTTGAGTTTTATAAGTAGTTTGATTTCAATCTATTTGTTTAGGTTTTATAATCATTTAAGATCTATTAGTATAAGTAGTATAACCTAGTGAATATACTTAAGTAACACAAAAAAATAATGTTAACACTAGGAGTATGGCAGAGTTTTTCTTTAGAAGAGTTCTGTACATTATTCAGGTTTGAGAATCCAACTGTCTGAGGCACTCTCCTCCACCTGGTCATTCACCTGCTAGAGGATACAGCTCACCTTTTTAACACCCAAAATATCTTCAATGAGGGTTGCTGTCTGTAAGAATGTCTTCTTACTCGTCATCAGTGTAAACAGGAAGATCACAAAGTCATTCTTTTCTGCCAAACGCTTTGTAACCCCTTCCGTCTATCGCAAGGGAGAAGAAGAGAAAAAGCAGAATGGTTATAACCCCAAAATAAAATATGAAGGGCAAAATATCCATTCCAGACACTGGAAAAGCAATTCCACGCTACATCAGGAACTGTTAGCTGAGCCCTTAATTCCCTAAAACTATATATAAAACACTGTGTACAAATGTATTTTTATGGGGAGGAGTTTTTAAATAATATCCATCATAGGTTTTTAACCTAGTACCTAAATCATGAGCTATAAGCCAGCACCCAGTAGGCTAAGTTTTATTTGGCCAGCAATACCTTTTAAATTTTGACTTTAAGTCTTCAGATAGGATATGCTTACTCCAGTTAGTCACAATTTGCACAAGTCCCCACTCCAAAACAGGCAACTTCAAACGTTTCTTGTTTTCTGCCTGATCCTTGGAGGCACTGGTGTTTGCAACTCTAAAAGCCCTAGGTTTCCATCTAACCTGGGTTTAAGCCAGATCAGCACAAAGTTGGACCATATCATCCTATGTTCTTTACGTTTTTGTTTCTTCTTTCTTTGCTTTCCTTTTCTTTTTCTTTCCTTTTCTTTCTCTCTCTTTCTTTCTTTCTTTCCCTTTCCTTCCTTCCTTCCTTCCCTTTCTTTCCTTTCCCTTCCTTCCTTTTTTTAACTGAACTGTGTTTTGCTGGAATATTATTAACATTAGGTGTCATTATTAACGAACAGCCTCATTAAGACTGCCTCATAAGACTATTAACTACATGGAAGCTGACAATGATGGAGTCATTACATCACACATATATCATCTTATTTTATAAGAACAATTTCTTACTGGCCTTAGTTACAAGAATAATTGTGCACTACCTGAACAATCAGTTTATTTTTATCTCACGGGTCTGTCTGTGCTTACCTGTGCCACTAGCTACATGTGGCTACTGAGCACTTGAAACGTGGCTAGTCTGAACTGAGATGTGCTCTGAAAGTAAAAAACACACTGGATTTTGAAACCTTAATACAAAAAAAAGGAATTATATCTCATTAATAATTACTTATATTGATGACATGTTGGAATAACATTCTTGAAATACTGTGCTAAATAAAATACATCATTAGGGCTTCCCTGGTGGCACAGTGGTTGAGAGTCTGCCTGCCGATGCAGGGGACACGGGTTCATGCCCCGGTCCGGGAAGATCCCACACGCCGCAAAGCGGCTGAGCCTGCGCGTCTGGAGCCTGTGCTCCGCAACGGGAGAGGCCACAACAGTGAGAGGCCCGCGTACAGCAAAAAAAAAAAAAAAAAAAAAAAAATACATCATTAAAATTAACTTCACCTATTTCTTCCTACTTCTTTTCTTACTTTCTAAAAAACGTGGCTACAAGGAAATTGAAAATAACCTAAGTATGGTGGGGTGATGGGTTATTTCACTTGTTTTCGGAGTCTTTTTATATTATACTCTAATATTCTTGAGAGACTGGTATAATACATTCTTATACTTTTTAAAATGTGATACACAGAAGCAAATACAAAATACCATATATAGCCTAATCAGTGACTAAAAGTGCAGGTTTATTACACTAAGATTGCATTAGCCTTTTTGGTGACAATAGTTTTTGCTGAATCCTTTTGAACTTACTGACAGTTTAGGCCCCTAAACTATTTTTCATTTGTATGTCCCTAAGACATATCTCACTTGCTCAGGACCTCAGCATTAATTTTTTTTTTTTTTTTTGTGGTACGCGGGCCTCTCACTGCTGTGGCCTCTCCCATTGCGGAGCACAGGCTCCGGACGCGCAGGCTCAGCGGCCATGGCTCACGGGCGCAGCCGCTCCGCGGCATGTGGGATCTTCCCAGACCGGGGCACAAACCCGCGTCTCCTGCATCGGCAGGCGGACTCTCAACCACTGCGCCACCAGGGAAGCCCTCAGCATTAATTTCTTATTTGTTTATTTAGAGTTATGTCCAAAGCTTTACATTATCCCTTTTCAATTCTTTTTATTCAAACAGCCTATCATTTATGTTGTCAAGGTTTTTGTGGATGCTGATTTTTATCTTAAGATATCAATCCTGGAGCTTCCCTGGTGGCGCAGTGGTTGAGAGTCTGCCTGCCAATGCTGGGGACACGGGTTCGAGCCCTGGTCCAGGAAGATCCCACATGCTGCGGAGCAACTAAGCCCACGCGCCAGAACTGCTGAGCCTGCATTCTGGAGCCCGTGAGCCACAACTACTGAGCTCACGTGCCACAACTACTGAAGCCCATGCGCCTAGAGCCTGTGCTCTGCAACAAGAGAAGGCACCGCAGTGAGAAGCCCACGCACCACAACCAAGAGTAGCCCCTGCTCAACGCAACTAGAGAAAGCCCGCGCACAGCAACAAAGACCCAATGCAGCCAAAAAAAAAAAGAAAAAAAAAAAGATATCAATCCTGAACTAATAAATATGCTATTCCTAAAGGTAAAATAAAATAACCTAAGTGTTATATTTCTGTTGCATAGCAATGTTATGGATGCTGAACTTTGTGTTAAGTGTTGAAACATATTTCCCTATTTGTGTTGGTTGCTAAGAAGCTTAAACCCAAATTTTTTTTTTTTTTTTTAATGGAGGCTGAGAAGTCCCTTGATATGCCATCTGCAAGTTGGAGAACCAGGAAAACTGGTGATGAAATTCAGTCAGAGACAGAAGGCCTGAGAATCAGAACCAACAGTGTAAGTCCCTGTTGGAGCCAAAGGCCCAAGAACCAGGAACTCCAAGTCCGAGGGCAGGGGAAGACGGATGTCTCAGCTCGGGCAGAGAGTGAATTCGCCCAACCTCCCCACCTTTTTGCTCTATTCAGGGCCTCAATGGATTGGATGGTGGTCACCCACATTGGTGAGGGCATCTACTGATTCAAATGCTAATCTCTTCCAGAGACACCCTCACAGACACACCCAGAAAAAAAATGTTTAACCAGATATCTGGGTGTCCCTTAGCTCAGTCAAGTTTACACATATGAACAAATGTTCATAGTAGCATTATTCTTTTTTTTTTTTGATGTGGACCATTTTTAAAGTGTTTATTGAATTTGTTACAATATTGCTTCTGTTTTATTTATTTTTTGAATTTTTGAATTTTATTTTATTTTTTTATACAGCAGGTTCTTATTAGTTATCCATTTTATACATATTAGTGTATACATGTCAATCCCAATCTCCCAATTCATCCCACCACCACCACCCCGCCCGCCACTTTCCCCCCGTGGTGTCCATACGTTTGTTCTCTACATCTGTGTCTCTATTTCTGCCCTGCAAACCAGTTCATCTGTACCATTTTTCTAGGTTCCAGATACATGCGTTAATATATGATATCAGCTTAAACCCAAATTTGTACCCCATCCGCGATACAGATGATTTTATGTTCAGCCCAATTCCTGGATACCTACTTCTAAATTTATAATATTGGTAGATCTTACATACTCCTAATGATGCCCGAAATCTTTTTTTGAATGAGGCAAGAAATGAAATGGAATTAAATGTTCCTTTGTGCTTTCATTGCATAGAGGTTTCACTTCTACAACAGCATTTGTTTCATTCTGCTGTATTTGATTCACGCTTTACAGTTTAGCACATATGTTCCCAAAAGACAGGTACTGGGTCTTACAAAAATTAACATTTGTATATTGCTTTACAAAGTGCTTTCACATCTATCATCTCATTTAAATCCCACAACAACCCTATGATGTATGATTACCAACTACACTCTACTAAGATAAGAAACTAAAGCACAGGGAGGAGAATTAATAAGCATGAAGCCAAGAGCTAGAACCCCAAACCAAGTTCTAGCACTAAGTGCTATGCTCTTTCCACCAAATTGCTTCTTTTATTCACCATTCTTTCCCACTCAGTGATCAACCTAGTTGGATGTCCTGATCAACACATGGTGGGTCTTCTGGTTCTTGTTTTGTTTTCTAACAATAAAAATGAAGGAGTAGGTACAATAGAGTTTAAAGGAATCCTAAAACGTCACAGGCACTCTTTCAATGCTTGTATCCATTTAACAAGTTTTTTGTTCAGTCTGTGCTTGGACACCTCCAGGGCTAGAGGAGTTCAGTACCTGCTGAAGCAGCCATGGCTCAATTAATATGAAATTTTGCCATCCATAATTTCTACCTGTTGGTTATGGTTCTCAGGCACATATCAGTCCAATTCTCCAATGTCTGAAGATAGCTGTCATGTCTACCACCCCATTCAAATCTTCCCTCCTCGAGCACTGCAGATGTGGCAGGGAGAAAAATGAGGCCCTGATGGCAGGCATACTTACACAGACACAGGTATTATACAAGATGCTCAAACAGTCCTTGGACATTTCATCACTTACTGAAAGTGAAAGGGGAATAACTGGTTATTTTTCTCATTGGAAAGATAGTGTAACAGAATTAAATTTTTGAACATAGAATTGTTCCTCATAATCCCCTCCAAGATGATTATTTTCCTTTTAGCATACCTCCTTCCAGTCCTTATTCACCAAAGAGTTTCATGGTGCCTGCATCAGAGCCTACAAACCAATTTGTACACTGCTTTTTGGTTTGATATAGTATTGTGCTTATTATGTTCCACAGTCTTTATAATTTCAACCTGTTGTGGTGTTATCACTTAGTAAGCCATGTTCCTTTATAGCTTGATTAGAATTATATCCAGGGTTTTAAAAATTTTGCTATTTAAATAGACTAGAAATAAACAACATAACATATAGTCCTTTTATGCTTGTGTTGAAATGGTTCCCTAAGATACAGTTCCAAAAGCAGAATTACGAGAATCCAAAGTAATTGGATTGATGTTATAAATTTCCACTGAAAATTCTACTAGCAGCAAACAAGGATGTCATTTTTACTACAGACTCAACGTGTTTTGTTCTGTTGTTATTTACGTTGGGTACCAATAAAGAACTAGTTACTTCTCTGTGAGCAGGAACAGGAGAGTACGACAAAAAGGAAACTAAATTTTCAAGTCCTCAAAACTGGGAGATGATAAAATTGAGTATGAACCATGGATAGAGTGTTTTGTTTGGCATTACTTTTATTTTTAAAAACTGTTTGCATTAATTCCTATGCTGCCACAAACTCTAAAATGTTAGGCTTCCTTCCAAGATCCCAGTGGGCAGCCCTGCCAAGCTAGCTTGACCAGAAGGGTTATCTGACATAATCTTGAGATAATGCAGATGTCCTGTATCCCTCATCACCACTTTTCAACCTATGGGGGCTTCTGGTTTATTTATTTCATGACTTCAGAGCAGGTTGGAACACCAAATCAGTATATTTCAGTACTTCTAGACCTTTCATTTTCAAAGGGAACTGGAATTCACTCATTCATCAAATATTTATTCAGCATCCACTCTAGAGCAGATACAGAATATACAGTGGTTAGCGAAAAAAAAAAAAAAAGACAAAGCCTCATGGAACTTATAAATCTAGTGGGGGAAGAGAGAATAAATAAGAACACCAACAAGTAATTACAAGATGCTACCTGCTATGAGGGTAGAGGACATGAAGACCAATTTAGATAGGATACAAAGCTGCGACATAAAAGATGAATATGAATCCTCTTAACCACTACTACACATACAAACAAGGCCTTACATAATATGTCATGTTGATGTTGGGAGGAAAAGTTTTTAATTAAAAAAAAAGTGATATTTGTAGTAGAGCATTCATCAGATGTTAACTGATCTCTGGCTTTTAATGCCAAAGTAAGTGTACTTACTCACTTTTTTAAATTATCAACTGACTACCTAAGAATAATATTTGCAACATGTGTAAGTTATAGAGAATAATAATAGAATAATACCCATATACCTACCACCCAGTCCAAGAAATAATGTGCTACCCTAAACACAAATAAATTACACATTCTGGTAATGACTGAACTTTTCACAAAGAGCTTATATCACTTTTATAACAACAAAAACAAGACAATAATTAAAAAATAAAACAAATGATCTTACCAGGCTTTTCCTTACTCTCTCAATTAACTATATGAGAAATAAGAATTTGCAAAGAAAACATAAAAGCTGAAACCAAGGACTATTAGAAACTACAAAGATGCAATTCTTTTAGCCCAGTAGTTTTCACACTTTTTCTTTTAAAGCACTAGACTTTTATTTCTACCAAGTATAAAATAAAGAGAGCTGCTTAGTTAGGGGCGGAGAGTGTCCTACAGCCGAACATAAGGCATGTCCTCATTGTTAAGAGTTAGGAAGGGAAAGAAGAGAAACTCCTGGGAATTACCATCATAACAGCAGGTTAGGAAATGAGTACCAGTGGCTGATAAGTATACTTACTTTTCAGTTTCTGTCCCCGAATAGAGATTGTAGGCCTCATAAGAATTTCTACAAGGAGCTATAAAAAAAAATTGGATAAAAGCTTCAAAATTCAAAGCACAACTTACAAAACAGTCTTTGCCATGACAACTCATGGCCCAAATATCTGTCAGGGTACTGCAAGACCCTCTTGGTCCCAACACAGGCAGAAGGCAGTGAAGTTCAGGGAAATGAGCACTGTACCAAGAGTCAGGAAACCTGGGTTCTAGTTGCAGCTCAGCCACCTATTCCCCATGTAAACTCGGGCAAGTCAGTGTCCCTCCATGGCCTTGGCTCTCATTTTTAAAAATAAGAATGTTAGATTAGTTAATCTCTGGGGTCCAACGTGGCTTTAATTTTTTTAAAGCTGCAGAACATTTTCACTATGATTCCTCTTTTGCTTTTAGAATATTTGTGTTCTTTTTATAAACATAAGTTTATAAAAAGAATCACAAAAGGTATACCATAAACTGTTAATACTGATTTCTACAGGGGGCTGGGGAGTATATGCATTCATTTTTCATTTTACATACTTGTAATACAACACATAATTCTGTTTAAACTGTTTACAATAAATATGCATTTAAAAACCCATTCTGTTGAAACAAAGGACAGTTTATAATGATAAAAGGGTCAATCCATCGGGACAATATAACAATTATAAACATATATGCATCTAACAACAGAACCTCAAAACACATGAAGCAAAAGCTGACAGAACTGAAGGAGACAATTCAAAAATAATAGCTGGATAATACCCTACTTTCAATAATGGATAGACAATGAGGTAATACCAAAAATATAGAAGACTTGAACACTATAAACCAACAAGCTCTGACAGCTATAAAGCATTCTGCCCAGCAACAGCAGAATACACATTCTACTCAAGCACACAGGAATACACACACACACACACACACACACACACACACACACACACACACACACACACACACAGGAACACTACTCAGCCATAAAAAAGAATGAAATTTTGCCATCTGCAGCAACATGGATGGACTTGGAGGACATTATGCTAAATGAAATAAGTCAGACAGAGAAAGACAAACACTGTATATCACTTGTATGTGGAATCTAAAAAAGTAAAACACAATAGTGACTATAATAAAAAAGAAGCAGACTCACAGATACAGAGAACAAACTAGTGGCTACCAGTCGGTGGGGGGCAATATAAAGGTGGGAGAGTGGGAGGTACAAACTAGTAAGTCTAAGATAGCCTACAAGGATGTATTGTACAACATGGGGGATACAGCCAATATTTTACAATAACAAATAAACAAAGCATAACCTTTAAAAATTGTGAATCACTATATTGTACAACAACTATACTTCAATAAAAATGCAAAAAATAAATTTCGCTTAAAAGAAAAAAAGGGAATTATCTCAAACCAATAACCTAATCTTTCACTTCAATTCACTGGAAAAAGAGGTGCAACACAAAACCAAAGCAAGCAGAAGAAAAGTAATAAGGATTAGAATGGAAACTAATTTAGCAGAGAATAGAAAATAACAGAGAATATCAACGAGATCACCCTTGACCTTATAGAAAACAAGAACTACCTTCCTCCTGATGAATACTTTTAACTATTATATATAAAGCCACACTAAGCATCTTTGTATACAAAGCCTTATCTCATTTTGACTTACGTCTTCATGAGAGATTCACACAAATGGAAACAACAGGGCAAAATGAGTAATGATCTTTAAGGTTTTGAAGCATACTACACAAATGCTTTTGAAAAGAGATGCCCCATTTTTCACAGTCATCCAAGAAAAGTATAAGATATTCATCTGCATAGGTTATTATATTTAAAATAAATTCTCTTGAAATAAAGGATGGACTATGTCAATGAATAAATTAAAAGTCCCTGAATGCCAAGTGATGGATCATACCTGGGCCACAGACATAATTCATGAGGTCTACATCTACTGAAAAGCTGGGAGATTCTACATAAGAATCTAGATTTCCTACATCCCTGAGGGCAAAGGTCAATAGGAATGGAAGCCATTTCCTCATAAAAGCAGGCATGCACTCTCTAGTTCATCCTAGTCCCTGAAGTCATTTAATTTATGCAGATCTCCATTTTTTTTCTTTTTTTTTAATAAATTTATTTATTTGGCTGCACTGGGTCTTAGCTGCCACATGCGGGATCTTCATTGCAGCATGCGGGATCTAGTTCCCCGACCAGGGATTGAACCTGGGCACCCTGCACTGGGAATGTGGACTCTTAACCGCTGGACCACCAGGGAAGTCCCAGAGAGACATACCTGTCTTTGTACCTTAAAAAAAAGGGGATATATATATATATATATTTTTTAATTATATTAATTTAATTAATTTATTTATTTTTGGTTGTGCCGGGTCTTAGTTGCGGCATGCATGTGGAATCTAGTTCCCCGACCAGGGAACAAGCCCACGTCCCCTGCACTGGGAGGCAAATTCCTAACCACTGCGCCACCAGATCAATTTACATAAATCAATTATTCTAGTGTAAAAGCTTTGGTGCTTCAATATATGTGAATACCACTGAGCTTCTAAAGATGAAAATTCTGGGGACTTCCCTGGGGGTCCAGCAGTTAAGACTCCACCTTCCAATGCAGGGGGTGTGGGTTCAATCCCTGGTTGGGGAAGATCCCACATGCCACGTGGCCAGAAAAAAAAAACTAGGCCTGTAGTGATAGTTACTCTGTAACTCTGTAAATACACCAAAAATCATTGAATTGTACAAGTAAAGCAAGTGAACTGTATGGTATGTAAGCTATAACTCAGTAAAAATTTTTTAAAAATCATAAAAAAAGATGAAAATTCTGAAATGTTTGCTATAAATTGTAAAATGTTTCCTACCTCCCATTTCAAGAGTTAAATTCCCAAGCCATTAAGTAGCAGTAGTAATAATAAACAACAACTTACATCAACACCTCCAAACAAATCAAAAATATAAGTATTTGGATAAGTGGTTTCTTGGGTAAGTTTCCTCTCTTCAGTAACAAATGCCATAGCCTCCATGGAGAGAAGAGGAGAAATTTCCTAGTGAAAAAGGATACAGAAAGACATTCAGTTTAGCATCCAACACAAACCAGACACCAAAACACCAGTTTGCATTTTAATCACAACTTGAACTCCCATGAGGTCAAAGACAATGAACCATAAAAAAAAAATCTTACAGAAAAGCTGATACAATAAAAGTTGTTGTAATAGTAGTAATAGCTAACTTATTAAATGCTTATTATGTATCAGGCATGGTTCTAAGTACTTCATCTATTACCTATTTTAATCCTCACAACCCAATGATATAATAGTAATTTATCAGCCCAATTTTACAGATAGGGAGACTGAGACACAAAGAAGTTGTCAATGTCATACAGGGTACGTGACAGAGTCAGGACTTAAACCTAGGAAGTCTGGCTCCTGAGTCTGTGCTTACAAAAGAAAGCAGAACTATTTGGGGTGAAACAGGAGATAGGATAGGAAGAATATAATAGGGCCCTACTCGTTATGCTCCCTTCTCAGGAACCTCGAGGGAAGATGGAACACAGTGGGCTAGAGCAGCAGTTCTCACACAGTGATGAGCATCAGAATCATCTGAAGGGCTTGTTAAAACCCAGACTGCTGGGTCCCACCTGCAGTTTCTGATTTAATAGGTCTGGGGTGGGGCCTGAGAATGTGCATTTATAGTAAGTCTCCAAGTGATGCTGATGTTGGTCCAGGTACCACACATCAAGAAAAAGCAAAAAAAAAAAGAAAAAGAAAAAAAGAAAAAGCAGAACCCTCTCTTATGGATAACCTATTATATGCCAAGCACTGGGTTTCTATACTTTAGCCCATTTAATCTTTAAAACAATTCAGTGAAGTGAGTGTAGTTTTACAGGTGAAAAACAAAATCACAAAGTTGTACAAGATCACATAATTAGTAAGTGACTGAACTACTTTCTCTGGGTTTCATTTCTCTCATTTATAAAACTAGAATGTAATTCTGCTGGCAACATGGTACAATGGAAACTGGTTTCAGGAGTAAGACAAATCTGGGCTCACAGCAATAATAGCCACGTGACTTTGGGCAGGTTATGCTGAGTCTGTTTTCTCAACTGAAAAAGGGAACGGAGAAGACATCTGGATTTGCCTGCTCAATATCTCCTTTTCTCTTCCTCAGGCAATAGCCCTACTTCTGTGGAGGAACATGAGGCCACACACAGATGTCAAGATAAGAAATGGACAGCCTAACTCTATTTGGCCCCTCAGTTCACATCTGTGCTTTCCGATTATGTGAGACAATAAAAGATCTTTTTCGCTAATCTGAGTGGGTTACTGTTACCTGCAATCAAAGTATTTTGGACTAATATACTAATACCACCCATCTCACAGAGTTATCATAAAAATTAAATATGCCTGGTACACAGTACATTTCAAGTAAGTATTTGCTGAGTGCATAAAGAAATGATGATCACATAGCAAGCATTCAAAATATTAATTTCCCTCTTTCATCTACCTCATATCTCAGAGATTTTGCAGGAATCAAATGAAATAATGCATTATTCCTTGCAAAAGGTTTTCAAACAAGTGTAAGACACTATTTCTATCCTAATCAGACTGTGAGAAGATCAAGAAGACAAAATGCCTTCTTTTTAATTAAATTTTTATTTGGGAATGATTTTCAACTTACAAAAAAGTTGTATAGACAAAACATCTCTTCTATTTTTTTAAAGATTTATTATTTATTAATTAATTTATTTATTTCTGGCTGTGTTAGGTCTTAGTTGCAGCATGCAGGGTCTTCGTTGAGGCACGCGGGATCTTTCGTTGCAGTGTGCAGGTTTCTCTCTAGTTGTGGCGTGCGGGTTTTCTCTTCTCTAGTTGTGGCACGTAGGCTCCAGGGCACCTGGGCTCCGTAGTTGTGGCACGCGGGTTCCAGAGCACGTGGGCTCTGTAGTTTGCGGCACGCAGGCTCTCTAGTTGAGGCACACGGGCTCAGTAGTTGTGGCAAGTGGGCTTAGTTGCCCTGCAGCATGTGGGATCTTAGTTCCCTCACCAGGGATTGAACCCGTGTTCCCGCCAGTGGTAAAGGCGGATCCTTTACCACTGGACCACCAGGGAAGTCCCAAACGTCTCTTCTCAAAGGTACAGACTAAACTTTTTGGCCCTATTATATATACATTTTTTTTTTTTTTGCGGTACACGGGCCTCTCACTGCTGTGGCCTCTCCCGTTGCGGAGCACAGGCTCCAGACGTGCAGGCTCAGAGGCCATGGCTCACGGGCCCAGCCGCTCCGCGGCATGTGGGATATTCCCAGACCGGGGCACGGACCCATGTCCCCTGCATCGGCAGGCGGACTCTCAACCACTGCGCCACCAGGGAAGCCCCTGGCCCTATTTTTAAACGACTTCTTATGCGATATAATAAACAGAACTTCACCTCTGAAAAACATTATATCGTTTCATTATGATCAAATATAACTTGCATGGGTTTTAGCTACATTAGAGCCAGTAATCTAAATTCAAAGTTGGACCCACCTCCCCAAGCTGAAGTCTGACCTACTAAATAAGAAACTCTGCCGGTAGGGCCCAGGACTCTGTTTTAACAAGCCTTCCAGGTGACTCTGATACACACTCAAGATTGAGAACAACTGCCCTAGATGTCTATGCATTCTTTCCATCCCTCTCTCAACCACCCGGCCCAGTCCCTTCATCTTTATATGCTAGTCATAATTATCAACAGCCACAAGGCTACTTCTTGAACCTTCAGCAAAATGGGATCTTTTAAATCCTGTTGAAAAAGAAGGTAACCTAATCCCAGGGCACAGGCCTCCTTAATTAAGCAAGCACTGATACAAAACAAATGTGAATAAAACCCAAAAGTATATACACAGGAAACTTAATGGTGATTATCTCTGGATGGTGGGGGATTATTGGGGATTTTTATTTTCTTGTTTGCACTTTTTCTGAACTTCCCAAATTTTCTATAGCTTATGCAATAAAAACAGACTATTTTAAAAAGTAGGCGGAAGAAGAGAAAAAAATCAGACATCTTGTATCATCTGGAGACCCTGAATGCAGTCCCTCCAAGTCCCCTAAGTTACCTTGAGGATGTTCTGGCACTCAATGAAGTCACTGTGGAGGTGGCTGGTTGCATACAGCTTAAGGAGCAGCTGAGGAATTCCACTCCATTTGGACTGTTTGTCCCTCTCCGTCAAAAAAGTTTCAGTGAACTGTGAGGCAAAAGAAAAAAAAAAAAAAAGAGGAAAAGTTTACTGGTGAGGAAAGAACTACTAGCATATACAGCAAAAGAGAGCAGCTGGCTCCCAAACCCACACAGGACAAATAATTCAAAGGTCTTTCTAGAAACGTTCAGAAGTTCCCCAACAGCCTGCAAGATAAAAGTCCAGCTCCTTGCTCATGATACACACCCTTCCTATTCTATCACCGACTTTCCTCTCTAGCTTCATCTCTTTCCCAGTGCCCGCTCTAGGCTCCAGATGTACATGTTCTCTCTCTATGCCTCTCTGCACATGCTTTTCCCCTGCCTACAGAGCTGTGTACCTGTATATATGGTATGCCACCTGTGTGGGGAGAAAATAAACCTAAGGTCGGGGCAAGGTGGGTAATTATTTACACACACCCATATACAGTTGACCCTTAAACACAGGTTTGAACTGCATGGGTCCTCTTATATATGGGATTTTTTTCAATAGTAAATACTACAGTACTACACAATCCACGATTGGTTGAATCCACAAGTGCAGGGAAACTGCAGGTATGGAGAGCCGACTCAAAGCTATACAAGAATTTTCAACTGTGGAGGGTCAGTGCCCCGACCCCCTGTATTGTTCAAGGGTGAACTCTACCGCCACAGAACATCTTTGGATGTCTTTTCTATCTGGAAAGCTCCTTCTCCTCCCTGCCTTTTCTACCCAGAAAGCTCTTTCTCCTAAATGCAAGCCACAAAACCAGAAATTTTCCTTGATAGGCCTTCCCCTCTCTCCTTTCTAAGAGTCTGGGGCCTTATCTAACATTTATCATATTGTATCATAATTACTGGCTCATTTGTCCCCCCCTCCTGTAGACCACAAGCTCCTTCAGAGTAGGTACCAAGCTGTGTTTATTGTGCACACCTTCTTTCTCTCAAAGAATACCAGACACAGATCAGACACTCAGTAAATGTGTGAAGGCATGAGCAATAGCCTAGTCTAATGACAGGTTCATTAATCAATATGGCAGTGTCTACTTTGGGGACACAGCATTATCAGGTGCCAGAAGTCAATTATTTTCATGTACACTTGTCCCTCAATTAGATCAAAAGTTCACTGTAATTTATTACAGGACATGCACATCTTCAATAACATCTTAGCCTATCCGGACGCATATCAGTCCTATGACCTTGAGCAAGTCCCATTATTCTTCCTGAGCTTGTTTTCTTAGATTGTAAAAATAAGATAATACAGGGGTAATGGGAGGTAATGAGATGTTTGTGAAAGTAATTTGTATTAGGGTGAACCATAGGAAATTACCACTTCCGTAGGTCTAAATGATTATCAGAAATTTTATATACTTCAAGCAAGCTCAAATCAAGGCAAGCCCCAGAACTATGAAAAAACATCTTTCCCTTCCTTGAAAGGAAAGAAAGAGAAGACGATAATGGTTTCACGGGACTCAGCAAAAGCAGTGCTTACAGACAAATTTATAGTTAGAAACATTTATATTAAAAAGGAGAGAGGATCTCAGATGATCTTATCTTCCACAATAAGAAACTAGGAGAAAAAAGGAATAAACCAAACCCAAAGCAAGCACAAGGAAATTAAAAAGATCATTGCAAAAATAAGTGATATAGAGAAAAGAAAAATGACAGAGAATAATCAACAAAATCAAATTTGGTTCTTTGAAAAACCAACAATATTGAAAATAGTTACAGTGACCAACTCACACTGACTCAACTATATTCAGGAATGTAAGAGGGGACAATACTACCAATTTTAAGGAAATAAAAAGGTTTACAAGGAAGTACTAGGAGCAACTGTATGCCAACAAACTACATAACTTAGATGAAATATACAGATTCCCAGAAAGACACAAACAACAGAAACTGACTCAAGAAGAAACAGAAAATCTGACATACCTACAACAATTAAAGAGATCAAATTAGTAATTTAATAGGAAAGGAAGAAAGGGAGGGAGGGAGCAAGTAAGGAAGGAAAGAAACTACCCACAAAGAAAAGCCCAAGTCCAGATGCTTCACTGGTAAATTCTACTGAACATTTAAAGAGAAATTAGCAAATACTTCACAGACTCTTCCATAAAACAGAAGAGGAGGGAACAGGTCCCAACTCATTCTATGAGGCTACTATTATCCTGATACCAAAACCAAACAAAGATATTAAAAGAAAACTTATAGAACAATATCTCTGATGAATATAAACACAAAAACGCCCAGCAAAATAGCTGATCCTTGAACAACATGGGGGTTAGGGGTGACAACTGCCCATACAGTTGAATTTTACAATCAGCCCTGTATCAACAGTTCCATATCCACAGATTCAACCGCAGATCATGTAGTACTGCAGTAAGTATTTATTGAAAACAATCCACATATAAGTGGACTCATGGAATTCAAACCTATTGTTCAAGGATCAGCTGTGCCAGCAAACCTAGTCCAACAATATGTAAAAAGGATTATACAACAGACAAAGCAAGATGCATGTCAGGAATGCAAGGTTGGGTCAAACATGAAAACTAATCAATGTAATCAATCTGATAAAGGGCCGTTAATCAAAATTCCACAGCTATCATCATAATTAATGGTGAAAGCCTGAAAGGCAAATATATTGTAAAGGCTGAGGATCAACCACTTAAATAAGCTATATGAAAATTAAAAGACAAAAAACTGTAAAGTCAACTGTAACTATAATAAACAATAAAGGGATAAACATAAAGATATAAAACTATGACATCAAAAACAAAATGTGAGGGAGAGGAGTAAAAACATGCAGATCTTTTAGAATGCATTTGAACTTACATGACTATTAGTTTAAAACAAGTCAATACAGTTAAAAGTCAACATATATGAATGTCATAGTAACCACAAATCAAAACCTAAAATAGATACACAAACACTAGAGAAAAAGGAACATAAGCACGCCACTAAAGAAAATCGTCAAACCACAAAGGAAGAAACTAAAAGAAGAAAAAGAGAACAGAGGAGAACTACAAAAACAACCAGAAAACAAGTAACAATAGGGACTTCCCTGGTGGTACAGTGGTTAAGAATCTGCCTGCCATTGCAGGGGACACAGGTTCAATCCCTGGTCCGGGAAGATCCCACATGCTGCAGAGCAACTAAGCCCATGCGCCACAACTACTGAGCCTGAGATCTAGAGCACGCACACCACAACTACTGAAGCCCACGTGCCAAGAGCCTGTGCTCTGAAACAAGAGAAGCCACTGCAATGAGAGGCCCACGCACTGCAACAAAGAGTAGCCTCTGCTCACCGCAACTTGAGAAAAGCCTACATGCAGCAACGAAGACCCAACGTGGCCAAAAATAAATAAATTTTTTTAAAAAAGGAAAGAAGGCCCTGATCGTTTAAAAAAAAAAAGTAACAATAAGTACATACAAGGCAGTAAGTACATACCTATCAATAATCATTTTAAATGTCAATGGACTAAATGCTCCCATTAAAAGACATAGGGTGGCTGACTGGGTAAAAAACCAAGACCCATCTATATGTTGCTTATAAAAGACTCATTTCAGAGCTAAAAACACACCTGAAAGTGAGGGAATAGAAAAAGACATTTCATGCAAACGGAAATAACAGGAAAGAATACTCATATCAGACAAAATAGACTTTAAAGCAAAGTATATAACAAAAAAAGAAGGGCATTATATAATAGTAAAGGAATCAACAGAAGAGAGAATATAACATTCATTTACATATATTCACTTAATACAGAAGAACCTAAATACATAAAGCAAACATTAACAAACATAAAAGGAGAAGTTGACAATAACACAATAACAGTAGGGGATTTAACACCCCACTTACATCAATAGACAGATCACTGACACAGAAAATCAATAATGAAACAGTGGTCTTAAATAACACATTAGACCAGTTGTACTTAATAGGTATCTACAGGACAGTCCATCCAAAAAAAGAACATACATTCGTTTCAAGTGCACATGGAACATTCTCCAGGAAAGACCACATGCTAGGCCACAAAACTAGTCTCAACAAATTTAAGTGCATAGATAATTATGTCAAGCATTTTTTCTGACCACAACAGTATGAAACTAGAAATCAATTACAAGAAAAATGGGGAAAAAACACAAACAGGTGGAGACTAAAATAAACTACCAAAAAACCAATGGGTCACTGAAGAAATCAAAGAGGAAATCAGAAAATACCCAAAGAATGAAAATGGAAACACAACATTCTAAAATCTGAGATGCAGCAAAAGCAGTTCTAAGAGGGGAGTTTATAGTGATACAGGCCTATATCAAGAAACAAAACAAAAATCTCAAATAAAGAACCTAACCTACTATCTAAAGGAATTAGAAAGAAGAACAAACAAAGCCCAAAGTCGCAGAAGGAAGGAAATAATAAAAATCAGAGAGGAAATATATAAGAGAAACCAAAAAAAAAAAATAGAAAAGATCAATGAAACCAAGATCTAGTTTTTTTTTAAGATAAAACAAAACTGTTAAGCCTTTAGCCAGAAAGAGAGAGGACCCAAATAAACAAAATAAGAAATGAAAGAGGAGAAATAACAACTGATATCAGAGATACAAAAAAATCACAAGCAAATATTATGATCAGTTATGTGCCAACAAGTTGGACAACCTAGAAGAAATGGACAAATTTCTAGAAACATACAACCTTCCAATACTGAATCAGGAAGAAACAGACAATCTGAACAGCTTGATCACTAATAGTGTAACTGAATTTAAAATTTAAAAAACTTCCAGCAAACAGAAGTCCAGGACCAGACAGCTTCACAGGAGAATTCTACCAAACATATAAAGAAGAAATAATACCTATACTCAAACTATTCTAAAAAATTGAAGAGGATGGAACACTCCCAAATTCCTTCTACCAGGCCACCATTACCCTGATATCAAAACCAAAGACACTACAAAACAAAATTACAGGCCAATATTTCTGATGAATATAGATGCAAAAATCCTCAACAAAATACTAGCAAACCAAATTCAACAATATATAAAAGTGATCATACATCACGATAAAGTGAGATTTATTCCAGAGATGCAAGGATGGTTCAATATCCGCAAATCAATCAGTGATACACCACATTAACAAAAGAAAAGGATAAAAAATCACATGATCGTCTCAATAGATACAGAAAAAGCATTTCACAAAATTCAACATACATTCATGATAAAAACTCTTGTCAAAGTTGGTAATACAGAGAACATATCTCAACATAATAAAGGTCATTTATGACAAACCCACAGCTAACATCATACTCAACAGTGAAAAGCTGAGAGATTGTCTTCTGAAATCGGAAAAAGACAAGGATGCCACTCTTGCTACTTCTATTTAACGTAGTATTGGAAGCCATACCCACAGCAATCAGACAAGAAATAAAAGGCATCCAGAGTGGAAGGAAAGAAGTAAAACTGTCACTATTTGCAGATGACATGACACCATATATAGAAAACCCTAAAATTTCCACCAAAAAACTATTAGAATAAATGAATTCAATAAAGTTGCAGAACACAAGATTAACATACAGAAATCTGTTGCTTTTATATACACTAATAATGAACTATCAGAAAGAGAAAACAAGAAAACAATCGCACTTAAAATCATACCAAAAAGAATACCTAGAAATAAACTTAACCAAGGAGGTAAAATATATATACTCGGAAGACTATAAAACACTTATGAAGGAAATTAAGATTGATACATAGAAATGGAAAGATATCCTGTGTTCTTAGATTAGAATGATATTGTTAAAATGTCCATACATCCAAAGCAATCTACAGATTTAATGCAATCCCTAAGAAAATACCCATGGCATTTTTCACAGAACTAGAACAAATTCCTAAAATTTATATGGAGCCACAAAAGACCTTGTATTCCCACAGCAATCCTGAGGAAAAAAGAACAAAGCTGGAGATAACACAATCCCTGATTTGAGACTATACTACAAAACCACAGTAACCAAAACTGCACAATACTGGCACATACATGCAGACACACAGATCAGTGGAACAGAATAGAGAGCCCAGAAATAAACCCCCACACTTATGGTCAATTAATTTACAACAAAGGAGAAAAGAATATACAATAAGAAAAGACAGTCTCTTCCGTAAGTGGTGTTGGGAAAACTGTACAGCTACATGATAAACAATGAAATCTGTAACAAACACTGTAAAACAACTATACTTCAATAAAATAAATTTTTAAAAAATATGAACATTTTCTCACACCATATAAAAAATAAACTCAAAATGGATTAAAGACCTAAATGTAAGACTGGAAACCATAAAACCCCTAGAAGAGAACACAGACAGAACACACGTTGACATAAATCATAGCAGTATGTTTTTGTACCAGTCTCCTAAGGCAAAAGAAACAAAAGCAAAAATAAATAAATGGGACCTGATCAAACTTAAAAGCCTTTGCACAGCAAAGGAAACCATCAACATGAAAAGGCATAACCTACTGAATGGGAGAAAATATCTGCAAATATATGACTGATAAGGTATTAATATCTAAAATATATAAACAGTTCATACTACTCAAATCAAAAATACAAACAACCCAATTAGCAGAAACTAGCTTAACATTGTAAGTCAACTATACTTTAAGAGAATAGAGAAAAAAAATATAAACAACCCAATTTAAAAATGGGTGGAAGACCTAAATAGACATTTTTTTCAAAGAAGACTAAACACGGCCAAGAGGCACATGAAAAGATGCTCAACATTGCTAATCATCAGAGAAATGCAATACAAAACCACAGTAAGATATCAGTTCACAGGAGGATGTGGAGAAAAGGGAACCCTAGAACACTGTTGGTGAGAATGTAAATTGTTTCAGCCAGTACAGAGAACAGTATAGAGATTCCTCAAAAAACTGAAAACAGAATTACTGCATGATACAACAATTCCACTATTGGCTGTATATCTGAGGAAAACGAAAATAGTAATTCAAAAAGAAACATGCACCCCAATGTTCATAGCAGCACTATTTACAATAGCCAAGAAATGGAAGCAGCCTAAGCGTCCATCAACAGACGAATGGATAAAGAAGATGTGGTATATATATATACAACAGAATACAAGGTTGCAGGATACAAAATCAATATACAACATACTCAGCAATAAAAAAGGATGAAAGGACCTAGAAGGTATTATGCTTAGTGAACTAAGTCAGACAGAGAAAGACAAATACTGTATATTATCACTCATATGTGGAATCTAAAAAATAAAATGAACGAATATAACAAAACAGAAACAGGCTGAGATACTGTGAACTAGTGGTTACCAGTGGAAAGAGGGGAGGGGCAATAAGAGATACAAACTACTATGTATAAAATAAATAAGCAACAAGGATATTTTGTATAGAACAGGGAAATATAGCCATTATTTTACAGTCACTTTAAACAGAGTATAATCCGTAAAAATACTGAATCACTATGTTGTACACCTGAAACAATATGATACTGTAAATCAACTACACTTCAATTAAAAAAAGAAAAAGAAAAACTGCGGAAATCTGAATAAAGTATGGACAAAAGTTCAGGACCAGATGGCTTCAGAGGTGAATTCTATCAAACATTTAGAGAAGAGTTAACACCTATCCTTCTCAAACTCTTCCAAAAAACTGCAGATGGAGGAATACTCCCAAACTCGTTCTATGAGGCCACCATCACCCTGATACCAAAATCAGACAAAGATATCACAAAAAAAGAAAATTACAGACCAATATCACTGATGAACATAGATGCAAGAATCCTCAACAAAATACCAGCAAAACGAAACCAACAACACATTAAAAAGATCATACACTGGACTTCCCTGGTGGCGCAGTGGTTAAGAATCCACCTGCCAATGCAGGGGACATGGGATCGAGCCCTGGTCTGGGAACAACCCACATGTCGCGGAGCAACTAAGCCCACGCGCCACAACTACTGAGCCTGCACTCTAGAGCCTGCAAGCCACAACTACTGAGCCTGAGTGCCACAACTACTGAAGCCCGCACACCCAGAGCCCATGCTCTGTAACAAGAGAAGCCATCAGAATCAGAAGCCCACGCACTGCATGAAGAGTAGCCTCCACTCACTGCAACTAGAGAAAGCCCACACACAGCAATGAAGACCCAACGCAGCCAATAAATAAACAAATAAATAAATTTATATACATATATATAAAAAGATCATACACCATGATCAAGTGGGATTTATCCCAAGGATGCAAGGATTCTTCAACATGTGCAAAACAATGTGATACACCATATTAAAAATTAAAGGAAAAAAGCATATGATCACCTCAACAGATGCAGAAAAAGATTCTGACAAAATTCAACACCCATTTATGATAAAAACTCTCCAGAAAGTGGTCATAGAGGGAACCTACCTCAACATAATAAAGGCAATATACGACAAACCCACAGCAAACATCATTCTGGTGATGGTGTGGGTGAAAAACTGAAAGCATTTCATCTAAGATCAGGAACAAGACATGGATGTCCACTCTGGCCACTATTATTCAACACAGTTGGAAGTCCTAGCCACAGGAATCAGAAAGGAAAAAGAAATAAAAGAATACAAATTGGAAAAGAAAAAGTAAAACTGTCACTGTTTGCAGATGACATGATACCATCCATAGAAAATCATAAAGATGTCACCAGAAAACTATTAGAACTAATCAATGAATTTGGTAAGGTTGCAGAATACAAAATTAATGCAGAGAAATATTTTGCATTCCTATACACTAACAACAAAAGATCAGAAAGACAAATTAAGGAAACACTCCCATTTACCACTGCAACAAAAAGAATAAAATACCTAGAAATAAACCTACCTAAGGAGGCAAAAGACCTGTACTCAGAAAACTATAAAACACTGATGAAAGAAATCAAAGATGACACAAACAAATGGAGAGATATACCATGTTCCTGGATTGGAAGAATCAATATTGTGAAAATGACTATACTAACCAAAGGAATCTACAGATTCAATGCAATCCCTATCAAATTACCAATGGCACTTTTCACAGAATTAGGACAAAAAATCATACAATTTGCATGGAAACACAAAAAAGACCCCGAATAGCCGAAGCAATCTTCAGAAAGAAAAATGGAGCTGAAGGAATCAGGCTCCCCAACTTCAGACTATACTACAAAGCTACAGTAATCAAGACAGTATGGTACTGGCACAAAAACAAATATAGATCAATGGTACAGGATAGAAAGCCCAGAGATAAACCCACACATGTATGGTCACCTAATCTATGACAAAGGAGGCAAGAATATACAATGGACAACTACATGTAAAAGAATGAAATTAGAATACTCCCTAACACCATACACAAAAATAAACACAAAATGGATTAAAGACCTAAATGTAGGACCAGACACTATAAAACTCTTAGAGGAAAACATAGGAAAAACACTCACTGATGTAAAACACAGCAAGATCTTTTATGATCTACCTCCTAGAGTAATGAAAATAAAAACAAAGATAAGCAAATGGGACCTAATTAAACTTAAAAGCTTTTGCACAGCAAAGGAAACCATAAACAAGACGAAAAGACAACTCACAGAATGGGAGAAAATATTTGCAAACGAAGCAACAGACAAAGGATTAACCTCCAAAATATACAAACAGCTCATGCAGCTCAGTATCAAAAAAAACAAACAAACAACCCAATCAAAAAATGGGCAGAAGACCTAAATAGACATTTCAGCAAAGAAGGCATACAGATGGCCAAGAGGCACATTAAAAGATGCTCAAAATCACTATTAGAGAAATGTAAATCAAGACTACAATGAGGTATCACCTCACACTGGTCAGAATGGCCCATCAAAAAATCTACAAACAATAAATGCTGGAGAGGGTGCAGAGAAAGGGAACCCTCTTGCACCGTTAGTGGGAATGTAAATTGATATAGCCACTGTGGAGAACAGTATGGAAGTTCCTTAAAAAACTAAAAATAGAACTACCATATGACCCAGCAATCCCACTACTGGGCATATACCCTGAGAAAACCATAATTCAGAAAGACACACGTAACCCAATGTTTACTGCAGCACTATTTACAATAGCCAGGACATGAAACAACCTAAATGTCCATTGAAAGATGAATGGGTGAAGAAGATGTGGTACACATATATAACAGAATATTACTCAGCCATAAAAAGAAATGAAATTGGGTCATTTGTAGAGATGTGGATGGACCTAGAGTCTGTCATACAGAGTGAAGTAAATCAGAAAGAGTAAAACACATATATATGGAATCTAGGAAAATGGTACAGATGAACCTATTTGCAGGGCAGGAATAGAAAGGTTGACCTAGAGAACAGATGTGTGGACATGGGGGGGGAAGGGGAGGCAGGATGAATTGGGAGATTAGGCTTGACATAAATACACTATCATGTGTAAAACAGATAGCTAGTGGGAACCTGCTGTAGCACAGGGAGCTCAGCTCAGTGCTCTCTGATGACCTAGATGGATGGGTTCGGGGTGGGGGTGGGAGGTCCAAGAGGGAGGGGATATATGTATACATATAGCTGATTCACTTCACTGTACAGCGGAAACTAACACAACATTGCAAAGCAATTATACTCCAATAAAAAAAAATTTTTAATAAAAAATAAAACAAATGAATATAACAGAAACAGACTCACAGATACTGAGAACAAACTAGTGGTTACCAGTGGAAAGAGGGGAGAGACAATAAGAGATACAAACTACTATGTATAAAATAAATAAGCAACAAGGATATTTTGTACAGCACAGGGAAATATAGCCATTATTTTAGAGTAACTTTAAATGGAGTATAATCCATAAAAATACTGAATCACTATGTTGTACACCTGAAACAATATGATATTGTAAATCAACTATACTTCAAGTAAAAAAAGAAAAGAAAAATTGGGGATATCTGAATAAAGTATGGACTTTACTTTTAAAAAAACTGAAAGCCTGAATGAGTTCCCAAAATGATCAAGAAAATGACATATACGTTAACCCTCACCACTTCTATTTAACATTGTACTAGAGATTCTAGCCAGAGCAACAAGGCAAGAAAAAGAAATAAGGGCATGCAGATTGAAAAGGAATTTGTAAAATGATATTTACAGATGCTATCATCTTGCATACAGAATATACTAAGGAACCCCCCACACACACACACACAATTAGAGCTAATAAATAAGTTCAGCAAGATTGCAGGATACGAAATCAATATAGAAAAATCACGTGAATTTCTATACACCTGCAATGAAGAATCCAAAAGTGAAAATAAGAAAGCAATCCCATGGGTGTGCTCAGAGCAGGGGTCTGAAGAAATGGCTCGTCTGTTTACAACACACCCAACAGGAACCTGGGTTCACTGTGACAAGGGGCACAAAACTTGTGGCCTTCCTATGAACAAATACCCAATATGTATCCCCCTGCACTTTTACGTGGCTACCAGGCAGGACCAGTGGGACAGGGCTCAGTACTGGAAGGAAATCTACAGTATTTAGTGGGGGAGTTTGCCACCTAGAGCCTGTCTGGTCTATGCATGGGTGGGCCATGAGTGGTCTTATAGGCATTAGGGCTTTGAACCCCTATCTTCAAGGAAAAAAGAAAAATAGATTCCAACTATATGCCATACTGGAAAAGGCAAAACAATGGAGACAATAAAAAGATCAATGGTTGCCAGGAGTTTGGGGGGAGAGGGGAGATGAATACACAGAGTACAGATGTTTTTATGAGTGGTGAAAATACTTTGTATGACATTATAATGATTTTATGTCACCATACTTTTGTCCAAACCCACAGAACGTGCAACACTATTCACTTCATTATAGTGAACCCTAAGATGAACTAGGAACTTTGGTGATTATGATGTGTCAGGGCAGTTCAGCCTTGGTTAAAAAAAAAAGTCTTAAAAAGAATTAACACGCAGGGTAGACGTTTTTGGCAAAATTTTGTTTCACTTTTATATATGTATACATATTATATATGTGTGTGTGTTGGACTGTGATATGAAATGTACTTTTTAGATTAAAAAAATTGCCAGCTACTGTATTTATACTGGCAAATAAAAGCACAAATTAATCTCAAAAAAAGAGAAAGCAATCCCATTTATAACATCATCAAAAAGAATAAAGTACTTACGAATAAATTTAACAAAAGGGATACAAGACTTGTACAATGAAACTACAAAACATCATTGAAAGAAATTAAAGAAGTAAAGAAAACCTAAATAAATGGAAAGTCATCCATGTTCAAAGATTGGAAGACTTAATATTTCTAATATGGCAATACCCTCAATATTGATTCATTGTAGTTCCTATCAAAATCCCAGATGGCTTCACTGCAGAAATTGACACTACATCTAATAACTACTCACTACACATTCTTTGCAAGTACACAGAACGTTTACAAAATGACCAGTTGCTAGGCCATGGAGCAAAATTCAACATATTTAAATGAACTGAAATACAAACTATGTTCCCTGACTGCAGTGCAGTCAGCCTAAAATCTGTAACAGAAGGATAATTATAAAACTCCAATGTTTGGAAATTAAGAAATACCTCTTCTAAAAAATGCATAGGTCAAAGAAGAAATCAAAGTAGAAATTTGAAAATATTCTGAAATAAATGACACTGAAAACACTACAGATCAAAATTCGTGGGGTCCAACTAAAGCTATGACTAGTGGCCAGGATAAACTTGATACCAAAACCCGGTGAAAGGAAAATTATAGGCTACTTTCACTCATGAACACAGAAGGATAAAAATCCTAATAAAAAAATTAGTGAATCAAATTTAGCAATCTAAAAAGGATGAAATTTTGAATCAGAAATTCAGATTTGGTTTAATATTTGAAAATTGTACTCAATGTAATTCACATTAATAACACAAGGAAAACAATTATATGAACATCTCAATGCAGAAAAAGCATTCTGATAGAATTCAACATCATAAACTCAAACTCAGAAAAGAAGTGAACTAATAACAGTATCTACAGAACATCTTCAGCAAACATCATACTTAATGGTTAAATGTTTAAGGCTCTCCCTCTTAGATCAGGAACATGCCAATTCAATTCACTGTACTGGAGCATCCCAAACAGCACATTTAGGCAAGGAAAAAAAAAAAAAGATGTAAGATTGGAAAGGATAAAAGCTTCATTTGCAGATATGATATTCGCAGATGACTGTATACATATACAATCCAAAATAACCTAAAGGTAAAGTATTAAAATATAGAGCAATATAAATGCTGAAGCAATAGAAAAATCAATCTTGTTTTTATCTTACAGCTATCGTGAGAAGACGCAATTTAAAAAACACTATTTACGATACCATCAAATCATGTCAAATGCCAAGGAATAAATCTAACAAAAGTTATGCAAGACCACTATATAGAAAACTACATACATAAGACATTATCAAGAGAGATTAAGGGAGACCAGATCAGAGAAAAAGAGGAGTAAGGGCAGGAGAGAGAGAATGAATGTGTTGTACTGAATAGATTGAAGGCAATCCCAATCAAAATTTTTTTGTAAAAATGTACAAGCTCATTCTAAAATGTATACGGAAATGGCAAAGGGGCTAGAAGAGCCAAAGAAATCTTGAAGATAAGTAGGAGAAGCTACTCTTCTGATTCAATATTCTATAACCAAAATCAACACACATAAAGTTACAGAAAATAGGACAATGTGATTTCAGTGTAAGGGTAAATGGACAGACCAGAGAAACAGAACAGACATGAAACAGATGTGAAAACAAATACTACAGAGCACTGGACGGACAAAAAAGACTTTTCAATAAATAACAGGTCAACTTGGTATCTCTATTGAAAAGCTCACACCACATCCAAAAATAAATTCCAAGTGGAGTGTATGTTTAAATGGAAAAGGCAAGACAATAAAGTTTCTAGAAGATAAATAGAAGGGTAGGCAAAGATTTATTAAACAGAATACAAAAAGCACTAACCATAAAGGAAAATAGTTATACAATGAGTCGTATTAAAATAAAGCACTTCTGTTCATCAAAATATCTTTTTAGAGACTAAAAAGGCAAGCCACCAAATAAGAGAAGCTATCTGCAAAACATCACCACAAAGGGCTCTTATCTAGCTAATAAAAAGAACTTCAAATCAATTAAAAAAAAAAAAAGAACGAAAAACCCCACCAGAAAAATGTGCAAAAGATTTGAACAGGTAATCCACAAGAGAGAATGTCCAAATGGCCAGTAAACTTCTGAAAAGGTGCTTAACTTCATGAGTCATGAGGGAAACACAAACTAAAACCATAATGAGATTCTACTGCTCACACACTAGAATGACTAAAATTAAAAAGACTGGCAGCACCATAGGTTAGCGAGAACATGGAACAACAGCAACTCATATACACTGCTGGTGGGATTGTAAATTAATACAACCACTTGGGAAACTGTTCAGCAACAGCTGCTGATGCTGAACCTATGTATATCCTATAACCCAGCAATTCTACTTCTAAGTATATACCCAAAAGAAATTGTGCATATACACATCAAGAGACATGTACAAGAATGTTCACATAAGCATTATTCACGATAGCTAAAAACTGGAAAGATCCCAAATACTCATCAAAAGTACAATGAATTAACTGTGGTTTAATACCACAGAATACTATACAGAAATGAAAATGAATGAACTACAGCTTCACCCATCATCATGGATGAATTTCACAATGTTGACTGAAAGAAGGCAGACTCAGTACACAGTTTGATTCTATTTACATAAAGCATGAAAACTAGTACAACTAAATGCAATGTTGGAAGTTGCATTGGGCTGTTCTTTATTTTTTGTGCATTTTTTTTGTATATTTCAACACAAAAAGTTTTGTAAACACCTAAAACAAAATAATCTGTATGTACTGATTATGGAAGGATCTCTAAAATATATTTTAAGGGAAAAAAGCTGGATGCACAACAGTGTGTATAGTATCACTTGTGTAAGAACAAACATATAGAGACATATTTGCTTTCCGAAGCTTAGATAGAGAGATACACAAGAAATCAAAACCATAGCTGCCTCTGGGAGTAGAATTGGAGCGTGCTAGTAGAGGTGGTAATAGGCTGTTTGCAAGGGAGACTTATTTTTCTCTGTAACCCTTTTGTACATGTGCATATGTTATCTACTCAAAAGAAGCACCTCTGGCAGGGAGGGACTGACATGAAAG
Source organism: Grampus griseus (assembly GCF_964374135.1). NCBI lineage: Eukaryota > Metazoa > Chordata > Mammalia > Artiodactyla > Delphinidae > Grampus > Grampus griseus. The sequence goes on from NC_139008.1 coordinate 64,990,278, forward strand.
GGGCATTAAATGTATTGGTAACTCCTCAAATTTGGTCGTGGGTACATGTTTATTGTTGTAACACACTGGCATTACTTATTACAGCTTTTCATAGGTCAAATATTTAACAATAAACTTAAAAAAAAAAAAAACCCAAGTATCTGCACAATGACAAACTGTGTATGCTCAATAAAAGTTAGTTACCCTCCCCACTCTATTCCCAAATATCTAAACTTATCTCCCACCTATGTCCCACAGGAGCACTTCACTTTCTCTTCCATCTTCTAATGGCTGGTTATGAGGACTTTCTCAGTGGTGTTCTTAGTGTCAGAAATACCTCTGCTACTGTTAAAATTCTACTCATTCTTCAGAAACAACTCAAGTCTCACCTATTCCATGAAGCTCTCCAAAGCAATCACAGCCCGAACTTCACAGGAGAGAAAATGTCTTTCAAAAATAGGAAGGTCCTGGGCTTCCCTGGTGGCACAGTGGTTGAGAGTCCACCTGCTGATGCAGGGGACACGAGTTCATGCCCCGGTCCAGGAAGATCCCACATGCCGCAGAGTGGCTGGGCCCGTGAGCCATGGCCGTTGAGCCTGCGCGTCCAGAGCCTGTGCTCCGCAACGGGAGAGGCCACAACAGTGAGAGGCCCGCGTACCACAAAAAAAAAAAAAAAAAAAGGAAGATCCTAAGAGAACACTTAGTGCAATCATTTTGCAGAGGGGGTTAGTTAATGTCTGGTGATAGATATGACTTTATTATAGTTGTTATATATTTTAATGTATATCTACACAAAGTGTTCCCACAATGAATAAAAAGAAAGACTTTCATCAATGCATATCATAGTTAAATTTCAGAATACCAGAAAGAGAGATGATCCTAAAAATGCTTAGGGAGTGAGGAGTGGGAAAATAGGTCATGCACAAAGGACAGGGAATCAGAACAGAACCTCTCAACAGCTACACCAAATACTTAAAGACAATGGAATAATATAATGCCATTAAAAATTTAAGGGAAAATAACTTCCAACTCAGAATTCTATACCCAGCTAAACTAAATACTCAAGTATAAGAATAAACGACATTTTCAGACACGCAAGCTTTAAAGTTACCTCCCATGTAGGCTTTCTTAGGATGTTACTAGAGAATGTACTCCAAGAAAAAGGAAAACAGGATTCAGAAAACAGAGGTCCAAAACATGAGAAAAATAAATTAAATGCCCTGAATTTGGTGAAGGGAAATCCCAAGAATTCAGCTATACAGCTGTTCTAGCAAATAACTAGTGCAAATTGCAGAACAGAGGGTTCCAAGAAAGATTTCTTAAAAAAAAAAAAAAAAAGTAGGAGTTTTAGAGTTTGGGAGTAAATTGTAAGTAAACAAAAAGAAAAGCAAATTTTATAAGGATGATTATACTAGTGAAAGAAGCCAGACTCAAAATGCTACATATGGAATGATTCCATTTCTATGATAGTAAAATGGCATTAACAGAATAGAAAACAGATAAGAAGTTGCCAAAGGAGGGCAGTGAGGAAGGGGTGACTACTACAAGGGTATTTCTAAATCCTAACTGTAGTGGTGGCCACACAACAGTGTGTGCTTGTCAAGACTTGTAGAACTATACACTGAAAGGGTGAATTCTACTATATTTGTGTCTCAATTTAAAAAGTAGGGGGAGAAAGGGCAGCTTTTAACTCTAAGAAAAACAAATTATACAGAACAAATACAATTGTTGTATACTATATGGCTCTGCTATAAACAATTATATCTCATCACTATCATCATAATGTAAATACTTAACACCAACAGTCAAAACTGATATAAATACATAAGGAGAATGATGGAGACCAAATGTGTGGCACAGGGTGCTGTGAATTAAATCCTAATCTCTACAAGAGGAAGAAAATAGATAATCTCTAAAACTGTAAAGTCAAGAAATAGCCTTATAAGCATGTTATTTAGAACGCTGGCTTTCCTGTTTCCTGGACTCTTCCTCTATAAAAGAAAACAGCTACAGTGTGGGCAGTGGTTGCCTGGGGAGGGTGGAACTTGGGGGTGAAAAGTGGGGGCACTGCTGTTATTTGTTACAAGGTTCATGATACCCAGAGATCCTCCAAATTGTATTCAAAATATTCAACTTCACATGGAATTTCTTTTACTACTACTAGTTTTTGTCTCACAAGGCATTTACTCATTTAAAAATAAACATCTAAAAAAATAAAATAAAAATAAAAATAAAAATAAACATCTGGGGCTTCCCTGGTGGCGCAGTGGTTAAGAATCTGCCTGCTGGGGCTTCCTTGGTGGCGCAGTGGTTAAGAATCTGCCTGCCAATGCAGGAGACATGGGTTCGAGCCCTGGTCCAGGAAGATCCCACATGCCGTGGAGCAACTAAGCCCATGAGCCACAACTACTGAAGCCTGCACTCTAGAGCCTGCGAGCCACAACTACTGAGCCTGTGTGCCACAACTACTGAAGCCCATGTGCCTAGAGCCCGTGCTCCTCAACAAGAGAAGTCACCACAATGAGAAGTCTGTGCACCTCAACGAAAGAAGAGCTCCCGCTCGCCACAACTAGAGAAAGCCCATGTGCAGCAATGACCCAACACAGCCAAAAATAAAAATTAATTAATTAAAATTTTTTTAAAAAGTATCTGCCCGCCAATGCAGGGGACATGGGTTCGAGCCCTGGTCCAGGAAGATCCCACATGCTGCGGAGCAACTAAGCCCGTGCACCACAACTACTGAACCTGCGCTCTAGAGCCCGCGTGCCACAACTACTGAAGCCCGCGTGCCTAGAGCCTGCGCTCTGCAACAAGAGAAGCCACCGCAGTGAGAAGCCCGCGCACCGCAGGTAGAGTAGCCCCCACTCGCCACAACTACAGAAAGCCCACATGCGGCAACGAAGACCCAATGCAGCCAAAAATAAATAAATTTATAAATAAATAAGATAAAAATAATCATCTGGATTTTGTTTTCCTTGTGAACAGCTGAGTAGCGTGATGAAAAGAGCCACCATCCAGGCATCTTCAAAGTTGAATTTTTGGCAGATGTTGTATGGGTTTCTTCTCTCGGAATACTTGTGGTTTAACAGTTTACAGGAGTGATAATCTCTTACATCATGCTGCCTAAGCTGTCAACCTGTTTAGTGAATGTGACACTTCCAGACATTTACAGTTTTCATTGACTTATTTTTGTCTTTACTGCTTTTCTTTTTAAATAATTAAAGGCTGAATTCCATAAACATAAAATGTGTATCTTACTTGTTTAGTCCTAAGATATCTAATGCCTCAAAATGCATTAAGTGCAAGTAAATACCCTTCTTAAAGAATAATTAATGAAAATTAAATACCTTTAATTAATGAAGATTAAATACACTTACATTATTCTGATAACAAACATTAACCAATGAATGCTTGTGTCTACTTTAATGGGATTTGTTTTAATATAAGAATGAATTTTATGGTTTGCGAATATAAAAACTGTTTAAATATTATTCATATTTCTAATTAATGAGAATTTATCCTATCTACAGGGTTTTCAATATCAAATTATCCTTGACAGGCAAAGAGACTGTATTCAACTTGAACCGCTAGGTTTCAAATGTTAATGCTCAGAACAAGGTTAAAACAATTGTGCCAACTGAAATTAAAAAAAAAAAAAAAAGAGGAGTCAATCTAAAAAAATATATATGAAGTAACACTCAAGTAGAATTTAGATATGCCAAAAATCACGAAGGACGCAATGACCGGAAATTTGGGAAACAAAACAGGATGCTAGGGGCTTCCCTGGTGGCGCAGTGGTTGGAGTCCGCCTGTCGATGCAGGGGACGCAGGTTCGTGCCCTGGTCCGGGAAGATCCCACATGCCGCAAACAAAACAAAACAAAACAAAACAAAAACAGGATGCCAAAACCTAGCCTCTCACCAGATTGCCAAACTGAAGTAGTATCTCTAGGTGCGGTAGGTCATGACCTGTGTGAGTTGCTTTGCCTAGTCTATCCCTTTCCCTCAATTCCTACTGATTGTGCAGAGTCTTGTGCACCCCTGGAAAGGAATCTGGATTTGATTCCAACTGCAATGGGATGCCATTGGAGAGTTTTAAGCAAGGGATTATAAGATCTGATTTGCTTTAGGGATCAAATGTGCTGATAAATGTGAACAGGCTCTGTAAATGCTAAAGCATCATACCAGCATATTTTATTACCTTGATAGAGGTCAAACTGAAAGGGAGAGATGAAAATAAGGAACATTAAAATCCAAGTAGGGGGCTTCCCTGGTGGCGCAGTGGTGGGGAGTCCGCCTGCCGATGCAGGGGACACGGGTTCGTGCCCCGGTCCGGGAGGATCCCACATGCCACGGAGCGGCTGGGCCCGTGAGCCATGGCAGCTGAGCCTGTGCATCTGGAGCCTGTGCCCCTCAACGGGAGAGGCCACAACAGTGAGAGGACCGCGTACCGCAAAAAAAAAAAAAAAAAAAAGAAAAAAAAAAAATCCAAGTAGGACAAGGCCCATTCTAAATCATGTGGCCTGGGGTCTTCTCCCAGGCTTCTCTCAAGTTCTGTTTGGGACTTGAGGAAGATCAGGTTTGGTGGAAGAGGAATTAGGAATTGTATTTGCCATATTAAGTTCGAGGTGACTATTAGACGCCTAGGTGGAGACCCTGAGAAAGTATCTGGATATATCCAACTGGAGCTAAAGAGAGAAACCAGGATGGAAATAACAGATTTAGGATCTATCAGAATATAGTTTTGCTAAAAACGATAGTTGCTAATCTTTATAGCATGCTTACTATATTTTAGACACCATTTTAAGTGCTTTATGTGTATAAACGCTCTTGGTCCTTACCACAGCTTTAGCAGGTTAGGTCCCATGATTATCTCTATTTTAAAAATGAAGAGGGCTTCCCTGGTGGCGCAGTGGTTGGGAGTCCGCCTGCCGATGCAGGGGACACGGGTTCGTGCCCCGGTTCGGGAGGATCCCACATGCCACGGAGCGGCTGGGCCCATGAGCCATGGCCGCTGAGCCTGCGCGTCCGGAGCCTGTGCTCCGCAACAGGAGAGGCCACAACAGTGAGAGGCCCGCGTACCACAAAAAGAAAAAAAAAAAAAAGAAGAAACTGAGGCACAAAGAGATTAAGCTACTTGTCCAAAGACACACAGCAAGTATGTACCAGAGCTGGAACTCAAACCTAGGTAATCTGACTCCAGAACTCCTTAAAGCCATGGGACTGTTTGGGATATACAAAGAGACAGGACTGAGGAAGAGGAGGACAGAGCCCTCACATACAGTATTTCAAGTCAAACAATTTCCTGAGTCCTGAAGATCAAGTGACTGGCGCTGTTTCAGGCTCTGCAGACACGAAGAAAAATAAGGCACAGTCTCTCAGGAAGCCCACTCTGATGGCTATGAGCTGATGGCAACTATTTACTGAACATTTACTATGTGCCACACACTGGCCAAGCTTTTTAGATACGTTATTTCACTCCTCCTAACAGCCCTATGAGGTAGATGTTACTGCAGCCATTTTAGAAATAATGAAACTGAGGTTCAGAGAGATTAAATAATATAACCTAGTTATAAGTGACAGAACTAGGATTCAATCCAGGTCCATCTTACTTTAAAATCTGGTCTTTTCCAAGGAAATCCTGTTACATGCTATAACATGGATGAACCTTGAGAATATTATGCTAAGTGAAATAAGCCAGGCACAAAAAGACAATGTATGATTCCACTTATATGACGTATCTAAAGTAATCAAGTTCATGGAAACAGAAAGTAGTAGAATGGTGGTTACCAGGGGCTGGGGGAGGGGAAAAAAGTAGTTGTTTAATGGGTTGTTTCAGATTTGCGAGATGAAAAAATTCTGGAGATCTGTTTCACAATGTGAATACTTGACACTACTGACTGCACACTTAAAAATGATTAAGAAGGTAAATTTTATGTGTTTACAACATAAAGAAAAAAAATTTTCATCTGGTCTTTCCAAGTATACCACATGCCATAATGGATATGCTTACTGTGCTATGGAAATACTTGTGAGGATATAATTTATTCTGCACGTGGGGGTGTAGCAAGGAAGAGATCAAAGAAAGTGACTAAGAAAGGACACATCTGAAAGATTAAGTTCCCCACTTTATCTTCACTATAGTTTTGGGAAGGTACATCCATCTCAACCTCTGAAATAGCTCCCATTCCTGTCTGTATACAACTACTGATTACCACAATAACCAGACTAGATCAGGCTCAAGAACATTCCAGCACCTTCTATCTGGTGAGCTTCTTCAGTCTCCTCCCATTTCAAGTCACCCAGCACTGGAAACAAATTAAGTGTACTAAATTTCCCCATTCATTAAGTTAACTTCCGTGGCTCCCTATTGCCCTCAGAACATAGAGGATTATCAAGACGAGTGCTTAAGAGCAAATTACCTAATTTTTCTGAGCCTCAGTTTCTTCATCTGTGTTGAGATGAGTCCCGACACTTGGTTCAAAAGATTGAGAATTAAATAAAGACACTGTATACCTTGCACAATGCTTGATCCAAAATATGTGCTCAGTAAAGGTGAGTTAGTTCCCTTTCTGCCCATTCCTACATACCCAGCTCAGTAAGGGTCTTTGGGTTAAAGGATAGAGCAAGTATTTCCAGAATCTTAAGGCAGACAGAGAAGAATGCAAAGGGAAAAAAGTTGCTCATCTATGGTTAACTGATGTTCAGGAAAATACTGTTCACCCAGAACTGCTTCTTCATCTGTAACCCTCTACAAACACAGACCACCTGGTCTTTATCTTATATTCTGTCCTTTTAACCATATGAGTAATATTGAAGTGGTTCAAAATTAAGTTCATATATAAAGTTATACTGTGAAAAGTCTCACTCTCACGCTCTCCCTCATCTACCCAATTCCCACTCCACTCCCACCAGTCACTTTATTACTATCCCTGTATTTACTTAAAAAGTTTCTTTACGCAAAAGCTATCCTTAAATTAAGCCAATGCTTTACAGGTCTGTTTGCAACGTAAGTTCTGGGAACATGGGGGCGGGGGGAGTAGAGGAGCGAGCAGCCTAGGTTTATTCATCCCTCTTTACCCTAAAGCAGTGTCCTTCATTCATTCAAAAAAAAAAAAATGCTAATCATATATTGGACACTATTTAAGCCAAATACCAAGTATAGCATTAATATTAACTGATTACTCTTCAGCTTTTTACTGTGCACCAGAAATGCATTTAACGCTTTTACACAAATCAGGAAACTGAGGCACAGAAACGTAACTTGCCCAAGCAAGAGAGAGCAGGGTTCTGAATCCAGGCCTGACTCCAGAGCCCTAGCTCTTTATCATGACGCTCTACTCTGGCAAACCAGATACAGTCCCTGCACCCGCTGGAGCTCAGCCTAACGTGGGACACACGCGAGAAAAAGGACAGACAACAAAGAAATATGTAATTACAGACTAAGAAAGTAATGTGGACGGAACGAATTCAGGGCTGTAACTGAATAACAATGGGGACCCACTTTTGAAGAGGAAGGGTTGTGTCGAGGAAAGGCCTCTCTGAGAGAATGACATTTATGATGGCTTGGGAACCGTTTGGGGTTTGCAGTGATGACCCACCGCCCAAGTCACGGGGAAGAAACTCGCGGCCCGTAGAGGCTACAGCAAACTCGCCCAGGGTCCCCCAGACGTGCAGACGTGGCGCAAGGAAGGGAGGATCTAGGAGCTGGGCCTAAGACTCGTACACGCCATCAATGCCCGATGCAGCCCAGCCCTGCTCGGCCCCTAAGCCGGAGCCTCTAGCCTGCCGCTGCCCACTGCCCCGCCGCGGCTGACAGCGTCGCGACAGCCCACAGGAAGGCCCCGCGGCCAGCCTAGAGGGGTCGGGCCCGTACAGTGGCGGCCTGAAAAGGCCTCTTGCCCGGCCCCCCCGCCAGCTCCCGCCCGGTCCACCCCGCCCCGCCCCTCCGGGCCGGCTTCGTACCTGCACGGCCCGGACCAGGCCCCGGCCGGTCAGCTGGCCCTGCCGCAGCTGCAGCAGAATGTTACCAGGCCGCGGCCGGCCGCCCCATCCGCCCCAAGCCGCCACAGTTGCCGCCGCCCGTCGCCCTCGGCCGACCCCAGACCCAGCAGCCGCCGGCGCCGCCGCCATGTCTCCTCGTCCGACAAACAGGAAGCAAGCGGCCCCGGGGCCGCGGAGATTCCTACGGGGCGGCGGAGGGGTCGCCGCAGCGCCCCCAGTAGGCCGACGGCGGAGGCGCAAGCCGCGTGGCAAGGGGCCGTGCGCGCCGCGGGGACTGCTGGGAAATGTAGTCTTGCTCTCAGGAGGGCAGGTGCGAGAGAGCGATGTGGCGTTTCTTACGCCACTCGTCCTTCTGGCCCCTCAGTCCAGCATTTCAGTGAGGTCCCCCGAGGTCGAAGACAGGTCCCCGCGTGTGCATTCTCCCATTTCTTGCCTATTTGGGGAGGTTACAGCTAACTGGCTAGGAAAAGATCTTGGATGCCAGACCAGGAATCAGGCCGTCTGGTCTGATTTCCCGCCTGCTTCTTTCTGCCTCTGACTCGCCACGGACCTCTCTGAGCCTCAATTTCCTCATTAGTTCATTCAGTCAGTAGTTCCTGGGAGCCTAAACAGCCAGGAAATAGTTCCTTGGGGCCAGCTCTGCGCCCAGCACTGAACGGTCCCTGAGAAAACAGTGGTGAGCAGAGCGGAGTAACTAGGTCCCTGTTTTGAAATGCTGGTTACAGGGAAGACAGCACATCCATACACAGACGCACAGTAACAAACTGGGTAACTTGTGTAACTGGGTAGGTTGTTGTGATGTTAAATGGAATAATGGAAGGGAAAAGGATTGGTAAATTGTGACATCATATTCTCTGTCAGAGGACTCTTGTCCTGATTTCTCCCCACCAGATAGTATGTTCTGTTCTACTCTGAGCCCAGGTAATCATTTTTTTGGCAAACTTCTGTGCCCGGATCGTGGCATCTCCTCTCCTTTTTTCTTCCTGGGAGGGGGTCTTGTAACATAAATGAAAGAGGAATGCTGGGTGTGATGCAATAAGGAATGGTGGAGATTGTGACCCATAACTTACTGCCCAAACCAGAACTTTTAAGAATGAAAGGATGCTATTAATTACAACGGGACAGCAGGCGTGTAAAGGGACTGTTCCTGGCAAACTGTGATTGTGGTCACCATCCCCATGCCCATCTACAAGGAGTGGTCTCTACTCACCTCCTGCAGATTGTTGCTGAATTGTCTAGTTTTTCCAGAAAGGCCAAAAGTCTGGGTTTTTATGTGAAATCCCTCAATTTAAAAAACTCCATGGGCCAAATAAAACCCTATTTATGACCCCTGGAACAGGGAGACCAGGATCAGGTCCAGGTGTACATGGAAGTTTAGCATGTGGTAAGGGAGACATTTCAAATCAATGCGCAAAGAAAAAAAAAGTTAGGTCTTAAACTTTACACCAAGTTAAAAGGAATCTCAGACATACTAAAAGCTATGTATAACAAAATCAAAGTATAGTTCTAAAGCTGGATTGTGGTAATAGTTATACAACCTTAAGTTGACTAAAAATCATTAGATTGTATACTCAAAATGGGTGAGTTTTATGATATGTAAATTATACCTCATACATTTATGATATGTAAATTATCTGATATATTAAAAACCAAAGTATAAAAATAGTACAAGTGGGGGCTTCCCTTGTGGCGCAGTGGTTGAGAGTCCGCCTGCCGATGCAGGGGACGCGGGTTCGTGCCCCGGTCTGGAGGATCCCACATGCCGCGGAGCGGCTGGGCCCGTGAGCCATGGCCGCTGAGCCTGCGCGTCCGGAGCCTGTGCTCCGCAATGGGAGAGGCCACAACAGTGAGAGGCCCGCGTACCGCAAAAAAAAAAAAAAAAAAAAAAAAATAGTACAAGTGGGAACTTCCCTGGTGGCACAGTGGTTAAGAATCTGCCTGCCAATGCAGGGGACACGGGTTCGAGCCCTGGTCTGGGAAGATTCCACATGCCGCAGAGCAGCTGAGCCTGTGCGCCACAACTACTGAGCCTGCACTCTGGAGCCCATGAGCCACAACTGCCGAGCCTACGTGCCACAAGTGCTGAGGCCCACGAACCTAGAGCGCGTGCTCCACAACAAGAGAAGCTACCGCAGTGAAAAGCCCATGCACTGCATAGAAGAGTAGCCCCTGCTCACCGCAACTAGAGAAAGCCCGCACGCATAGCAACAAATACCCAACGCAGCCAAAAATAAATAAATAAATTTACCAAAAAAAAAAGTAGAAGTTAATCTATGGGAATACTTTTACGATTTGGGGATAGAAAAGTTCTTCTCAATCATAAAACCCAGAAGTCATGGATAGGAAAAGATTGACAAGTTTGACCTTAACAATGTTAAAATTTTCTGTACAAGACACTATGCACAACCATAAAAGGCAAGTGATATTCTGGGAAACAGTCAATATCCAGAATGTATGAAGGACTTACTGCACCCTCTGCCTGAAGTTCTCATCCCCAGGAAGCTCTCTGAATGGCTTGCTTCCTCATGAACTCCAGGTTTCTATTCACGGAGAGATCTTCCCTACTATCCATATAAAAACAGCACTCCTTAAACTCACCATCTTATTACCTGCTTTGTCTGTTTCTATAGCACTATCTCCACATGACATAGTTGTTTACTTTTTGCACCCCTCCCCCTGACTGGAGTATAATCTTGGTCTTTGTTCATTGCTGCATTTATCTCCAGCACATAGAATATTCAGCTGACACACGGTAGGTGGTCAAATATTTGTTCATTGGTTCAAAAAATTAATGAACAGATGCATGAACACCTACAAAAATCAAGGTAAAGGGTTCCTGGTGGTCCAACGGGTAAGACTCCGGGCTCCCAATGCAGGGGGCCCGGGTTCGATTCCTGATCAGGGAACTAGACCCCGCATGCATGCGGCAACTAAGAGTCCGCATGCCACAACTAAGAAGTCCACATGCCGCAACTAAAAAGATCCCGCATGCTGCAACGAAGACCCGGTGCAGCCAAAATAAATCAATCAATCAATGCTTTTTAAAAAAATCAAGGAAAAAACCAAACAACCCAATAGAAATATAGGTAGAAAGGAAGAGGCAATTCACAAAAGCTAAATAAATGGCCAGTAAATGTGTAAAAAATGCCCACCCTCGATTTTATTAATAGTAGAATGTTTATGGTGAGAACATAAACTGATATATCTTTCTGCAAAGAAATTTTTTAGCAATATGAATTAATCATAAAGAAATCCAAACTTTTTGACTTGATAATTACTCCCTAATGATATTATTTGATATGATGATGATTTAATGCAAAAATGCTTATTACTGTATTATTTGTGAAAGCAAAAATAGAAAAAAATGTAACAATAAAGTAGGATCATGGTTAAATCTAGTGTTTCAATATAATGGAATATTTGAGCCATCGAACATCATCGTTTACAAAATAAAATACTAAGATTTCAAATAAAATTAAATATTCATATACTTTGATCTGCTTCTAGGAATTTATGTCTTAGCAACAGCTAAACAAGTATACCAAGATGTATTACTAAAATATTCAGTGAGATATTTATATATCAAAATATTGGAAAAATCTGAATAGCCATCAATAGGTGACTAGTTAAACGAACCACGTTTCATCTACTCAGCAGAATACTGCACAGTCACCGAAACGAATAGGACACACACACACACACACACACACACACACACACACTGACATGGGAAGATGTTCATGACACAGTTAAGTTAAAAAAGCTCATAGAGGGCCTTCCCTGGTGGTGCAGTGGTTGAGAGTCCGCCTGCTGATGCAGGGGACACTGGTTCGTGCCCCGGTCCGGGAAGATTCCACATGCCGCGGAGCAGCTGGGCCCGTGAGCCATGGCCACTGAGCCTGCGCGTCCGGAGCCTGTGCTCCGCGACGGGAGAGGCCACAACAGTGAGAGGCCCGCGTACCGCAAAAAAAAAAAAAAAAAAAAAAAGCTCATGGAGGGACTTCCCTGGTGGTCCAGTGGTTGAGACTTCGCCTTCCAATGCAGGGGGTATGGGTTCGATTCCTGGTCGAAGAGCTAAGATCCCACATGCCTTGCCGCCAAAAAAACAAAATATAAAACAGAATCAATATTGTAACAAATTCAATAAAGACTTTAAAAATGGTCCAAATCAAGAAAGAAATAATCTTAAAAAAATTGTTTAAAACAAGCGCTCATGGGGCTTCCCTGGTGGCGCAGTGGTTGAGAGTCCGCCTGCCCATGCAGGGGACACGGGTTCGTGCCCCGGTCCGGGAAGATCCCACACGCCACGGAGCGGCTGGACCCGTGAGCCATGGCCGTTGAGCCTGCGCGTCCGGAGCCTTTGCTCCACAACGGGAGCGGCCACAACATTCCTTTCATTTTATTATAAGCGTAGATAACTTTAATAATTTAAAATATAAATTTAAAAAAGTACATATCTATAACTGGATAGGAAGGTGCTCACCACACACTCTTGAAAGAAAAATAAAGCAAGTTATAAAGGAAGAGGTATATTATGACCCCATTCATGTATAATTAGACATTCATACTCTATATGGTTATATGCACAGAATTACCTGAAAGAAATGTTACCAAAAATGTCAACTGTGGTTATCACAATGTAGACAGACTTCAGGTAATTTTTACTTTATTAATATTTTTCTTAATTTTTTACATAGTCTATGTATCATTTTTACACTCAGGGAGGAAAAAAAGTTCTTTTAATGTTAGAAATTAAGAAAAAAGAAAGGGGGCTTCCCTGGTGGCGCAGTGGTTGAGAATCTGTCTGCCAATGCAGGGGACACGGGTTCGAGCTCTGGTCTGGGAAGATCCCACATGCCACAGAGCAACTGAGCCCGTGAGCCACAACTACTGAGCCTGCGTGTCTGGAGCCTGTGCTCCGCAACAAAAGAGGCCGCGACAGTGAGAGGCCCGCGCACCGCGATGAAGAGTGGCCCCCGTTTGCTGCAAATAGAGAAAGCCCTTGCACAGAAACGAAGACCCAACACAGACAAAACTAAAATAAATAAATTAATTAATTTTTTAAAAAAAGAAAGGAAAAAAAAATCCATTCCAGGGCCACAAAGCTGGACATTGGTCAGCTGTCTGTGAAGCAGCCAGCCTTCCCTGGACAGCCCCAGGATTTCACCCAGAGCTCTTCCTGAGGCATATGGTGGAATATACTCTCATCCTTGTCACAGCAAGGAGACAGGATCCTGACAAACCTTACAGTTCAAATGGCCCTTCAGGTTTCCCCTGGCACTCATGATGCTAGGAACAAGTCTTCCCACCTCAGTTTTGACCCAACTACAAATGTCACTTTACATTCCTAAATTTGAACCTTCCTCAGCCCAGCCTGGCCCAGGCATTCCCCAAAGCTGGCTATTCACTGAGTCAAAAATGATCACATCAAGTTCAGTCCTAAGGTCACTACTGACTAGGAAATAAGGAGATAGGTTTCCAGAAACCTCTGGGCAAAGGTACTCTCCACTTCATCTCTGTTCTGCTGGCCCGTTCTGTAGAAACCAGATGAGTGTCTTTCACCACCAGAGGGCAGAGCATCCCTCCCGTAAGAGGCCAGTTGATGTCAATTTAGGTCAGGGTTAGAAAAACTGAAGCTCCTTAATAGGCTAATTTCTTCCCCCACAATAATCCCAAATGGCTTAACGAAACATGCTGATACTACTCAGAGAGTATCACTTCTTGTAAATGAGTTACCAAACTCAACTAGGCAGATGGATTTTCTGGGGCAATTTTTTAGATCATATTTTTGAATCATAGAAAAGTCATTTTAATCAAAGCAACTGGCACAGTTATATTCAGACCACAGAAACAGCTGTTCGTGCATCGTCCTTTGGTGTTATTTCCGACTGTTATATTCTTTCACATTACATTTCTAATGTACAATCTCTCAAGGATTTGTTTCAAAAAGGTTTGTTGAGTACCATTTCACCTGCCAGGCACTACTGTAGGTGCTAAATAAAAGAAACAAAGTCCCTGCTCTCATGGAGCTTATACACTTGTGTAAGACCCACCCTTCTTTCAGCATGTACCGTTGGCCAAGCACCTTATTTGCAATATTTTATTTTCCCTCAGCTTTTTGGGGGGAAATTTTCAAATCTACAGAAAAGTTGAAAGAATAATACGATGAATACTCATATATCCTTGCTTAAACTCACCAATTGTTAACATTGCTTTATCTATTTCTTCTCTATCTACATGTGTATATATACATATATATCACATTTTTGCCAAACCATTTGAAAGTAAATTACAGATATCATGATACTACACCCCAATATTTCAGCATCTATCTCCCAAGAACAAGGACATACTCCTAATAACCATGACACCATCACACCCAAGAAATTTAATGTTGATATAATATTACCTTACATTCAATTTTCTGCAGTTGCCCCCCAAAATGTCCCCCAGAGTCTTCCCCGCACATTCAGGATTCAATCAAGGATCACTCATTGCTTTTGAATGCCATGTCTCTTTAGTGTCTTTTAATCTCTAAGACTCCCCTCATCTTTTCTGTCTTTCATGAGAGTCCCTTTCATTTTTCTGTCTCTTCAGTGTATGACAGTTCCCTTTTCTCTACAGCCTCAATAACATTTGTTTCTGTTTATTTTATTTATTTGGTTGCACAGGGCCTTAGTTGCGGCAGGTCGGCTCCTTAGTTGTAGCATGTGAACTCTTAGTTGCAGCATGATGTGGGATCTGGTTCCCTGACCAGGGATCGAACCTGGGCCCCCTTCATTGGGAGCATGGAGTATTAACCACTGTGCCACCAGGGAAGTCCCATGCCAACGTTTGTTATTTGGGTTCCTTTTGATGACAGCCATTCTGATTGGCGTGAGGTGATATATCATTGTGGTTTTGATTTGCATTTCCCTTATGATGAGTGATACTGAGCAACTTTTCATGTGTCTTTTAGCCATTTGCATTTCCTCTTTGGAAAAAATGTCTACTCAGTTCCTCTGGCCATTTTTTAATTGAGTTGTTTTTTTTCTTGATGTTGAGTTGTATGAGCTGTTTATATATGTTGGATATTAACCCCTTATCAGTCATGTCATTTGCAAATATCTTCTCCCATTCAGTAGGTTGTCTTTTCATTTTTTCAGAAAGAGAAATTAAGGAAACAATCCCATTAACCATCACATCAAAAAGAATAAAATACCTAGGAATAAACCTACCAGAGGAAGTAAAAGACCTGTATGCGGAAAACTATATATAAGACACTGATGAAAGAAACTGAAGACAACACACACAGATGGAAAGATATACTGTGTTCTTGGACTGGAAGAATTAATATTGTTAAAATGACCATACTACCCAAGGCAATCTACAGATTAAATGCAATCCCAATCAAAATAAAATGGCACTTTTCACAGAACTAGAAAAAATAATTTTAAAATTTGTATAGAAACACAAAAGACCCCAAATAGCCAAAACAATCTTGAGAAAGAAGAACAGAGCTGGAGGAATCATGCTCTCTGCTTCAGACTATACTACAAAACTACAGTAATCAAAACAGTATGGTACTGGCACAAAAACAGAGACATAGATCAATGGGACAGAATAGAGAGCCCAGAAATAAATAAACCCACACTTATATGGTCAAGTAACCTATGACAAAGAAGGCAAGAATATACAATGGAGAAAAGACAATATCTTCAATAAGTGGTACTGGGAAAACTGAACAGCTACATGTTAAAGAATGAAATTAGAACATTCTCTAACACCATATATAAAAATAAACTCAAAATGGATTAAAGACTTAAATGTAAAACCAGATACTATAAAACTACTAGAGGAAAACATAGGCAGAACACTCTGACATAAATCACAGCAATAATTTTTTGGATCCGTCTACTAAAGCAAAGGAAACCAAATAAAAATAAACAAATGGAACCTAATTAAACTTAAAAGCTTTCGCACAGCAAAGGAAACCATGGACAAAATGAAAAGACAACCTACTGAATGGCAGAAGATATTCGCAAATATGTCCAATAACAGGTTAATATCCAACATCATTATTGTTTTTAATGCTCAAATTGTCCCAAATTTGACCAGTGGTAGTCCTTTCAAGCCAGTTCCTGTGTCCTTTTGATATTTTCTGGGACAATCCTAATTTTAAATGGTCCCTGTGAGACTTGAACTTGTTCAACTCTGTCACCTGATCTGAGTTCAGAAAATACAATCACTCTAGATCTCTGCTCCAATCCCCACCAATGCAGATTTTTTCCTCACTTCCAGAGCCAATCACTCCTTAATCTACAACAGCACTTCCTAACTTTTTGAGGGGCTGAGGACCCTTCTATGATGAAAGCTTAAACCCCTTCTCCCCAAAAAGATGCATACACACACACACACACACACACACACACACACACACACTAATTTTGCCACAAGGTTCTTGGCTTGGGCTTCAAACTAGTTATCTCAAGGCTGTTCATGGAACACCTGCTATGTATCAGAAATTATGGTAGAAATGCAAAGGGAAGAAAGGAAGAAAATTAACATTAAAAAAGACCTACTATGTATGTTCCAGACACTGTGTCAAAAGTTAGATACATGTTATCTCAACAAAGAGACATAAAATAGGGAGTTAATAAACTAACCAACAAATTGTCATAGCAAGATGGAATACGTGCAGTTATAAATAAAGGCATATGGTCATTAAATTTCATTCACTCACCAAATATTTATTGCAAACTTACTATGTGCAGGCACTCTCCTAGGAACTGGAGATATATCTGTGAATAAGATAAACATGGTTTGTGCCTTCCAGGGTCCAGAGTCTAGTGGAGGAAGACAGATAGATAAGCAATTCCAATCCACACAAGCATTATAACCTTGAACAAGTTACTTAACTTTCTAAAGCCTCAATTTGCTTATGTGTAAATGGAGAAAATAGCAGCATCAACCCCAATGGATTGTTCTGAGTTTTATATGAGATAATAGATATAACACAGGACCTGGCACAAAGTAGACACTAACAAAATATTAGCTATTATTATTACATTATATTTATCACATAAATTTTCTTGTTCAAAAATATGTAAAATTCAGTGGCTTTAAACTGGCATTTTTAAGGCTCTACACAATCCATGTTTACCCCTAAGTATTCAATCCTGATTCCCACTGTTCTTCCACATCCCCCTCCACGTTCCAGGCAGACTGGGATCCTTAGAGACCTCCTGTCATGCTAAGGATGAGAGCCTCCAACTCCTGCAAATCCCACGTTTTCTTTAAGACTAAGCTCCTACCCTTTTCAGAACTCTGGAAGCATTTCTGGTCAGACTCTCACAACTTAACCCTTGCTCACAAACCGTTTTAGTATTGTTCAGTACTTAGCTCTTATGGTTTCTTTCAATTTCGTAGGTAGATTGCATCTAAGAGCAGGATAAAGTAACAAGATTACTCTCCCCTCCTTTTAACACACATATAGTTCAAAAGATATTCAAAGCCTTATTTCCTTGACTTGTATAATTATCCCCTTTAAAAAATCCTTTTTGGAAAGAATCCAAAAAAATCTCTTTTAAAAAGAAAGAAAATTCTGAGTAAAAGCCACTGCCTCTGAGTCTTTATTACAATTCTTGGGAACCTCTTGACAGGCAACAAATTCGAATTCTCTGGTGGATTCGAGTCTTACAAACAGCCCAAAGTCCTTCTGAGTGGAGCTTGATGAATAAGTGGATTATTAATACCATTTTTTCCTGTTCTTTATTAAGAAAACTTCTAATTTGGAATAACTTTAGATTTACATAAGAGTTGCAAGGATAGTACAAACAGTTCCCTTACTGTTTGTAAGGGAACAAACACACCTGTAACACAGCTTCCCCAAATATTTACGTCTTACGTGACCATCATTTTTCTGTTTGTTTGTTTTTTAAGCTGCAGTACAAGAAATCCCACATTGACTGTTGTGCTGCAATCCCAGAAAGCAATCAATCAAATTAGAACAGACCCTGTGAAAAAAATAGAATAGATTCCAACCAGGAATTAGTGTCAAAAATTGAAAGGAGGAACATCATTTCAGATTCTTCAGCAGGATATAATGAACAAGAAGAAGATTGTAAGAGGATATAATGAACAAGTTTATGCCTAGACATTTGAAAATTTAGATGAAATAAATAAATTTCTAGGAAAAAAAGCCATACCTAAATGGACACCACAAAATTGGAATAATCCCATATCTATTAAGAAATTGAATCTATAAATTAAAAACCTTCCCACAAAGAAAACTCCAGCCCTAAATGGCTGTGATATCTACTAAACTTTCAAGGAAGAAATAATACCAGCAATACACAATTTCTTCCAAAGACCAGAAAAAGAGTTAACATTCCCCGACTGATATTACGAGGGGAGCATAACACTAATACCAACATAGGAGATAAGGTGCAATAAAAATCTCTAATTTTATTTCATTTAATTCAAACTGCTTTCATTAATAAGGTCTCATCAATTTGTTGCAACAATGATGGGGACATCCAATACCCTGGTTCTCAAACTTAAGCTTGTATCAGAATCACCTGGAAGGCTTGTTGAACCACATATTGCTGGCCCTACCCCAGAGTTTCTGAATCAGAAGGTCCAGGGTGGAGCCCAAGAGTTTGCATTTGTAAGAAGTTCTCTGGTGATGCTGATGCTGCCGGACCAGGGACCACATTTGAAAACCATGGATCCAGTGGCATATATATTAAAATCTTGTTGCCATAGCAGTAATATTATTTGAAATGCTTGGATAGGCTTGAAATGTTGGAATGGGTTTCCCAAGAACTTTCTAATTTAATTCACTAAGAATGTTAAAAATATATATCAAATAGGCCAACATTGTTACTCAAAAAAAACTTTGAAAAGATTTTCCAAATGAGATTACTTTTTGACTAGAAAAATATGAATTTCACTCTTGTATTCCTACAATGTGCTTTGGACTTTCCTTTAAGACAACCAACTAACTTTGATATGATAAACTAAGTGGTAGGTCAGCTCTAAGCCCCGAAAAAGTGTTGTTTTTTTTTTAATTAGCTATTTTGTCAGCTTCCTTTAACAAAATTAACAAGAACATACACATGAATTTCAGCAGAATCTCTGTTTTCCAAAGATTTACAACATATGAAAGAGTATGCCAAATAACATTGTTTTTAGATGCTTCTAAAATTTTTAAATGCCTTTGTTATATTTTCATTTTTCCAGACTAATTTACATTGACCAAAATTGCACTTGTCAATTCTGTAAACATTTTAAATCAAGTTTTGTGTGAAGAGGTTAACTAAACACCTAACAAGACCCTCCTTAAAATGGCCTTACCACTCATATCAGACATAAACTAAGTGTTGTGCAATTTGCAACTTGTCTTTCTCAAGTTGGATCACAAAATCTATACCAGACTGTAATAGCATAACAAACATTGCTTCTAAAATCTGCAACAGCAAAGATTCAAGGAGAAATCGTCTTATTGCTAAGACATATTTTTATCAGTTGATCTACCATAAAAACAGTACACACCAAAATACATACCAGAAGATTAAAACGCTTTTGCACAGGGAAGGAAACCATCAACAAAACCAAAACGTCACCTATTGAATGGGAGAAGATATTTGCAAATGATATATCCAGTAAGATATTTGCAAATGATGTATCCAAAAGATACAAAGAACTCATACAACTCAACATCAAAAAACAAAATCACTTGATTAAAAAATGGGCAGAGGATCTGAATAGACATTTTTCCAAAAAAGACATACAGATGGCCAACATGCACATGAAAAGATGCTCAACATCACTGATCATCAGGGAAATGCAAATCAAAGCCACAATGAGATATCACCTCTCACCTGTCAGATGGCTATTATCAAAAAAACAACAAATAACAAGTGTGGGTGAGGATGTGGAGAAAAGAGAACCCTCGTGCATTATTGGTGGGAATGTAAATTGCTGCAGCCACTATGGAAAAGAGTATGGAGATTCCTCAAAAAATTAAAAATAGAACTACCATACAATCCAGCAATTTCACTCCTGGGTATCCAAAGAAAATGAAAACACTAATTCAAAAAGATATATGCACTTCTATGTTCACTGCAGCATTATTTACAATAGCCAAGATACGGAAGCAACGTAAGTGCTCATCAATACATGAATGAATAAAGAACACGTGACATATATATATATTATATATATATATACACACACACACACACACACACACACACACATACATACACACCATGGATATTACTCAGCCACAAAAAAAAGAATGAAATCCTGCCATTTGTGACAACATGGATGGACGTAGAAGGTATTATGCTAAGTGAAATAAGTCAGAGAACGACAAATGCTGTATGATTTTACTTATATGTGGAACCTAAAAACGAAAACAAAGGAACAAACATAACAAAACAGAAACAGAGTTATAGATACAGAGAAGAAACAGGTGGCTGCAGAGGGGAATTGGGAAGGGGAGGAAAGAAATAGATGAGGGAGATTAAGAGGTACAAAATTCCAGTTACAAAACAAATGAGTCAGGGGTATGAAATGTCCAGTGTGGGGAATATAGTCAATAATTATGTAACATCTTTGTATGGTGGCAGGTCGTAACTGGACTTAGTGTGGTGAGCATCTTGCAATGCACAGAAATATCAAATCACTATGTTGTGTAACAGGAACTAACATAGTTTTATAGGTCAAGTATACTTCAGAAACAAACAAACTCAGGAAAAGAGATCAGTTTTGTGGTTACCAGAGGCAGGGGGTGAGGGGTGGAGAACTGGATGAAGGCAGTCAAAAGGTACAAACCTTCAGTTATAAGATAAATTAACACTAGGGGTGTAATGTACACCATGATAAATATAATTAACACGGCTGCATGTTATAGAGGAAAGTTGTTAAGAGAGTAAATCCTAAGAGTTCTCATCACAAGGAAACATTTTTTTCTATTTCTTTAATGTTGTATCTATATGAGATGACGGATGTTCACTAAACTTATTGTGGCAAACATTTCATGATGTTTCTAAGTCAAATCATCATGCTGTACACCTTAAATTTATCCAGTGCTGTGTGTCAATTATATCTCAATAAAATTGGAAGAAAAACAAAAACAAAAATATATATATGCCTAAAGAATAATTTTTTTTCAGGAGCCATGTGAGCAATTTTCCCTTTAGACACATAATATACAACCCAATACAATGATAACAAGGTTTTCCCACTGACAGGTACATCATGACTCAGAAAAATTTGCCCATCACAATATATATATTTTTTCTTTTTCTGAAAATATTTAAGGGACTAAGTCAGCATGTCATGTTTCCAAGTATATTTTTAATATTGGTGGCTTTAAGTTTTCATTGGCAAGTGTATCATTACAAATAACACACTAGTATATGTCACTTTTTGGTTTTGCACATTTGATAAAGCCATATATATATATATATATATATATATATATATATATATATATATATATATATTTGGCTGCATTGGGTCTCCATTGCTGCGTGGGGGCTTTTTCTAGTTGTGGTGAGCAGGGGCTGCTCTTCATTGAGGTGCACGGGCTTCTCATTGCAGTGGCTTCTCTTGTTGCAGAGCATGGGCTCCAGGCACACGGGCTTCAGTGGCACGTGGGCTCAGTAGTTGTGGCTCGCGGGCTCTAGAGCACAGGCTCAGTAGTTGTGGCACACGGGCTTAGTTGCTCTGTGGCATGTGGGATCTTCCCGGACCAGGGCTCGAACCTGTGTCCCCTGCATTGGCAGGCGGATTCTTAACCACTGTGCCACCAGGGAAGTCCCAAAAGCCATATTTTTTAAGAGCTGTCTTACTAAACTTACCCTTTCTTTTTAATGAGGCACAAATAAAGGCACCGTCTGCTGACTAAGGTCAGTACTTTCCCCAATATCACTATTCACTGTTCCCATATTTTTCACCTTCTCATTCTCATTTTTTGTAGCATTAAAATAATTATTTAAGGGCAATTTGAAATAGTGCAATAAAAAAATGCTACATTTTTCCACACATTCAAGATTTTCCTGATTATGAACTTTCTGAGAAACCACACTGCAAATTCCTAACCAAAACTCACTTGAAAGTCATGGCAATGTTGCCAAAAATAAAATTCTCCCACACTTTCATTCACAACTAACTTCAAATTATGTTGCTATAAAGTTAAACAATACTCAATTCTCCCATTGTAGGGTGATGATCATATTACTGACAGTCATAGACCAGAAAATCAAAGTAGATGCTAGTCCACTGAATAAAACAATCTGCTCCTAACCAATGTATATATTTTTCACATTCCATCTGTGTCTCTCTCCCACAGCATGATGCAGTTAGCCTTAGTATTGCCAATGCCCTTGATTCTTGTCAAGGATCAACATGATACACTCTAACAATTTCTAATCCATTCTATTTCATTACTGTAAAAGTTAGTTGTGACTCATTATATTTATTTCTTGACCCGCTGAAGGGTCATAAGCTGAGTCTCAAAAACACTGCTCTAAGGCACTAAACAAGCAAGAAAGTTTGAAAGTATATATAAACAGAATAGCTTATGTCTGCGCATGCAGAATGCTTCCTTTGGTAAATTTATTTTCCAGGTATGGATTTAGACCACTCTGTGCCTGCAAATTGCTGCTGCTTCTTGAGAGAGTGTATGTTCTTTTTCGTTTCCTTGTTTGTTTGTTTTTTTTTTGCTTTTAAAAAAAATTGAGATATAATTCATATGCCATAAATTCACCCTATTACAGTGTACAGTTCAGGGACTTCCCTGGTGGTGCAGTGGATAAAAATCCACCTGCCAATGCAGGGATTGGCAGGTTTGAGCCCTGGTCCGGGAAGATCCCACATGGCGCGGAGCAACTAAGCCCGTGCGCCACAACTACTGAGCCTGCGCTCTAGAGCCCGCGAGCCACAAGTACTGAAGCCCTTGCTCCTAGAGCCGTGCTCCGCAACAAGAGAAGTCCCCGCTCACCACAACTAGAGAAAGCCAGCGTGCAGCAACGAAGACCCAACGCAGCCAAAAAAAATTTTAAAAATAAAGTGTACGGTTTAGTAGTTTTTAGTATATTCACAAAGTTGTGTAACCATCAACACTCTCTAATTTTACATTTTCATCACCCACCAAAAAAAACACAAAAAACCCTATGCACATTAGGAGTAACTCCCCATTCCTTCCCCCTTCCCCCTGGCAACTAACGATTTACTTTCTGTCTCTATGGATTTGTCTAGGTTACGTGCTTCATATAAAAAGAACAATATGATAAGTGGTCTTTTGTGTCTGGCTTCTTCCACTTAGCATATATTTTCAAGGTTTAGCCACGTTGTAGTATTTATCAGTACTTCATTCCTTTTTGTGGTTGAAAAATATTCCATTGTATGGATATGCCACATTCTGTTTATCCATTTTTCAGTTTACGTATATTAGGGTTTTTTACACCTTGGGCTATTATGAATAATGTTGCTATAAACATTGGTGTTTAAGTTTTCATGTGGGTATATGTTTTCATTTATCTCAGGTATATATAAACCTGGGAGTGAAATTAGTGGGTCATAGGTTATTCTATGTTTAACTTTTTGAGGAACTGCCAAACTGTTTTCCAGACCAGCTTCCCCATTTTGTATTCCCACCTCCAACATATGAGGGTTCCAAATTCTTCTTAACATTTGTCTTTTTTTTTTTATTATAGCCATCTGCAATGGACTGAATGTTTATGTCTTCCCAAAATTCACATGCTGAAATCCTAACCCCCAAGGTGATGGTATTAGGAGGCGGGGCCTTTGGGAGGTGATTAGTTTCACCCTCATGAATGGCGTTAGTGCCCTTATAAAAGAGGCCCCAGAGAGATCCCTCATCCCTTCTGATGTGGTTACGGTGGAAAGACAGCCATCTAGGAAGCAGGCTCTCAGCAGACACGGAATCTGCCAGCACCTTGATCTTGGGCTTCCCAGCCTTTGGAACTGTGAGAAATAAATTTTTATTGTTTATAAGCCACTTAGTTTATCGTATTTTGTTATAGCAGCCCAAACAGACTAAGACACTGTCCTAGTGGATGTGAAGTGGTATCTCATTGTGGGTTTGATTTGCATTTCCTTAATGACTAATGATGTTAAACATCTTTTCATGTGCTTATTGGCCATCTGTATACTTCTTTGGAGAAATGTCTATTTATCTCCTTTGCCCATTTTTTGATTGGGTTGTCTTTTATTGTTGAGTTGTAAGAGTTCTTTATATATTCTGGATACTAGACCCTCACCAGATATTTGATTTGCAAATATTTTCTCCCATTCTGTAGGGATAGTGTCCTTTGAAGCACAAAGTTTTTAATTTTGAGGAAGTCCAATTTATCTGTTTTTCTTTGTCTACATGTGCTTTAAGGTGTCTTCTAAGAAGCCATGGCCTAATCCAAGGTCACAATGATTTATGCCTATGTTTTCTCCTAAGAATTTTATAGTTTTAGCTCCTATTTAGGTCTTTGATTCACTGAGTTAATTGTTTTTAATATGGTGTTAAATAGTGGTCCAAAATCTTTCTTGTGCAAGTAGATATTCAGTTGTCCCAGCAAAAGTTGTTAAAAATATTCCCCATTGGATTGCCTTGGCACCTTTTTCAAAAATCAGCTGACCACAAATATAAAGGTTTATTTCTGCACTCTCAGTTCTATTCCATTAATTCATACATCTATCCTTATGCCAGCACCGCACTGTCTTGATTATTGTATCTTTGTAGTAAGTTTTGAAATCAGGACGTGTGAATCCTCCAGCTTTGTTCTTCTTTTTCAAGATTGTTTTGGCTATTCTGGGTCCCCTGACTTTCCAAATGACTTTTAGGATCAGCTTGTCAAATTCTCTTTAAAAAGCAGCTGAATTTTGATAGACATTGCATTCAATCTGTAGACTAATTTGGGTAGTAATGCCATCTTAACAATATTGTGTCTTCTAACCCATGAACATGGAAATATTTTTCTATTTATTTAGGTCTTTAAAGTTTTCTTTTAACAATGTTTTATAGTTTTCAGTGTACAAATCTTCTTGTACTTCTTTTGGTAAATTTATTCCCAAGTAATTTATTCTATTTTATGCTATTATAAATGGAAATGTTTTCTTAATTTCATTTCTATATTGTTAATTGCAAATGTATGGAAGTAAACTGACTTTTGAATATTGATCTTGTATCCCACAACCTTGCTAATCTAATGTTTTTCTTTTATTTGGGAGTGGTGTAAATATAATGATTAACTTTAGACTTTAAATTAAAAACATGTACCAGTCAGAATGGTCTCTAGGTGTAACAGTCAGGCACCTGACAGGAAACATATGGCTCATTCAAATTAGGAACATTAGAGGAGGGTTTAATAAAAAGACTATTTACAAAGGTATGGGCAGAGTGTAAGAGAACCACAAAGGATAACTCAGGAATCTGGGGCTACTAACAGCACAGCAATTACCATACCCAGCCTGAAAGAACAAGGGAATGGAAAGGTTACCATTTCCTGAAAAGAAGGAGTTGAGAGAAACAGTGACCTTCAATTGAGAGACTAGCCAGCCTGAAGCACCCCGGAAGGAAGGAAGCCAGGGGGACAAATATCATGACATCATTCTACTCCCTTTTGCCAAATTCCTGCCTGGACGCCCCATTGACTGGACCCAAGTAGAAGCCAGAAGGAAAGTGAACCCACTGGGGTAGTTCATACAGGCTACAGGAGTAGAGAACAATTCACCCTCGTGGGGCAGAAAGGGTGGAGAGTACTTCTGGAGGAGCAAATGGAAGATACCCTACAGACTAGGTCATGCCACAGTAACCAGCAACCTCATCAGAATCACTCAAAGAAAGTATAAGAAAGAAAACAATAAAAAATACTGAATCACTATGTTGTACACCTGAAACTAATATAATATTGTAAATTATACTATACTTCAATAAAACATAAAGTACACCTGATTAGTAATAAAATATGAAAGTATTAAAAAAAGAAAGAAAATAATAAAATAAAAGCAAAAATTAGGACAATAGAAAATAAACATAACAATTGACAGTAACAACCAAGTCAAAAGTTTGTTGCTGGGCTTCCCTGGTGGTGCAGTGGTTGTGAATCTGCCTGCTGATGCAGGGGACACGGGTTCGAGCCCTCGTCTGGGAAGATCCTACATGCCACGGAGCAACTAAGCCCGTGAGCCACAACTGCTGAGCCTGCGCATCTGGAGCCTGCGCTTCGCAACAAGACAGGCCACGATAGTGGGAGGCCTGCACACCCCGATGAAGAATGGCCCCCGCTTGCCGCAACTGGAGAGAGCCCTTGCGCAGAAACGAAGACCCAACAGAGCCAAAAATAATTAATTAATTAAAAATGAATATCTGTTTATAAAAAAAATGTTTTTTGCTGAAAAAAGAATAATAAAATTAAAAATCTCTGGCAAGACTAATCAAGGCATAGATAACTAATATTAGGAATAAAAGAGAACAACTTTAGGGCTTCCCTGGTGGCACAGTGGTTGAGAGTCCACCTGCCGATGCAGGGGACGCGGGTTTGTGCCCCGGTCCGGGAGGATCCCACATGCCGTGGAGCGGCTAGGCCCGTGAGCCATGGCCGCTGAGCCTGCGCTGTGCTCCGCAACGGGAGAGGCCACAACAGTGAGAGGCCCGCGTACCACAAAAAAAAAAACAAAAAACAACTTTATGCTAATAAATTCCTAGAAAAACACAAATTTCTGTGGTGATCATTTTGTTATATATAAAAATATTGAATCACTATGTTGTACACCTGAAACTAGTATAATATTGTAAGTCAATTATACTTTAATTTAAAAAATGCAATTTTGTAAGTTGGGGAAGTCGATGGGATTTGGGGAAGGACTTTCCTTCCTCTCTCTGGCCTAGAATCTAGTGTGTTGACTGATGATCAAGGGTGTCCCTGAGTGTGGGGTGAGCTGGCCTCGGCCACAAGGAAGGCCTGAATAACGAGTGAGGTGGATTGTGGTTCTATGAGCAGCCATAGCTAATGGTAATTGTTAGTTTCTAGATGTTGTCATGTCCTCAACTTTCAGTCAAGTCTTGTTAAAGGTTATAGCGGTTCTTATATGTGCTGTGGGGAATTAAGAGTAGGTCTAGGTCCCTATTCTGAGGCAAAGTAATAAAAGGAGGGCAACAGGTATCCTTGTCTATCAAAGTGGCCACAGAGGCTTGTCCTGGAACTGCAGAAGATAATCAGCAGCTGAATTAATGAAGGTTCAAGGGCAAAGATGAGGCTGGCAGATAAAACCAGACAAGCTGCTGGTAAAAAGTCACCTCCCCAGCTATTAGAGAAATGGTCAATTCAGGGATGGGGCAGGAAATATATAAGATGAGCCTGAATCATCTTCTTTTACCAGAAAGCAAGGAAGCTATCAAGGATGACTGGGGTTGCATTAACAGGACTCAGGAGCTAACTTGAAGAGAGGCTTCCATTGGCCAGAAATGGGAAAATTTGAGTTTTGATTCAGTGGACTGAAAACCATCAAATGAGTTTAAATCCAAGTTTGAAGTACTTTTTATAAAAACTTCATTGTCACCTTTGGAGGATGCTAGGGAATCTGCTCATTATTTTGAAAACTGGTAAATAAAGGAAAAGAACCAAGACTTTTCTGTATGAACTATACCTCAAGGTAGCCAACTAGTGAATAAGGAAAAGTCTTTCTTTAGAGAAGTATTCTAGCCAAATCAGAATATCATGATATTGTAACCCCTACTGAAATAATGAATGTAGGCAATGGTCAACAAAAGGCTGTTAGTAATTGAGACAACCAGATACATGTGCCTCCTGATTGAAGTACACAACACTATTTATGAAACATTCTTGAAAAATAAAAACAAAATGTAAAAATCTGAATCTGGGAACTTCCCTGGTGGTGCAGTGGTTAAGAATCCGCTTGCCAATGCAGGGGACATGGGTTCGAGCCCTGGTCCGGGTAGATCCCTCATACCGTGGAGCAACTAAGCCCATGTGCCACAACTACTGAGCCTGCGTGCCACAACTACTGAAGCCTGCGTGCCTACAGCCCGTGCTCTGCAACGAGAAGCCTGCACACAGCAACGAAGAGTAGCCCCCGCTCGCTGCAACTAGAGAAAGCCCATGTACAGCAACAAAGACCCAATGCAGCCAAAAATAAATAAATATTTTTTAAAATGGCTCTTAGGATAACATATTCTAAATGGAAAACTTAAAAAAAAATCTGACTCTGATTAAGTCTCTAGATCTTAATATCAATTTACCAAAACAAAAACACCAGGGAGACATTAAACAATCAATTCCACAGGGATGCAATTAGCTAAACCCATAATATGGGAAACTATAGGACAAACAACCCAGTTTCTTCAACAAATAAATTGCTGTGAAAGTAAGAGAGAGTTCAAGAAAATGAAAAGACAAGCCACAGACTGGGAGAAATATTTGCAAGACATATACAATAAAGGACTGTTTTCCAAAATATACAAAGGATACTTAATAATTAAAAAAACCCAACAACTTGATTAAAATGTGGGCCAAGAACTTAACAGACACCTCACCAAAGAAGACACACAGATGGCAAACAACCATATGAAAAGATGCTTCACATCAAATGTCATCACGGAAATGCAAATTAAAACAAGGAGATACCATAACTGAGTCACTTCGCTGTACAGCAGAGATTGGCGTAACATTGTAAATCAACTATACTTCAAAACAAAACAAAACAACTCCCTCCCCCCTCCCCCCCCCAAAATAATGAGATACCACCACACACCTTTTAGAATGGCCAAAATTCAAAACACTGACAATATCAAAAGCTGACAAGGATGTAGAACAACAGGAACTTTCAGTGCTGGTAGAAATGCAAAATGGTACAGCCACTATGGAAGACACTTTGGTGGATTCTTAAAAAAAACTAAATGTACTCTTACTATAATATCCAGCAATCATGCTCCCTGGTATTTACCCACAGGAGCTGAAAACTTATGTCCACACAAAAACCTGCACACAGATGTTTATAGCAGTTTTATTCATAATTGCCCAAACTTGGAAGCAACCAAGATATCCTCAGTAGGTGAATGATTAAATAAACTGATATATCCAGACAATGTATTTTTTTTAAAAATGAGCTATTGAGCCATGAAAAGGCATGGAGGAAACTAAAATGCATGCTACGAAGTGAAAGAAGCCAATCTGAAAAGGCTATATATTGTATGACATTTTGGAAGGTAAAATCATGGAGACAGTAAAAAGATCAGTGGTTACCAGGGGTTAGAGAGAGGAAGGGATGAAAAGGTGGAGCACAGAGGGTTTTTAGGGCAGTGAAACTACTCTGTATGATACTATAATGGTGGACACACGTCATTATACATTTGTCAAAACCCATACATACAATGTACAACACCAAGAATGAATCATAATGTAAACTATCAACGTACAACCTCCCAAGACTGAATCAAGATGAAATAGAAAATATTAAAAGATCGATTACCAGTAATGAAATTGAATTAGTAATTTAAAAAAAAAAACTCACAACAAACAAAAGTCCAGGACCAGATGACTTCACAGGTGAATTCTACCAAACGTTTAAAGAAGAGGTAATACCTATCCTTCGCAAACTATTCCAAAAAACTGAAGAGGAAGGAATGCTTCCAAACTCATTCTACTAGGCCAGTATCACCCTGATACCAAAACCAGACAAAGGCACACACAAAAAAGAAAGGTACAAGCCAATATCACTGATAAACATGCAAAAATCCTCAACAAAATATTAGCAAACTGAATTCAACAATATATTAAGAAGATCATACACCATGATCAAGTGGGATTTATCCCAGGGATGAAAGGATGGTTCAATATCCATAAATCAATGTGATACATAAACAAATTGAAGGATAAAAATGATATGATGATCTCAATAGATGCAGAAAAAGCTTTTGACAAAATTCAACATCCATTTGGCTGCTCTCACCTTCTGAGACAGCCCACACTCTGTGGAGACTGTTTCTCCCAGGGCTGCTCTCACTTTTTTAAAAAAAATAAATCTATTTATTTATTTATTTTTGGCTGCATTGGGTCTTCGTTGCAGTGTGCGGACTTCTCATTGCGGTGGCTTCTCTTGTTGCAGAGCATGGGCTCTAGGCACACAGGCTTCAGTAGTTGTGGCGCACAGGCTCAGTAGTTGTGGCTCATGGGCTCTAGAGCACAAGCTCAGTAGTTGTGGCGCACAGGCTTAGTTGCTCCACGGCATGTGGGATCTTCCCGGACCAGGGCTCAAACCCACATCCCCTGCATTGGCAGGCGGATTCTTAACCACTGCACCACCTGGGAAATCCTGCTCTCACCTGCTCTCACCTTTTGAGATGGACTGTATTCTGTCTATGGAATGTGTATCTCTGCTTTCACTTTACTATGGCTTGCTCTTGAATTCTTTCCTGTGTGAAGCCAAGGACTCTCACTTGGTGGCCTGTCCCAGGAACTTGCCTGAGACCTGAGACATGACCATCCTCTTGTGCCCCATTTTCCTGCAACATCTTTACAAAGGAAGAGGAAGAAGTTGGTCTTCTCCCCCTCCCAACTTTTCCTTTGATTATAAAGATGTAGCCCACTTAGTTCTCAGGGCAGAGCCCTCTTGCCTGCCCACTTGTATCCTTTATGAGCATCCTAAATTATAAATCTACTTCTTGCCTATCAAAAAATATTCAACATCCATTTACGATAAAAACTCTCAACAAAGTGGGTATAGAAGGAACATATCTCAACATAATAAAGGCCATATATGACAAATCTACCATCAATATCATACTCAATGATGAAAAGCTGAAAGCACTTGCTGTAAGATAAGGAACAAGGCAAGGATGCCCACTCTTGCCACGTTTATTCAACATAGTATTGGAAGTTCTAGCCACAGCAATCAGACAAGAAAACAAAATAAAAGGAATCCAAATTGGAAAGGAAGAAGTAAAACTGTCACTGTTCATAGATGACAAGATATATCTATAGAATCTATATATAGAAAATCCTAAAGATACCACCAAAAAAACTATTAGAACTAATAAATGAACTTTCTCATACCATGTTCAAAAAGAAACTCAAAATGGATTAAAGACTTAAACATAAGACCTGAAACTGTAAAACTCCTACAAGAAAATATAGGCAGTATGATCTTTGATACTGGTTTTAACAATATATTTTTGTTTTGGATATGTCTCCTTGGGCAAGGGAAACAAAAGCAAAAATAAATAAATGGGACTACATCAAACTAAAAAGCTTTTGTACAGAGAAGGAAACTATAACAAAACAAAAAGGCTGCCTACTGAATGGGAGAAGATGTTTGCAAACAATATATCTGATAAGGGGTTAACATCCAAGAGATACAAAGAACTCACACAACTGAACATCAAAAAAACATACAGAGATTGGTTCAAAATGGTGGAGTAGAAGGACATGCGCTCACTCCCTCTTGCGAGAGCACCAGAATCACAACTAACTGCTGAACAATCATCGACAGGAAGACAATGGAATTCACCAAAAAAGATACCCCACATCCAAAAACAAAGGAAAAGCTGCACTCAGACCGTAGGAGGGGCGCAATCACAATAAAATCAAATCCAATAACCGCTGGGTGGGTGACTCACAAACTGGAGAACAATTATACCACAGAAGTCCACCCACTGGAGTGAAGGTTCTGAGCCCGATGTCATCCTTGCCAACCTGGGAGTCCGGCAATGGGAGGAGGAATTCCCAGAGAATCAGACTTCGAAGCCTAGGGGATTTGATTGCAGGACTTCGAAAGGACTGGGGGAAACAGAGACTCCACTCCTGGAGGGCACACACCAAGTAGTGTGTGCATCAGGACACAGGGGGAATGAGCAGTGATCCCATAGGAGACTGAACCAGACATACCTGCTAGTGTTGGAGGGTCTCCTGCAGAGGCAGGGGGTGGCTGAGGCTCACCGCAGGGACAAGGACACTGGCAGCAGAAGTTCTGGGAAGTACTTCTTGGCATGAGACCTCTCGGAGTCCACCATTAACCCCACCAAAGAGCCTGTAGCCTCCATTGCTGGGTCGCCTCAGGCCAAACAACCAACAGGGAGGGAACTCAGCCCCACCCATCAGCAGACAAGCAGATTAAAGTTTTACTGAGCTCTGCCCACCAGAGCAACCTCCAGTTCTACCCACCACCAGTCCCTCCCATCAGGAAGCTTGCACAAGCCTCTTAGATAGCCTCATCTACCAGAGGGCAGATAGCAGAAGCAAGAAGAACTACAATCCTGCAGCCTGTGGAACAAAAACCACATTCACAGAAACATAGACAAGATGAAAAGGCAGAGGGCTATGTACCAGAAGAAGTAAAAAGATAAAACCCCAGAAAAACAACTAAATGAAGTAGAGATAGGCAATCTTCCAGAAAAAGAATTTTGAAAAATGACAGTGAAGATGATCCAGGACCCTTAAAAGAATGGAGGCAAAGATCGAGAAGATGCAAGAAATGTTTAACAAAGACCTAGAAGAATTAAAGAACTAAATAACAAACAAACAGACATGAACAATACAATAACTGAAATAAAAAATACACTAGAAGGAATCAATAGCAGAATAACTGAGGCAGAAGAACGGATAAGTGATCTGGAAGACAAAATGGTGAAATTCACTGCCGCAGAACAGAATAAAGAAAAAAGAATGAAAAGAAATGAAGACAGCCTAAGAGACCTCTGGGACAACATTAAACACACCAACATTCGCATTATAGGGGTCCCAGAAGGAGAAGAGAGAGAGAAAGGACCTGAGAAAATATTTTAAGAGATTATAGTGGAAAACTATAATCTCTTAAAATATTTTCTCAGGTCCTTTCTCTCTCTCTTCTCCTTCTGGGACCCCTATAATGCAAATGGGAACATGGAAAAGGAAATAGCCACCCAAGTCCAGGAAGCTCATAGAGTCCCAGGCAGGATAAACCCAAGGAGAAACATGCCGAGACACACAGGTTATCAAACTGACAAAAATTAAAGACAAAGAAAAATAATTAAAAGCAGCAAGGGAAAAATGACAAATAACATACAAGGGAACTCCCATAAGGTTAACAGCTGATTTCTCAGCAGAAACTCTGCAAGCCAGAAGGGAGTGGCATGATATACTTAAAGTGATGAAAGGGAAGAACCTACAACCAAGAGTACTCTACCCAGCAAGGACCTCATTCAGATTCGACGGAGAAATCAAAAGCTTTACAGACAAGTAAAAGCTAAGAGAATTCAGCACCACCAAACCAGCTCTACAACAAATGCTAAAAGAACTTCTCTCAGTGGGAAACACAAGAGAAGAAAAGGATCTACAAAAACAAACCCAAAACGATTAAGAAAATGGTCATAGGAACATACATATTGATAATTACCTTAAATGTGAATGGATTAAATGCTCCAACCAAAAGACACAGGCTCGCTGAACGGATACAAAAACAAGACCTGTATATATGCTGTCTACAAGAGTCCCACTTTTACCTAGGGACACATACAGACTGACAGTGAGAGGATGGAAAAAGATATTCGATGCAAATGGAAATCAAAAGAAAGCTGGAGTAGCAATACTCATATCAGATAAAATAGACTTTAAAATAAAGAATGTTACAAGAGACAAGGAAGGACGCTACATAATGATCAAGGGATCCATCCAAGAAGAAGATATAACAATTATAAATATATAAGCAACCAACATAGGAGCACCTCAATACATAAGGCAAATGCTAACAGCTATAAAAGTGGAAAATGACAGTAACACAATAATAGTGGAGGACTTTAACACCTCACTTACACCAATGGACAGACCATCCAGACAGAAAATTAATAAGGAAACACAAGCTTTAAATGACACAATAGACCAGATAGATTTAACTGATATTTATAGGACATTCCATCTGAAAACAGCATATTACACTTTCTTCTCAAGTACACACGGAACATTCTCCAGGATAGATCACAGCTTGGGTCACAAATCAAGCCATGGTAAATTTAAGAACACTGAAATCATATCAAGCATCTTTTCTGACCACAACGCTACAAAATCAGAAATAAATTACAGGGAAAAAAACATAAAAATCACAAACACATGGAGGCTTAACAATACGTTACTAAATAACCAAGAAAGCACTGAAGAAATCAATGAGGAAATCAAAAACTGCCTAGAGACAAATGACAATGAAAATACGACAATCCAAAACCTACGGGATGCAGCAAAAGCAGTTCTCAGAGGGAAGTTTATAGCAATATAATCCTACCTCAAGAAACAAGAAAAGGGCTTCCCTGGTGGAGCAGTGGTTGAGAGTCCGCCTGCCGATGCAGGGGACATGGGTTCGTGCCCTGGTCCGGGAAGATCCCACATGCCACGGAGCGGCTGGGCCCGTGAGCCATGGCCGCTGAGCCTGTGCGCCCGGAGCCTGTGCTCCGCAACAAGAGAGGCCACAACAGTGAGAGGCCCACATACTGCAAAAAAAAAAAAAAAAAAAGAAACAAGAAAAATCTCAAATAAACAATCTAACCTTACACCTAAAGGAACTAGAGAAAGAAGAACAAACAAAACCCAAAGTTAGTGGAAGGAAAGAAATCATGAAGATCAGAGCAGAAATTAAAGAAACAGAAACAAAAAAAACAATAGCAAAGATCAATAAAACTAAAAGCTGGTTCTTTGGGAAGATAAACAAAACTGATAAACCTTTAGCCAGACTCATCAAGAAAAAGAAGGAGAGGACTCAAATCAATAAAATTAGAAATGAAAAAGGAGAAGTTACAACAGACACCGCAGAAATACAAAGCATCCTAAGGGACTACTACAAGCAACTCTATGCCAATAAAATGGACAACCTGGAAGAAATGGACAAATTCTTAGAAAAGTATAACCTTCCAAGACTGAACCAGGAAGAAACAGAAAATAGGAATAGACCAACCACAAGTAATGAAATTGAAACTGTTATTAAAAATATTCCAACAAACAAAAGTCCAGGACCACATGGCTTCAGAGGTGAATTCTAACATTTAGAGAAGAGCTAACACCCATCCTTCTCAAATTCTTCCAAAAAACTGCAGAGGAAGGAACACTCCCAAACTCATTCTACAAGGCCACCATCACCCTGATACCAAAAACAGACATAGATATTACAAAAAAAGAAAATTACAGACCAATATCACTGATGAGTATATATGCAGAAACCCTCAACAAAATACTAGCAAACAGAATCCAACAACACATTAAAAGGATCATATACCATGATCAAGAGGGATTTATCCCAGGGATGCAAGGATTCTTCAATATACATAAATTAATAAGTGTGATAAACCACATTAACAAATTAAAGAATAAAAAGCATGTGATTATCTCAACAGATGTAGAAAAAGCTTTTGACAAAATTCAACACCCATTTATGATAAAAACTCGCCAGAAAGTGGGCATAGAGGGAACCTACCTCAACATAATACAGCCCATATACAACATACCCACAGCAAACATCATTCTCAATCGTGAAAAACTGAAATCATTTCCTCTAAGATCAGGAACAAGACAAGGATGTCCACTCTCGCCACTATTATTCAACATAGCTTTGGAAGTCCTAGCCATGGCAATCAGAGAAAAAAAAAGAAATAAAAGGAATCCAAATCAGAAAAGAAGAAGTAAAGATGTCACTGTTTGCAGATGACATGATACTATACACAGACAATCTGAAAGATGCCACCAGAAAACTACTAGAGCTAATCAATGAATTTGGTAAAGTTGCAGGATACAAAATTAATGCACAGAAATCTCTTGCATTCCTATACACTAACAATGAAAGATCAGAAAGAGAAATTAAGAAAACAATCCCATTCACCACTGCAACAAAAAGAATAAAATACCTAGGAATAAACCTACCTAAGGAGATAAAAGACCTGTACTCAGAAAACTATAAAACACTGATGAAAGAAATTAAAGATGACACAAACAGATGGAGAGATATACCATGTTCTTGGATTGGAAGAATCAATATTGTGAAAATGAGTATACTACCCAAAGCAATCTACAGATTCAGTGCAATCCCTGTCAAATTACCAGTGGCATTTTTTACAGAACTCGAACAAAAAATCTTAAAAATTTTATGGAAACACAAAAGACCATGAATAGCCAAAGCAATCTTGAGGGAAAAAAATGGATCTGGAGGAATCAGAGTCCCTGACTTCAGACTATACTACAAAGCTACAGTAATCAAGACAGTATGGTACTGGCACAAAAACAGAAATATAGATCAATGGAACAGGATAGAAAGCCCAGAGATAAATCCACTCACCTATGGTCAACTAATCTATGACAAAGGAGGCAAGGATATACAATGGAGAAAAGACAGTCTCTTCAATAAATGGTGCTGGGAAAACTGTGCAGCTACATGTAAAAGAATAAATTTGGAACACTCCCTAACATCATACACAAAAATACACTCCAAATGGATTAAAGACCTAAATGTAAGATCAGACACTATAAAAACTCTTAGAGGAAAACATAGGCAGAACACTGTATGACATAAATCTTTTTTGACCCACCTCCTTGAGTAATGGAAATAAAAATAAAGAAATGGGACCTAATGAAACTTAAAAGCATGTGCACAGCAAAGGACACTATAAACAAGATGAAAAGACAACCCTCAGAATGGGAGAAAATATTTCCAAATGAATCAATGGACAAAGGATTAATCTCCAAAATATATAAACAGCTCATGTAGCTCAATATTAAGAAAACAAACAACATAATCAAAAAACAGGCAGAAGACCTAAATAGCCATTTCTCCAAAGAAGACATACAGATGGCCAAGAGGCACATGAAAAGCTACTCAACATCACTAATTATTAGAGAAATGCAAATCAAAACTACAATGAGGTATCACCTCACACCGGTTAGAATGGCTATCATCAGAAAATCTACAAACAACAAATGCTGGAGAGGGTGTGGAGAAAAGGGAACCCTCTTGCACTCTTGGTGGGAATGTAAATTGATACAGCCACTATGGAGAACAGTATGGAGGTTCCTTAAAAAACTAAAAATAGAATTACCATATGACCCAGCAATCCCACTACTGGGCATATACCCAGAGAAAAACATAATTCAAAAAGACACATGTACCCCAATGTTCATTGCAGCACTATTTACAATAGCCAGGTCATGGAAGCAACCTAAATGTCCATCGACAGAAAAATGGATAAAGAATATGTGGTACATATATACAATGGACTATTACTCAGCCATAAAAAGGAATGAAATTGGGTCATTTGTAGAGACGTGGATGGACCTAGAGACTGTCATACAGAGTGAAGTAAGTCAGAAAGAGAAAAACAAATATTGTATACTAACACATATATGTGGAATCTAGAAAAATGGTATAGATGAACTGCATTGCAAGGCAGAAATAGAGACACAGATGTAGAGAACAAACGTATGGACACCAAGGGGGGAAAGTGGGGGTGGGGTGCGGTGGTGGTGGGATGAATTGGGAGATTGGAATTGACATGTATACACTAATATGTATAAAATAGATAACTAATAAGAACCTGCTACATAAAAAAATAAAATAAAATTCAAAAAAAGAATATATAATCTTTTGTATGTATTCAATAATACATGAACATTAAATGAATATAAAGCCAAAACAAACAAACAACCCAATTAAATAATGGAAAGAGAACCTGAATAGACATTTTTCTAAAGAAGACATACAGATAACCAACAAACACATGAAAAGATGCTCACCATCACTGATCATCAGGAAATGCAAATCAAAACACAATGAGATATTACCTCACACCTGTCAGAATGGCTATCATCAAAAAGACAACAAATAACAAGTGTGGGCGAGGATGTGGAGAAAAGGGATCCCCTGTGCACTGTTGGTGGGAATGTAAATTGATGCAGCCACTGTGGAAAACAGTAAGGAGATTCCTCAAAAAAATAAAAATAGAACTACCATAAGATCCAGCGATTCCATTTCTGGCATTTATTTGAAATAAACAAAAACACTAATTTGAAAAGATTATGCATGCCTATGTTCATTGCAGCATTACTTACAATAGTCAAGATATGAAAGCAACCTAAATGTCCACCAATAGATGAATGGATAAAGATGTGGTTTGGACGAAGTGAGAGAGTGGCATGGACATATATACACTACCAAATGTAGAATGGATGGCTGGTGGGAAGCAGCTGCATAGCACAGGGAGATCAGCTTGGTGCTTTGTGACCACCTAGAGGGGAGGGATAGGGAGGGTGGGAGGGAGACCCAAGAGGGAGGGGATATGGGAATATGTGTATACGTATGGCTGATTCACTTTGTTGTACAGCAGAAGCTAACGCACCACTGTAGAGCAATTATACTCCAATAAAGATGTTGAAAATAAAAAAGATGTGGTTTGTGTACACACACACACACACACACACACACGTGTGCACACGCAGTGGAATATTTACTCAGCCACAAAAAAGAATGAAATCTTGCCCTCTGTAAAAATATGGATGGACCTAGATGATATTATGTTAAGGGAAGAAAGTCAGAGAAAGACAAATACCATATGATTTCACTTATGTGAAACATAAAAAAACAAAACAAATGAACAAACATAACAAAATAGAAACAAACTCAAACTGGTGGTTGCCAGAGGGGTGGTGGGGTGGGGGGAAGAATGAAATACGTGAGGGAGATTAAGAGGTACAAAATTCCAGTTATAAAATAAATAAGTCACAGGGATGTAATGTACAGCACAGGGAATATAGTCAGTAATACTGTAATAACTTTGTATGGTGACAGATGGTAGCTAGGCTTATCGTGGTGATCATTTTGTAATGTATAAAAATATCTAATCACTATGTTGTACACCTGGAACTTATGTAATTTTGTAAGTCAACTATACTTCAAATAAAAAGTAAAAAATGAAAATCCCTCCCCCCCCAGAAAGAACTAACAAATACATTTATAACACCCTCCAGAAAATGGGAACTTTGAAAGGAAGGGAGATTCAATTATCAACCCCTGGAGTCTTTTATGTTTAGCTGTTTCTCCAACTGTATGAGAAAAACAAACTAGATTCGCAATTGTTTTTAGCCATGAACCCTTTCTTTGAATGAAATCTCATGAAATGATCCAATATGTAAAATAGAAAACCATGATCATCAAAAGCAGATTTATTGTTATAGTTTAGTTTCAAAAACAAACAAAGTATCATCCAGTGGTTATGAGGAATCTAGGAAAACCTGTCCCAGTAATGCCAACTTTGAGGTAAAGGGCTGACTAGGGCAGCTGAGAAGTGGGATTTTCTGCTTGGTGGGCTTCTTCTCCCTTGCCCGGTCATAGTTTTCAGGGGAGGACAATGTCCCTGGCCCTGTTGGGGGTTCCCATGGCCCTGAGCTCATAGTTTTTTTCTGAAATCTCGACCTATTCCGTTTGAGAGAGTAGAATTCCCTCATCAGATCTTCTACTTCCCACTGCTCTTCCTTCAGCCTCCGGCAACAGTGCAGGGCGGCGGGGTCAATGGGGTGTGCTTCAGTGTTGAAGATGTAACCCCCGGCCCCCAGGATGCACTCCCCGTAGGGGGTTATCACCGCATCGAAGGTGGAGCCATTGTTGTGGATGAAGTTGGTCGGGTCAAACAGCAGGTAGAGGTATTTCACGGTCTCGGCCAGGAAGAAAGACTCCATGCGGTTGTCAAGCTTGTGGTCTCGCAGATCTTTGATCTGCCACGTGGGGGAGGGAAGCAAGTCAGACCAGCATCACAGTACAGCAGAAAGGGTCAGGGGACCCTGTCAGGCATTCCTGCTCTGCCACTAGGTGACTGCAGGCCTTTGGGCAAATCACTTAACTTTCCAGAACTTTGTCCCTAAAGTATATTTATATCATAAATCTTACCTGTCACTCCTTCACGGAAAACCCTCTGTTGACATCCCATTGCCCACAGACTAAAATCAAAGTCCTTATCGTGGCCTAACAGGTCCTTGGTGATCTGGCTTCTGCTCCCTCCCTGACCTCATCTCTTCCTGCTCTCTCCCTGGTTCTCGCAGGTCCAGCCACATGGCCTTTCTGTTCTGTGAACAAGCACATGCCCAGCCCGGTTCTTTTCATTGGTGTCCTCGCAACCTGGAACACTCCTCCTTCAGATGCCCTCCCACTCTTTCACTTCCTTCAGGTCTCTGCTCAAATGCTACCTCATCAGAATGGTCTTCCCTGGCCCCCCTACATGATACAACAATCTCCTAACCCCTTTACCTTACCCTTTTGTGACTCTAAACATTGATCTAATCATTCCCTTCTTAATGATGCAAAAATGTAGCATCATTTACTTAGCTAATCCTCCCTTGACAGACATTAAGGAGGTTACCAAGTTTTTTGCTCTTATAAACAACTAATTAGGAGTCTTTATGAAGAGAAATTCATACTGAGTTTACAGTCAGGGATGAGTAAGTTTACTTGCTACAAATATTTATTTTAGCTTCTCAGAATTAGCAATACATTTTCTTAAACGAAACTAATTCTCAGTAGACATCTATTTTACACCAAAAAAATGTGACTAAAACATGGACTTGATGTACCAAGAATTATTATTCTCTTGCCCTGTTTGCCAAAGGCCAAGGAGTCAGTTGCCTGTTCCCATCATTCGCCTTGGAAGGGCTCCAAAAGACTTCATTTTCATGGAAATAAGTCAAGAGTTCCTAAGGGCCCAACGGGCTCATCCACTTTGGCTTTTCATAAAATACAACATATTAGAAACTAAAACATATCATTGCTGTATATTTCTCCTACACATATAGGTCTTTTCTTTAAAAACATGTATCTATGTTTTACTTATAGAATATAATCACATTACAACTTTTTGAAAAAGAAGGTTTTTGTTTGTTTTTAATTCCTTACCCTAAAAAAAACCTCTGCAGGCTTTTTGGCAAATAGGCTTCCAGGCTATTTGCTTACACATTTGGTTTTTACATGTCTGTAACCACTGTTTATTTCTGTCTTGCCTGCCTGGGTCCTCTCAGGATGTGACATGGCTCTCATCCTTAACCCTTTCAGTCCATTCCCCACAGAGCAGCCAGAGTGCTCTTTCTAAAATACAAATCAGAGCACGTCACTGCTCTGCTGAAAATGCTCCCAAGGCTTATCATTCCAAGCAGAACAAAAGCCAAACTCTTCCCCACGACTTACACAAAGCCCTGCACAATCTAGCCGCTGCCTACTTCTGGGGCTGTATCTCCTCCCACTTTCCTCCCTGCTCACGCCCTCCAGCCACACTGGCCTTCTTTCTGTCTTCCAGATACATATTCTTTGTTTTTTCTACTAAAATGTCAGCTCAGGGGCTTGGTCTTTCTTCATTGCTATAACCCTCAGCCTAGCACAGCGCCTGGCCCGTGAAAGACGCTCAGTAAATATCTGTGAGACCAGTACAGCTGTTCCATTAAGGATCCCTGGGTTTGCAAATAAGGCTATGGGACTCTGTAATTCCCTTCTAGAATCCATTTTACAAGGCTTTTCGCAAAATGTTTCACAATACTCACCCTTGCCAAGTAGCCTATTCTGACAGCTAAAGGATCTATGAAGCAGGGAGAACGCCAAGGGCATGGAGTCAAGACCCCTGGGAACTAATCCTAGCTCCACCTCTACTAGCTCTGTGACCTTTAGCAAGGCTCTCAGCTTCTGCTCCTCAGTCTCCCCATCTATAAAATAAAGGCATTGCTTATATCTCTAAGGTTCCTTCCAGTGCTAATATTCCAGAGGCTCTTTAGCAGCAGGGGGAGACATTTCCCAATTCTTGGGCCCGTGGAAACACTTACTGTGGCAAATCCACATTCCACCTTGCTGATTTTTTCGATGGATTCCACAGCATCTCTTCCGAGTTCTAAGAGGGTGGGGTCCCCCGTGGCACGGTAGAGGTACATGGCGCTCTCAATGAGTTCTGCAAAGTTCAAAGTAGACCTTCCTTCACCCAGTGGCTGGGCAGAGAAGGCTTGGGGACTGCCTGGGCCAGTGAGAGATTCCTTCTCTCCACACCATGTCCACAGGGTCCAACTAGGGGGAACATGGGACAACTCACTCAATACTGAATCTTCAGAGCCAATATACCCAGTCTGAAGCTTAGTGGACTTAGTGGACCATGGAATCCCATCCCAAGGGAGAGACAGGCAGCCAGGTTCTGGGATAGGGAAGGTGGCAGAGGCGGCTGCCTATCTCCCAATATCTGTTCCCTCCTTCTTCCTTAGTAACAGAAGAGCTAACTTTATCCAAGCACATGGACGCCTAGACTAACAACTATTCCCAGCAGGCAGGTGTGGGATTAAGGTCCCTGCCACCAAAGACAGTCATGTAAGACCAGAGAAATAAATTTCTATTTTATCTAAGCTACTACTTTGTATCTGTCACTTACAGCCTAACCTAATCCTAAAACTTAAAAGAGTATGAGCCTGTCATTACAAGGCCCTTTCCAAGATGGGATAAGCCAAAAGATAAAGGTTAAGATACTCAAGAATCAACTTTCAATCTAACAAAGATGCAGCCATCAGTTCTCTGTGCCCAGAACAAGGCAACAGTCTTGCCCTGTTCTACACCACAACTGGAATTTGACGTTCACACATGGGCCCCATCATAAGATGAATATTCGCCAACTAGTCAACAGGAATTGGACCAGATGGGAATATTTATTCCAGAGAAAAGAAAACTTAGCAAAATGTGTTTGTTGCTTTCAGATATCTAGAGAGCTGTTATGGAAAAGATTTGATTTCTAGGGTGGGCCCAGTAGGCAAAAGCTACAGCTCAACAGACTTTCCTACTTCTTCACCTCTTTTTTCTCAGAGAGGAAAGAACACCTCTCCCCTCCCTATACCAACGTCTCCTCCTGATGTTCTACATCCCGTTTCCTCCTAGCCCTTGATCAGTACTTTTCCCCCTTTTGATTTTTTACTGCAAACTCCATTACTTATTTTTGGAGAAAAGATCGCTGCCTATCTCTCCAGTTTTCTCCTACTTCTCTCTCTGTTTACCCCACAGGCCTCTAGACACTGGCTAATCTAATCACTCGTATTCTAAGCAAAGATTGGGGCACATTTACTGGTAGATGAACACACTGTGTGTGTTCAAAGACAGAAAAGATGGTGTCCTCATGGGAAGCCTCTCCTTATGCTTCTCACAGCTGGCTGACTCAGTATACTCAGTAAACAAGATACTCAAGTATCTTGTTTCTTGTTTCCTCTTCCTCACACATGGGCCTGTGTGTGCTAGTAAATGCTTTAATTTCCTGTATATCTAGCCAACTCTCTAGAAGAGGGTGACAGCCCAAGGTTTAGATTTGGACTTAGGTGGAGGTTAAGCCCTTCAGAGGCTTTTAGGCTAGGTTCTGTGCTCCAGCACTGCTGATCGGATACATGCACCAGAGCGTCAGGGACTGGCCAATCTAATCATAGAATAGTACCTTATCTCCCATTTGCTATTGTTTTGGGATAGGAAGGGTGACTGGTCTAAGACATTTCTGGATTCCTGGCTGTGGTACCTTGCTTTCCACTGAGCATTCCTGCAAACAAAACATGTTGCCTCCTTAAGTAGTGAGCCCCCTGTCACTGGTGGTAATCAAACAAAGATGAGATAACCACTTGACAGGGCTATTGCAGGGGGATTTCGATTAGAAGACCTCTCAGGTTCCCTCTAACCTTGAGAATGCACATGTCTAAGTCTTACATTTAGTCCCAATCTCTGTCTTCATTTTATCTATTGGTAACATGGGATCCAATACCATCTGAGTATTTTCTCTTTAAAAAAAAAAAATGCCATGAGAATAAATGCATGAGAAATACTAAAAACAGCAGCCTCTAAGGAGTCAAAAGTGACTAATTTGCTGCTTCCAGTTGCTGCTTTACTCCCGCTTCTGGTCCCCCTCCAAGACTCCTACAGCAATCACTTAGAGGACTACAGGGTTAGAGGAGGAAGGAAGTGGAGCCGAGGATGGCAGGATGGGCAGAACCCATTAGAAGGCCCATCCCACAGCTAAAAGGCATTCAGGTAGGAAGAGTCTAAAACAATGGGAATGTAACCTATTTTAGGGGGGAGGGGAGATGACTGTGTGCTGACTCAGCTTCCTTCCTCTGTCCCCCTTTCCCTTCCTCTCCTCACAATGTTTAACTTTCCTTCAGTGAGTCATAAGATCGGAGCTGGAAAGGAACTTAGAAGAGTTCTCAAGTGTGTTGTCCCTTTCTTCTCTACATCTTGACTGCTGACCTGCAAGTGGGGAGGTGGACGAGAAGAGATGATTCTCTCTTAAAGTCCATTCCAAAGTTCTAACGTTCCATAGATGCACAACTTATCTGACCTGACCCACTGACTTAACAAAGTGTGCCTCCACATCTGAAATCCCAATGGCAAGAACTCAAAAGGCGTCAGCCTGGCTTTTTCCATCTCACCTGCTTGTCTGGGTTTGAAAGAGCATAAGATGTAATTAGGAGACCTGGGTTCCAGTCCTAGCTCCTATACTTAACAGCCTTGGGCAAGCCATTTCAACCCACTAGGCTTCCGTCTCCTTCTCTGAAAATAAGGGGGATAAATAATTCCTAGAAGGAAAACCATCCAGAGCCACTGGAAGAAGCAGATGGGAAAAAAATGGAGCTGTGAGCACTTGTGAGGCATGGAGCCTCATAGATATGCGAGGGGTTGGGATTCTGAGAATCAGAGCCTGTGGGCTGGCAGTAGGCCAGAGATGCTGCTTACCCGGTCGAAGCGGGTAACCCTCTCGCTTCTCCACTGTATATCCCTG
This sequence comes from Grampus griseus, assembly GCF_964374135.1. Classification (NCBI taxonomy): domain Eukaryota; kingdom Metazoa; phylum Chordata; class Mammalia; order Artiodactyla; family Delphinidae; genus Grampus; species Grampus griseus. Next base: position 65,035,047 of record NC_139008.1, read on the forward strand.
AGGAATGTTGTAGAATTCCGGGAGCCCCCCAAACTGCTTCCAGACGGTGTAGTAGTTGAGGAAGGTCCTCATGGCATTGTCAATGTCCCCAATGAGGGTCTGTAGGAGAGAAGTGGTTGTCAGGCAAGCAGCCACCAGGCAGGAAACCCACATACAAAACTCCCCACACGGGCTTCCCTGGTGGCGCAGTGGTTGAGAGTCCGCCTGCCGATGCAGGGGACGCGGGTTCGTGCCCCAGTCCGGGAAGATCCCACATGCCACGGAGCGGCTGGGCCCGTGAGCCATGGCCGCTGAGCCTGCGCGTCAGGAACCTGTGCTCCGCAACGGGAGAGGCCACAACAGTGAGAGGCCCGCGTACCGCAAATAAAAAAACAAAACAAAAACAAAAAAAAAAACCCCACACACAACCTCAGGGAAAAGAGGAAGCGAAGGCTTTGGAGCCAAAAAGACCTGTGATCAAACCCAGAGTCGGCCATTTACTCAGTGTGTTGCCTCAAACCAGACACTTAACTTCTCTGAGCCTCATCTCTAACATGCAAAATACAACGTATATTTTACATTGTTGTGAGGGACAGAGGCTGTATACAATGTCCCTGCCTACCAGTACGTGCTCAGTCAATACTGGCTACTAACTGCTTTTAAGTAGGTAAGTCAGCCAGCTGATTCAAAATTCTAAGAATAAGAAAAAGATTGATTGTACTTAATCTCACTCACACCCTACCCCCCAGCAAATAACCATTTTGCATTAGTTTGTAAACATAAGCAAAGATGCATGAGTATGTATTATTTCCCCCACATTAAATACGTCTTATTAAATATACTTTTCTGTAGCTTCCTTTATTCATTTAACAATACATCTCAATTTTTCCATGTAAGTACATAAAGCACTCCCTCCTCCTATTTATACAGTTGCATAGTATTCCATTGCTTGGACCACAATTTAATTAGTTCCCTATTGATAGCTAGTTGGCTTGGTTCCAATTTTTTGCTATTTGCTACAATAATCAATGCTGCAATAAATAACCCCATACATATGTCACCTCAAACATATGTGAAGCATGTCTGTAAGACACATTTCCAGAGTTGGGATTGCTGAATCTGAGACTATATGCACTTGTAATTTTACTAGGTGCTTCTATGTAGCTATTCGTATTACTGTAAGCTCACAGGGAAACAGCTGACCTTCCTGACATCTCCACTGGATGTCTCAAGGATAGAACAAACTTGACAGTTTCCAAACAAAACTATCGGTCCCTTCACTCTCCCGCAAAGCTGCCTCCCTCCTCTCACCTCTCTCCCTTTTCAGTAAACGGCACCACCTTCCACTGATTCCACTCTGGCCAGATACCTGCTGGCCATCCTTGACTCCTCCCTCTTCCCCCACTCCCACATCCATTCCATCAGCAACTCCTATCAATTCTCTCTCTCTAAAACATCAAGAGTTTTCTCTTGATCTCCAGAGCCACCACCTGTTCACCTGCATCTTGCACTGGGATGACCTCAAAGGCCTCCTCACTGGTCCTACCACTTGTCTTCTCCAGTCCACTCTTCCCAAGGCAGCCAGAGTAACTGTCTTACTCAGTGGCTTTCCACAGGCTCAGCTTAAGGTCAAGACACCTCACCACGGCCCTCAAGGGCCCTGAGCAATCTGGCCACCGCTGACTTTCCACTGACTGATCTTTCCCTTCCCTGGACTGTGGCCATGCTGCTTTTGTCTCTGATAAACACCCAACTCTTTCCTGCCTCGGGACCTTCACACATCATGTTTCCTCTGCCTGGAACATCGTCCCCCACCCCAGTTCTTCACATATCAGCTTGAGCATCACCACTTCTGAGAGGCCTTCTTATCTAAAGTAAGTCCCCATCCAATAGTCTCTCTTTTAGCCTCTAATTTGTTTCCTTCATTGCAACTTATTATTTTATGAATATGTCTAAGTTTTTCTTTGTGTCTCACCCTCTATAAAGTTCACGAGGACAGGGCCTGGAATACAGCAGGCACTCAAATATTTGTTGAGTAAATGAACAAATTTAATGTCTATAAGCCTCCTTTCTTCATCTATGAAACATCGTTTACCTCGGCGTGTTGTGATGATTCTGTGTAAAATGCCCAGCACATAAATCATTCTTTCATAAATATTTATCACCTCTATGTGCCAGACAGACTGTCAGCTAAATGTTAGTTATTAGTGTTATTATAAACTCATAGAGAAATAACCCCAGGACCCGTTCTTAAAGCAGGAAAAGTGCCACACACAAAGCACACAAATCCTATACAAAGACGGCAAAGTGTGGTATATACATACAAAGGAATATTATTCAGCCTTAAAAAAGAAGGAAATTCTGACACATGCTACAAGCATGAACCTTGAGGGACATTATGCTAAATGAAATAAGCCAGCCACAAGAAAACAAATACTGTATGATTCCACTGATATGAGATACCTGGAGCAGTCAAAATCATAAAGACACAAAACATAATGGTGGTATGACCCAGCAATCCCACTGCTGGGCACATACCCTGAGAAAACCATAATTCAAAATGAGTCATGTACCACAATGTTCACTGCAGCACTATTTACAATAGCCAGGACATGGAAGCAACCTGTCCATCCACAGACGAATGGATAAAGAAGATGTGGCACATATATACAATGGAATATTACTCAGCCATAAAAAGAAACGAAATTGAGTTATGTGTAATGAGGTGGATGGACCTAGAGACTGTCATACAGAGCGAAGTAAGTCAGAAAGAGAAAAACAAATACCATATGCTAACACATATATGTGGAATCTAAAAAAAAAAAGGTTCTGAAGAACCCAGGGGCAGGACAGGAATAAAGACGCAGACGTAGAGAATGGACCTGAGGATACGGGGAGGGGGAAGGGTAAGCTGGGACGAAGTGAGAGAGTGGCGTGGACATATGTACACTACCAAATGTAAAACAGATAGCTAGTGGGAAGCTGCTGCATAGCACAGGGAGATCAGCTCGGTGCTTTGTGACCACCTAGAGGGGTGGGATAGGGAGGGTGGGAGGCAGACGCAAGAGGGAGGGGATATGGGGATATATGTATATATATAACTGATTCACTTTGTTATAAAGCAGAAACTAACACACCATTGTAAAGCAATTATACTCCAATAAAGATGTTAAACAAAATAATAATGATGGTTGTCAGGGGCTAGGAGAGGACAGAATGGGGAGTTATTGTTTCAAAGGTATAGAATTTCAGTCTTACAAGGTGAAGAGAGTTATGGGGATGGATGGTGGTGATAGCTGCACAACATGAATATAAATACCACTGAACTGTACACTCAAAATGGTTACCACGGTAAATTTTATGTTATGTGTATTTTACCACAATTTAAAAAAAGAAAAAAATACAATCATTTATTTTTTCTTCCATTACTGGGCATTTGGACCATTTCTAGTTTTTCTTTGTCATGAACTTTGCTGCTGGGAATATCCATGTACAGGTTGCATCTTTCCCTGGTCAATTATTTTCTTGAGGAACATGCATAGAAATAGAATCATGCAAAGTCAAAGGGTGTGATCAGTTGTATGGCTGGGTGGTACAAGCAGGTTTTCCAAGAGGAATGTAGTCACAAATAGTTGTAAGGAAATAGATTTCCTGATCCTTAATTTTCCTAAAATGGATCTGCCTGAAAAGATGCTTACAACACAAAGGCAGGCTACCCATTCTATCTCTTCCACAACTGTCCTACCATCTTATAAAAGCAAGGTGTACCCACCAACAATCTCCAGCCTTACTGCGGAACATTGTCCTTGGATATAAAAATGTCCTGAGCACTGAACTAGGTTAAATTTAAAATATTAGTGTAGGTGTTGAGAAAAATGAATGGCTCTAACCACTGGGTAACAAATCCTTCTGCAAATCAGACGGCTTTCAATTCTTTGCCTTCAAAAAATTGAAAGAGGAACTGGTCAAGTTGTCAGCAGAGACATCATTAAAAATAATTTTTGATGACAGATCATTTGTGATTTTTTTTAACCATATAAAGAGTGAACCATAAAATACTGCCACATTTGCGGGTCAAAAATGGTTGATGCTGGCAATTTTATATGGTTCAATCTATTAACTCAATGATTTCAAAGAACTGAATGATATTACAATATCAAACTCCTTCCATCTCCATCTACTTATTTATGTGCATAGGCTCCGCGGCACTTACATCTAAAAAAATGAAAAGCAGGAATAAAACTGATGCTTAACAGTGCTCTGTTTTAGCAACATGTATTATTCATGCACAAATACATGAACTACTTAAAAACTTTAAAAAGCCCCAAAAATCTCATTAAGAAATGCACTTCCAATAAATTACTTCCAGGTTTATAATCATCCAAAATTGTAAGCTATAAATGTTGTTTTAATCAGTTACATACTAATGATAACTAAATCCAGAAGAAAACAAATGTAATACTCAGAGCTTATGATCACGGGAAATTTAAAAACATTTTAAATTTCTATGTATGAACAAATTTTGTCACAGAGAAATATGATACGGTGAACAATAAAATGCTTTCAGCATAAAATATAATAACTAGGATAAAATCCTGTTGGAGTGGTAGAATGGAAATATGAGTTGGAGGAGGAAAAGGAATGGTATGCAACTATTTAAACTCATAAGATTAAAAACATGCATGGGGCTCTATAATTTTTCAAAATTCTTTTAGGGGACACTCAGCTAAATTTGAAGATCTTAGAAGAGTTGAACCAATATTTAATGTTATCAACAAGTTCTCTCTGAGCTTCTTTCCCCATCTATAAAATGAGAGGGTTGGCTAAAAGTATATAATGGGGAACAACTTAAATGAATGACAATATATCTATTCCATGGAATATATGCAACTGTTTAAAAAAGTAAAATTGATCTTTATGCATCAATAAAGAATGATCTCCAAGATACATTCAGTGAAAAAGAATAAAAATGTTCCTATTTACGTAAAGAAAAAAGGGTGCTATAAATACGCATATACCTATGTACATGGATTTCTGGAAAGAGGTACAGAAAACTGACAACAAGGGCTGGATTGGGGAGAGAATCTGAGGGTGGGGGCTTGAGACTTATCATTGTATTCCTTGTTGTGCTTTAAAAATTTACCACCAGGCTTCCCTGGTGGCGCAGTGGCTGAGAGTCCGCCTGCCGATGCAGGGGACACGGGTTCGTGCCCCGGTCCGGGAGGATCCCACATGCCGCGGAGTGGCTGGGCCCGTGAGCCATGGCTGCTGAGCCTGCACGTCTGGAGCCTGTGCTCCGCAACGGGGGAGGCCACGGCAGTGAGAGGCCCGCGTACCGCAAAAAAAAAAAAAAGAAAAGAAAAATTTACCACCATCTACATGTTACTGCCTTTTCTTAATTTCTTAAGATTAAAAAGAAGTTGTTTATAAAAATATTAAAAATATTTTAGGACACATAGGGGCTGGATTAGATGGGCTCTAAGATCCCTTCCAGCTGCAACTCTATCAGACCACGTAATGGACACACATAATGATGGCAGACAGAGCAGTCCCAGATGCTGTCACGCCCTTTCCTAGGCCCGCTGTCAAGAATGAGGATACGTGACAGAAATGTCCAGTGGAGAAATGGTCATTGCCAATGGCTATTACCGCCCTGTCTACTTTAAGTGGTACAACATTCCACAGCAAGCTGGAAGTTCAGTTCCTGACACCTTAAAGGTCCCCTTGGAAAATTCAGTTTGGCAGAACTTTAAATCTGTCTCACTCTAAGCCCCTCTCCCATCCCCAATCCACCCCTCCAAAAAAAAGTGCTCAAGCACTTTTTTGACTCATACATTAGAATGAGCTTGCTTTGCCGGTTCCATAGAAAAAGGACCACCCTCTCTGATCGTTCCTACCTGAAGACCAGGCCAGTAGGCCTCCAGAGACTGGAAGACTGGCATGGACACAGTCCCCTTGTACATCTGCACCCACAGGTACCAGTCATCGAAGTGGGTGTAATTCCGAATGGCTTTGTTATATTCTGCAGAGGAGATAAGATGATGGACACATCAGTGATGAGGGACACAAAAAGCAGGCTTTGGCAACAGAAGGATGGACTTAAACATTTGCAAGACCCTAGGGTGGCCCAGCCTCAAAGCAGACTAGGATGCAAGGAGGCACAGAGGAAGGAGCATGGGTTCTGGAGGCAAACTTCCAGGCTCAAATTCCAGCTCCAGCTTTACCACTTGTTAGCTGTGACCTCGGGCAAGTTTTTTCCTCGTAAGCCTCAGTCTTATTATCTGTAAAGTGAGGAGAGTAATGTTATATACCTCATGGGACTGTGCAGTCATTTATTCACTCAACAATATTCACTGAGTGCCTACCGGGTGCCAGGCACCTGGGGGGTGGCAAATAAGACAAAGTCCAGCCCTCAGGGAGCTGGCGTTCTAGTGGGAACTTGAACTTATAACTCCCCCTAGACTGTAAATCTATGAGAGCTAGGACTTTGTTTTGTTGATTGCGGAATCCCCAACATGAAGATAGTACATAATAAATATGCACAATAAGCATTATCTGAATGAACAAAGTACCAAAAACATGCAAATAAATAAGACAATCTCAAACAGTGTTGTACGGATGAAATGAAATAGTCCATGTTCAGTGCTTGGCACAAAACTTAACACATCAATGGTACTCAGTAAATATTTGCTGAATAAATGAATGGTAGCTATAATTATTATTAGGTGCCCAACAATTCCTCAGTATCATTACTACTAGTGTCTAAGGGCCTGAAGGGTAAACTGCTTTTATTCAACAGGCATTAATCTACAGCTACCTCCTGCAAAGCACTGTGGGGAGTACAGAAGTATAAGGCCTGGATGCTGCACTCAGTTAGAAGAGTTATAACTGTGATGATAGCTGACTGCAAAAATGATGCCGGGCTTCCCTGGTGGCGCAGTGGCTAAGAATCCGCCTGCCAATGCAGGGGACACGGGTTCGAGCTCTGGTCTGGGAAGATCCCACATGCCGCGGAGCAACTAAGCTCATGCACCACAACTACTGAGCCTGCGCTCTGGAGCCCGCGAGCCACAACTACTGAGCCCACGTGCCACAACTACTGAAGCACGCATGCCTAGAGCCCGTGCTCCGCAACAAGAGAAGCCACTGCAATGAGAAGCCCGTGCACCGCAACGAATAGTAGCCCCGGCTCGTCACAACTAGAGAAAGCCTGCGCGAAGCAACAAAAACCCAACGTGGCCAAAATAAATGAATAAATTTATATATTAAAAAAAAAAAAAAGATTCTGAAGGCCCTAAATTCTGAGGAAGAATCAAGCTATTTTCTGGGCAAAGTGACATTTAAGCTGGGCCTTAACGGGTGGACAGAATTTGGACACATAAAGGCAGGAAAAAAGGTATTTTAGGCAAAGGAAACCCCATGTGCAATGGCCAGGAAATAAAAATCCAGGGCTGCATGTAGAGAAGCCAGCATGGTTCAGTTGGCTCTTGCAGGAAGGCATGAAAAGGTGTAGCGGGCCTCAAGTGGGCAGTGTAAGTCCATGGTGCTTTTGAATGCAGAGCTGATTCTGTAGGCACTTGGGAGCAACTGAAAGTTTATAAATAAACTACATGTCAATAGGGAAAACCATGGGGAAAAGCCCCCTTACCCTGCCCTTTTTACCTAGGAACATGGCCATGAGCTTCTTATCCTGAAGCAGGATGGCTCCTTTTACCAGGTACTCAAAGTAGGAGTCCACGCCAGCCCCAATGCCCGCGTCCTGGGCCACCCACTTGCCAGTGAGCACATCGATGTGGTTGCCGACCTAGGAGAGAGACATTTGGTGTCAAAGGAGGGCCCAAGACCAAACAAGGATGTCCCCACACCCCTGACTGTCCCGTGAGATACAAGGCAGGCACCCCAGTGCTTCTTGGGAGACATGCAGGCTATCGGGGTACAGGGTTGGGGGGCAAGGCTGGATCATGGCCAGCTCTCTTGCATATATGTACAGTGGAGACACATCTCATGCACGTTTAGGAGGACTTAATTATACACACTGGTCAAAAACTGAAAAAAGAACAATGACTTGGAGTGTTCATGCCCTGTCTAGAGTGAGTGTGAGCTGGGAGATGAGAACGTGCTGTTCCCACAATCTGTCTCAGACTTCTCAGCCTGAGAATCTGCATGCGATTCCAGTGTCTAAAGACATAAGATATACTTTCCGTATTTCCATAAATCAACTTGGGAAGGACATCCAAGAAACTGATAGAGTAGTTGCTTGTAAGGAGAGGAACTGGGTAGCTGGAGGACGGGTCACAGATGTCACTGCGTACTTTTTTGTATCCTTTGACTTGTGAACCATTTAAAAATAAATTTTAGGGCTTCCCTGGTGGTGCAGTGGTTGAGAGTCCGCCTGCTGATGCAGGGGACGTGGGTTCGTGCCCCGGTCCGGGAAGATCCCGCATGCCGCAGAGCAGCTGGGCCCGTGAGCCATGGCCGCTGAGCCTGCGCGTCCGGAGCCTGTGCTCCGCAACGGGAGAGGCCACAACAGTGAGAGGCCCGCGTACCACAAAAAAAAAAAAAAAAAAAAAAAAAAAAAAAGCATAAAAATAAATTTTAAAGATTTAAATGAGATATGTTCTCCATATAACTTAGACCCCGATGGAAGCTGATAACTTCACTTGGTACTCATTCAAAGAAACAGCTAATTGTCCTGTGTTAGTTTGGGCAGAGCCCCAGCAAGGAAGCCAGGAAGTAGTTGATTTGGACGGTGAGTCCCTGGAAACTCTGGAAGAGGAGGGGAAAAGTGAGGCAGGGCAGGGAGGCAGCCCTAAAGGGTGTGCTGTCAGGCAAGTTACCACCATGGGAAACGGAGCTCCATCCCACTGGGCAGCTCTGGGAGTCAGTGTAGAGCACGAGCCTCAGCATGGTCCCACCCGAGGGCCGGGGAACAAGGGTGATTGTCCATAAACTCCCATCAGTATCAGCCACTGGTTGAGAACTGCTCTGGGGTAGCATTTAAGACCTGGCGTTTCCAGCCAAGTGCAAGCAGAGCAGGATCCAGGCACCAGAAAAGGCCCGTAGCCAAAGAGACATGGGTGACGGCAACTGGAAGACAGGCCAGTGTGCACGGAAATGATAAAGGGCTGAGAGGATGTGGGCAGGGTGGTCACGGAGTCACTATGGCTCCCGAGCTGGAGAAAAAACTGCCTGTGTTGGACACTAAGGGGGTTACTCTAGTTCTCCAGAGTGGCACCTTCTTAAGGGACTGTCAAGGAGTCCTCACACAAGTTTCACTTTTCAAGCTGACTTAGAACCAGACTTTGCATAAAACGTGCCTCCACCTGAATCACTTTCGGACAACACAGTCTTTATAAGTCATAATGACTCAGCAAGGAGGTATTAATCCATCCATATTATTGCTGAAGTAACTGTGGATCAGAAAGGTTGAGTGACTTGGCCAGGGTCACACAGTTTCAACATAGTAAGGCTGGGGCTCAGTCTCAGTTCTGACTAAATCTAGTGCTATTTCCTGGACAGCTTTGGCTCAATTACTGTTAGTTTCACTGGATCATCTAGTTTAGGAGCCGAAACCGACCTTAAATTTCCATAGGTGAGTAGGTTTGTAGGGGAAAGAAAAACTCTGGGGTCAAATAAGTTTGTGAAACGTTGAGTTAAGCAAAGTTAAATAGATGAATTTATCATAGGATTTGATAACCTTTAACCTGCTCGTGTTCATTATGACTCTCCAAAAAAAGAATACTATTTATAGTGTTGCCCAAGTTTAATTGACCAGTAATCATTTCCTCATGGAACAGCCATTCAACATCTCTCAAATCTTTTGGTTCTAAGAAACACAGTTTTACAAACAAAAATATGTAAAAATGAGGGCCAGACAGGCTGACGATCTAAGGTCACCGAGTGAGTCAGGGGCATGAAGCATATGACCCGCTCCCTAGATCAGAGAAGCTCAAGGAGCCAGAGCTTATCATGGCCCCTTTTCCTGCCAGAGGATGTGCTCTCATGCTCTCCTCCCCTCTGTGCCAAAGCATGAACTGGAGGCTTGGTCTACTTTTGGTGTCGTGAGCCTAAGCCTTGGATCACTCCTGAGGTCACCCTTAGTTTCCTTCGGCTGGACCGCAACCTGTTGCTCAGAGCCCTGAGCCTCATAAGCAGGGGCCAAGGTGGCCAACTTGAGCTAGACAGGAAGAGTGGCAGCGGACCTACCAGCCCAATATCTGACCGGCTCTCCCAGAGGCGCATCAGGGCCACTCTGGCCACGTCTTCGAACACAGGGTCACCGGTGAGGCTGCTCAGGGTGGCAAATTCCACGATGAAGGTCCCGATCCCTGCTGTGCAGGTGACAGGAGTCTCTCCTGGGTTCACGCCATGAAGCAGGTTCACCGTTCCATACGGCATGCCAGTGGGGGTCTGAAAGGCTGAACAATCGCAAAATTAAGAACCCAGATAGGAGCGGGGAGGTGGGCATGGGTGGACACAGGACCAAAGCCTGAGGCCTTGGCCAGCACTTCCCTTTTGCCTCCTGGGTGACCTGCTAGAGACTGAGCCAGAGAAGGATAAATGTCACAACTGGAGGGCCCTCAGTGGCCACCTAACCCAGATGCTGTCAAACACTGCTCCTCATGCCTTGGGCTCTTGCCTGTGGTGAGCAGGGAAGCAGCAGGCTGTGCTCTGGGGTATCACACTCCACACAGGCTCACTTTAGCTAGAGCAGCTCTACTTTTACTTATTTTATATTATGCCTCAGAGCCCAGGCAAGTAACTGAGTGTGAAGCAGGCAGGGCTTAAGCCACAGGCAGTGGGGGAGCTGGTGGCACAATGAAAAAGCCATTCATCTACTTCTTAAAACACCATTCTGACCAAATGAAACACAACTGAAGACTGTAAACAGTCCCAGAGCAGCCAGGTTAAGATCCCTGCTCTAAATAAAGAGTTTCAGGGGCTACGTTATATTCTTTAAAAAGGATATAAACCACAAAACTGCCAATGTGGTCCAACCCTCAATTCACAGGTAGGAAAGCTCAGGCTTGTGAAGAAGTGACTCAGAGATCACAGAGAGAGCCAAACGGAGCTGGGATGGGAATGACTATCACGTGCCCACTCCCCTTCCCCCCGCAATGGGCCCAGAGCCCTGTCCACCTCACCCCAGTGCCTTCCAATTCAAGGCAAGGAACTAAGACAGCAAGTCAGAGGCAGAGATTTCCTCTCCAGGCTGAAAGGTCAAACAACCCCAAAGCAGCCTGTGCGTCACCAAACTGTGAACAAAGTTGTCAAAACTTCCAAGAACCACAAGGTCCAGCAACTTTACTGTAAGATGAGAAACTTGCTATCTGGCAGACATGAGTGGTAAGCAAGGAGGATTCAAGTCACAAGCAAGAAGGGCCCAAAGGGATAGTTCAGAGAAGTCAGGCAGTATTAAAAAGGGGGTGGGGAGGTGACAAAATCCTGTTTCTCAGCGTGACTGCACTTTTCAATATGTATATTTCTCAATACAAAAAAAAGAAGGGAGCAACCAGACAGTTTCCCTCCAGGGATGAGTCACACAGGACATGACGTTTGTAAGGAGACATTCAGGCCGTGAGTGAGACCTGAACCCAGTTCGCTCACTCTCCTCAGCTCTTCCCCAAGGATGAGAGGCAAGTCCTGGGTGAAGGGGAGAAGTGAGACGGCCAAGAGGTTGGTGGAAAGCACAGTGTAACGTGTTTGGGTGTGAACAGCTCTCAGAGCCTCCACCACACCCTGAAGAGAACACAGCGTCCCGCTGATGCTGCCGAGCCCAGCTACTGCCCCTCTGGACAAACACTGCAGCTTGGCCTGCAGCCCTGGACATGGCTCAGCTACAAAACAAGACCCTCTCATGTCTCAGTGGTGTTTGAGGTTCTCCAAGAACTTTCTCCTCTCTGACCTCATTTTACGTCTCCCCAGAGGGAGGCAGGAATTATGACTCCCATTTGATAGACGGGGAAATTGAACCAAGGAGAGGAAGAGCGGCTTGGTCAAGCTATTGGTTGTCAGAGCCGAGTCTAGAACCAGAGGTTCCGAACGCTCAGACCAAGGCTCTTCTCTGGAACCCTTTCATTCCAGTGGCGTGTGGGCCTGGGAGGGGGCAAAAGCACTCACTCAAATAAGGGCAAGAGCCTTCCAGCCACCAGGCTGGCCTTCAGCGCTCCTCGCAGACATTAATGAGGTCAGCTCATCCATCCTAGCCTAGCCGTCAAAATGCCAAGGACTCTCCTGTTTTCCATGGTGGGCGCCAAGAGGTAGAAATACCAAGTGTTTGGGTGAGCAACACGAGCAAATAATTCTGCACAGCCACTCTCTTCTCCAGCAGGAGCAGCAGGACCTACCGGACTTCATCTCTGCCCCATCTCCATGTGGGTCTTACCTGGGAGGAGTTTCCGGGCTGCCTCCTCAGCCATCCTCAGGAGAGGTCCCGAGCAGGGCCATCCAGCCTCCACTTCTACCCCAGCCCTCTTTGATAGCAGGTGAGCAGACAGAAGTCCTCCTACTACTACAGATGGTACAAAAAGCAAGTGTCAGAATCCTAAGGACCAGTCTTTCCCTTGTACAAATTAAACTTAATGCTCTGTTCAGTGGCTCACTGGGAAGGGGCTGGAGCCATGTAGCAAAAGAAGAGTCCTTAACCCCACACACTGGTACAGTGTTAAGTTCATGAAGTTTTTTTTTCTCTTGGTGGGTCACAAAAATAATGGTTATCGGGCTTCCCTGGCGGCGCAGTGGTTGAGAGTCAGCCTGCTGATGCAGGGGACACGGGTTTGTGCCCCGGTCCGGGAAGATCCCACATGCCGTGCAGCGTCTGGGCCCGTGAGCCATGGCCGCTGAGCCAGCGCGTCTGGAGCCTGTGCTCCGCCACGGGAGAGGCCGCAACAGTGAGAGGCTCGCGTACCACAAAAAAAAAAAAAAAAAAAGGTTATCATTTTTTTGCAGTCCCTACTGTATACCAAGCACTAGGTACTACTGTGCCCTCTTCAGACGGAGATACTGTGGTTCAGAGAGGTAAACTGACTTGCCCAGGGTCATCCATCTAGTAGGTGGTAGGGCCAGGTCTGTCTGACTCCAAAGTCCACGCTCGTTGCACTTGGTCACTGTCTCCCCATCACCCCAAGACCAAGGGAGGATACTTATTACCTTCACTTTATTCATTTATCTATTTCAATTTATTACATAATATTTAGGACTTATAAAAAGATACAAAGGTTATCTGGAAATATGGCTAAACAGATATCCTGAATGGCCCTCCCACTGAAAAAACTGGCGACCTTGAGCTTCAGTTTTCCCCTCCTCCTGGCAGACCAGGAATAAGAGACAAAGGCAGGACCTACCCAGAGTGGGAAGTCTGATAGAAGATCCCTCCATGAAGTTGGGATCTGGAAGAATTATATCCCCTGTGTAAAGATGAATTAAAAATAACCCCTACACACCTCCCCTAGCACAGAGTAAGGAAAACTGTATACCTCAAATCTCAATGCCAAGTAAAGTGAAGAAAAAAAAAATCTCTCCTAAGAATTAATAACCACAAACTGGTACCCACTAAGTTTTACAGACTGAATTCACACTAACTGTGTAGTCTAGAAAACCTCAAATCTTTAGCCTAAGGTGGTTTTAGCAGATAATGCCTCCAGCCACATGGCAAGAGTAAACAAAAAATATATCTGGAAAAACCCACATTCAACCCGGGCCTCAAAGAATCCCACAGGTAAAACCTAGGCAATAAGTGTTCATTAAAAAATAAATAGGGACATTTAGAGAAGAGCTAACGCCTATCCTTCTCAAACTCTTCCAAAATATAGCAGAGGGAGGAACACTCTCCAACTCATTCTACAAGGCCACCATCACCCTGATACCAAAACCAGACAAAGATGTCACAAAGAATGAAAACTACAGGCCAATATCACTGATGAACATAGATAAAAAATCCTCAACAAAATACTAGCAAACAGAATATAACAGCACATTAAAACGATCATACACAATGATCAAGTGGGGTTTATTCCAGGAATGCAAGGATTCTTCAATATATGCAAATCAATCAACGTGATACATCACATTAACAAATTGAAGGAGAAAAACCATATGATCATCTCAATAGATGCAGAGAAAGCTTTCGACAAAATTCAACACCCATTTATGATAAAAACCCTGCAGAAAGAGGCATAGAGGGAACTTTCCTCAACATAATAAAGGCCATATATGACAAAACCACAGCCAACATCGTCCTCAATGGTGAAAAACTGAAACCATTTCCACTAAGATCAGGAACAAGACAAGGTTGCCCACTCTCACCACTATTATTCAACATAGTTTTGGAAGTTTTAGCCACAGCAAACAGAGAAGAAAAAGAAATAAAAGGAATCCAAATCGGAAAAGAAGAAGTAAAGCTGTCACTGTTTGCAGATGACATGATACTATATATAGAGAATCCTAAAGATGATACCAGAAAACTACTAGAGCTAATCAATGAATTTGGTAAAGTAGCAGGATACAAAATTAATGCACAGAAATCTCTTGCATTCCTATACACTAATGATGAAAAATCTGAAAGTGAAATTAAGAAAACACTCCCATTTACCATTGCAACAAAAAGAATAAAATATCTAGGAATAAACCTACTTAAGGAGACAAAAGACCTGTATGCAGAAAATTATAAGACACTGATGAAAGAAATTAAAGATGATACAAACAGATGGAGAGATATACCATGTTCTTCAATTGGAAGAATCAACATTGTGAAAATGACTCTACTACCCAAAGCAATCTACAGATTCAATGCAATCCCTATCAAACTACCACTGGCATTTTTCACAGAACTAGAACAAAAAATTTCACAATTTCTACGGAAATACAAAAGACCCCAAATAGCCAAAGCAATCTTGAGAACAAAAAATGGAGCTGGAGGAATCAGGCTCCCTGACTTCAGACTACACTACAAAGCTACAGTAATCAAGACAGTATGGTACTGGCACAAAAACAGACATATAGATCAATGGAACAGGACAGAAAGCCCAGAGATAAACCCACGCACATATGGTCACCTTATCTTTGATAAAGGAGGCAAGAATATACAGTGGGGAAAAGACAGCCTCTTCAATAAGTGGTGCTGGGAAAACTGGACAGGTACATGTAAAAGTATGAAATTAGAACACTCCCTAACACCATACACAAAAATAACCTCAAAATGGATAAAAGACCTAAATGTAAGGCCAGACACTATAAAAACTCTTAGAGGAAAACATAGGCAGAACACTCTATGACATAAATCACAGCATGATCCTTTTTGGCCCACCTCCTAGAGAAATGGAAATAAAAATAAACAAACGGAACCTAATGAAACTTAAAAGCTTTTGCACAGCAAAGGAAACCATAAACAAGACCAAAAGACAACCCTCAGAATGGGAGAAAATATTTGCAAATGAAGCAACTGACAAAGGATTAACCTCCAAAATTTACAAGCAGCTCATGCAGATCAATAACAAAAAAACAAACAACCCAATCCAAAAATGGGCAGAAGACCTAAATAGACATTTCTCCAAAGAAGATATACAGATTGCCAACAAACACATGAAAGAATGCTCAATATCATTAATCATTAGAGAAATGCAAATCAAAACTACAATGAGATATCACCTCACACCGGTCAGAATGGCCATTATCAAAAAATCTAGAAACAATAAATGCTGGAGAGGGTATGGAGAAAAGGGAACACTCTTGCACTGTTGGTGGGAATGTAAATTGATACAGCCACTATGGAGAACAGTACGGAGGTTCCTTAAAAAACTAAAAATAGAACTACCATACGACCCAGCAATCCCACTACTGGGCATATACCCTGAGAAAACCATAATTCAAAAAGAGTCACGTACCAAAATGTTCATTGCAGCTCTATTTACAATAGCCAGGACAAGGAAGCAACCTAAGGGTCCATCATCGGATGAATGGATAAAGAAGATGTGGCACATATATACAATGGAATATTACTCAGCCATAAAAGGAAATGAAATTGAGTTATTTGTAGTGAGGTGGATGGACCTAGAGTCTGTCATACAGAGTGAAGTAAGTCAGAAAGAGAAAAACAAATACAGTATGCTAACACATATATGTGGAATCTAAGAAAAAAAAAAAAGAAAAAAAGGGTCATGAAGAACCCAGGGGTAAGACGGGAATAAAGACACAGACCTACTAGAGAATGGACTTGAGGATATGGGGAGGGGGAAGGGTAAGCTGTGACAAAGTGAGAGAGTGGCATGGACATATATACACTACCAAATGTAAAATAGATAGCTAGTGGGAAGCAGCCGCATAGCACAGGGAGATCAGCTCGGTGCTTTGTGACCACCTAGAGGGGTGGGATAGGGAGGGTGGGAGGGAGGGAGACGCAAGAGGGAAGAGATATGGGAACATATGTATATGTATAACTGATTCACTTTGTTATAAAGCAGAAACTAACACACCATTGTAAAGCAATTATACTCCAATAAAGATGTTTAAAAATAAATAAATAAATAAATAAGGGACTTCCCCGGTGGCTCAGTGGTTAAGAACCCGTCTACCAATGCAGGGGATACGGGTTCGAACCCTGGTGCAGGAAGATCCCACATGCCGCGGAGCAGCTAACCCTGCGAGTCACTATTACTGAAGCCCACGTGCACAGAGCCCATGCTCTGCAAAAAAGAGAAGCCACTGCAATGAGAAGCCCATGCACTGCAACGAAGAGTAGTCCCCACTCGCCACAACTAGAAAAAGCCCACCCGCAGCAACAAAGACCCAACGCAGCCAAAAAAAATAAACAGTTAGTTAATTAATTTAAAAAAAAAGAATCACTGGGTCAAAATTCATTGAAATGTGTAGATCTGTGCATTTCAGTATATGTAAATTTACCTTAATAAAATGAATGATTCATTAAAAAAAAAAAAAGATTCATTGGGAACCTGCTAAAAATACTGACTGTAGGACCCAACCCAGAGATCCCAATTCATTAGATTTAGAGTGGAGTCTACACAGCTGAACTTTTTAAAATGTCCCAAATGCTTCTGATGGGCAGCCAGGTTTGGAAACTAATACCCTAGCCTTGCACTATGTAACACAGTAATTAGTAACCACATGTCACTATTTAAATTTAAATCCATTAAAAGTAAATGAAATTTAAAATTCAGTTCTTCAGTTGCAGTAGCCACCTTTCAAAATGTTCAATAGCCACATGTAGCTAGTGGCTACTGGACTGGACAACACAGATATAAAACATTTCCATCAACAATGCAGAAAGTTCTAACAAACTTTCAATAGGCAATAAGCTACAAGAAGGCAAGGATTACATCTTTCTTGCTCTTGGCTGAAAGCCTGGTACCAAATATATGTTAAATATGTGAGTAATCCTGGCATATTTCTTTTCAGTCTTTTCTCTGTCCCCTGCTCACTTTCATGTCTGAAACTGATGAGGGATCCCGAGACCTCCCTACCCAACCCTACAGGAGGGAAGACTGTCAATCTGGCTTGAGTCAAGTGCCCTGGCAAGGCTGGTGCTTAAGATCCTGTTTATCACCTCTTGGTTTACACAGAAGCCAAAATTTCACATTCTCCTTTCTTCCAAGTGCCCTAGAAGGCAGCCCTCACCTCGGATGTTGGTTTCAAACACAGAGGCGTTCACATCAATATCAAAGTCCACGTTGTCCTGGAGCACTTCAACCACTCTTTGGAATTCTGAGACATTCCCCAAAATCTGAAGGAAAGAGAGACCTGACTGTGAGGCTCTCAGGCTTGTGGGCACTGAAGATGCTAGATTCAGAGTCTAGGATCCTATGCTGGTGTGAATCCTACTTATTCAACTTCAGACCTACAGTTTCTGTTCTAGGACTGCTGGTAACAAGAGAAAACACTGAGAGCTGGAAATCACACAGACCCAGTATCAAGAGACTGGTAAAGTAAATTCTTTGGTACCAATTTAAGAATTTTTATGTACTCATTTAAATGAAACCAATATAAAGACTGTAGACCACATAAGGAAATCTTAGCTTGACATTTACGGTGGATATTTATTGTTTTTAACCTTGTCACATTCAGCCTTATAGAAAATACTGCAGGTTGGTTGGCCCAACATTGATTCTCAATCTTCTTTACCCTTGTAGCTCCCAGCCATAGAGGCTAGAAATCCACATATTTGCTTTCTCAGTCTCATTTGCTACTGGGTGATTGTGTTACCCAGTCAATTCTGAGCTTTGTAAAGTCTACTAGGGGCACTTCTCAGAAAGCTCCTGTTTTCCTAACAGAAAGGGACAAGACACAGTTGGCATGGCTTTTACTCTTTTTCTTTCTGCTTTGAAAGCAGACTTGATTTCTGGAGCTGTGGAAGCCATCTTAGGCCATGAGGTACTAAGCATGAGAATGAAAGTCAATATACTAATGATGGTAGAATGGAAGGATACAAACAGCATGGGGTCTCTGATGGCGCAGTTGAGCACCTGATCCAATGCTAGAAATTACCTTCATTCAGATTTTCTTATACTTGAGAAAATTAAACTCTTCTGTTTAAACCATCAGTCAAATGCAATCCTGATGCCTTTTATTCTGATATCAGTGTTCCAATTTTCCCTTGAGGAATCACCCTTCTTCCACAGTCACTCCTGTAATTCATCCCTTCAGCTGCAAGAATGGGCACTTCACCTGGACCAGCCAACGTACTATACCCCTTGGCCAACTGATTGATTCAAGGATAGATGTGTAACCCAAGCCAGATCAGTGAGACTCAGTCCACGGAATTAATGGAAAAGGACTAATTCTCTCCACACACAGGTTACTAAATGAGTGGGATGTGCGTCTGGAGTTACCATTGGCTACCCTGCCAGCTTAAGGAGAGCCTGAGAATACAGCCAGCAAGGAAAGCAGAAATAAGAGATGGAGAAAGAGATTCCTAATGACGTTATTTAAATGTCTGGAACCAGCTGGGTTTGAGGTCAGTCTTTACCTGGACTTTTTAGTTATCTGACTCAGTAAATTTCCTTCCTGTCTAAATCAGTTTGATCGCTTGCAGCTGAAACAATCCTGACTATCTCAGCATTCAAAGCCCTCTATGATTTAGACCTAATCTATCCTTCTAACCATGTCTCTCACTGTTCTTCTGTCGACTTCAGTACCCACTATTCCCTGATTTTCTGCCCTCAGACATGCTGTTCCCTCTACCAGAAATCTCACTCTGTGTCTTCCCATTTCCAAATCCAACCTATCTTCGATTATCTAAATGTCACCTTCTCTAGGAATCCTTCGATTCCTCCAGCTGAAATTAACCTCTTCCTCCTTTAAAAGACTCCAGCAAGTTTATCCCCACAACTCTCAGGGCATCTATTTCTTTCCACATTACGAGAATCTTTGCATAGGCAGGAGCCTCCCTCATTCCTGCACTCCCCCAGAGGGCTGAGCACAGTGCATGAAGCAATTACTCACAAAATGTTTGTTAAATGATGACATGAATCTGTCTCCACATTGTAGCCAGTGATCTTCTCAAAACAGGAATCTCATTTCCTACCCTCTTCTTGAAAAAAATTCCACTGGCTTTCCACTGCCCCCAAATTAAAGATCAAAATGAAAGATGAAAATAAAAAGCCCAGGTGAAGAATTCATTTTTCACCCACAGTCAAGCTACCAAAAGAAGAAGGATATTGGTCATGCAATGTTGGAGAGGAAAAGGAATAGATGAGACACTTACCAACAAGGTGTCCAGAGCATCAATAAGAGTCAGAGAAAAACTGTAAAAGGACAAAAACCCCAGCTGCTTAGTAAGAAAATCAAACAAACACCAGTTATTAAGGCTGCCCCAGATCAGAGACCCCAAAAACTAATAAGTGAGGCACAGCGATGCCTCTGCCAGTCCCACCTGAAATCACAACAGAGAAGCCATTGTGAAAATCGCCAGGAACCTCTGACCCATTTAACGTACCTGGGAGGTGGGCTGATGTATAACATCTCATGCAAATAGCTCGACTGTAGTTAAACACATTGCCTATATTCTCTGGCATTCTTCTCCACCATAGGGAGGCAGTATAAGATTGTATCTCAGAGCGCAGGCTTTCCACATCTAAGAATTTATCTCGCAGTGCACAGAACTGTAGCCTTGAGAATGCTCATGGCAATATTGTTTTTAGAACAGCAAAAAGCTAGAAATAACCCAAATGTATACCAGTTGAAAAGTGATTAACCAAACTGTAATACATTCAAACAATGCGAAACTATGAGGTGGTCAAAAAGATTGTTATCAAGAGTTCTATGGGCTAAGGGGAAGACATTCAAATTATATAGTTAAATGAAAAAGACAAGGTACAGAATAGGCACTGTCGTGTGTCGTATTCTAACTGCATTTTTCAAAAAGAGACAATATAGACAGAAAGCAGATTAGCGGTTTTTTGGGCCAGTGGTGGTGGAGGGATTAACTATAAAGGGCCACCAGGGAACTTTCCAGTGTGACAGAAATGTTCTCTATCCTGTGATGGTGCTCACTACACACTTAAAATGGGTGCATTTTATATGTTACACCTTTAAAAGGTTATTTTAAAAGATACACATATACATACCTATATGATGGTATAAACCAAAAATATTTCTGGAAGGATACACAAGAAGGTTAACAGTGGTTGGAGTTCTAGGGTATGGGAGATATTTATTTTATTATATGATATTGGACTGCTTGAATTTGCCATTTACTTGTATTACTTTTTTCAACTAAAAAACGAAAACCAGCACAATTTGTGTTGAGCTTAATTTCTCCAGTCCCTAGCATATTCATTTGTAAAACAGAGATAACAGCAATTAACTCCTAGCGGTGTTAACTAAATGAGATGACACAAGTAAAATGCTTAGCACAGTGTTTAATCAAGGTTAGCTTCAGCTAAATGCAATGATTCTTCACTTACTCAGCAAGGAACAAGACAGAGAATTCCATCTCTCACAGATTTTTCTTCTAGTGGAAGTGAGAAAGACAAACTAACACATAAGTGAAAATGACAGTATAAGAGTGAGAAGTGCTACGAAGAAAATAAAAAGGGTGGTTTGTGAGAGTGACCTGTTGGGGTGGGTATTTAGGGGAACTGATGCTAAGGTGACAGTTTGAGCTGAGATCTCAAGAAGCAGTCAGGGATGTGAGGGTAATGGGGGAAGTGGGTTTCAGTTACACTAACAACAAAGGCTCTGAAATTTCATGTTTAGGAGAGTTACATCCCCTCCTAGGCCTGTTTGCCCACTTATAACATGAAGGGGTTGGGTCTTCTGACTTTTTGAAGCCCTTCCACATATCCTAAGCCTCCAGAGATTTGCCCAAGTCCTAACAGCTGGTGTCTGTCACTGCTGTGGCCAGAGCCCGGAGGTCCAGACCACCAGGCTAACCCAGCCTTTTTCCACTATGGGAATCCAACTTTCCAGGAGGCTGGGTGGATCCTGGTGGTGCTGGCCTGAATTAGGGGGAACGCGACCCCACGCTAGCTAGGAGGTTTTTCTGGAACCGGTGAGATCATGAAGCCACCAGCTCCAGCATACCCGCCCGCCTACGACCGGACTGCCAGACCCAGGCCGCCCCCTTGCTCCTCCGCTCGCACTACCTGCCCCAGGTGTCGTGCCCGTCACAGGTGAGAGGTCGCAGCTCGTCGTAGGGAAAGGCATTCTCCAGGTAGCTGTCGTAGGCGTGGTAGAACATGGCCTTGACTCGCGCCCTGGTGCGGGGTACGAGAAATAAGTCAGAGGACCACCAAACGAAACCAGGCAGAGGAAAGGACAAGAATTAGGGCGGAAAATGGTCATCACCACCTGATTTCTGCGAGGAGCCCAGTGGCGGGGTCCCAGCAGGTCGGGGGGGGTGGTCTGGGATGGAGGGAATGGGGAAGGGACCAGGTCTGGGATTCCCATTCCCCAACTATGGAAGGGCAGGGAGCCTGACCCCCTTCACCTGTAGTGGGCGGGGTCGGGCGCGGTGCCATCCGGGCCGGGCGCACCATGGTGCAGGGGTAGCAGCGCACACAGGAGGCCAAACGGGACGAGCAGCCGGAAAGGCATAGAGCGCGTGCCCTGTCAGCGCCGCCGCTGCAGCAGCAGCCGCAGCCACCCGCACATCCTGCGACCCTCTGCTGGTTCTTCCGGGAATTAGGAGCAGTGCGCCTGCGGGCCGATGAGTCATCCATTCACTTCCGGACTACAAGCCCCAGAATACAATGGGCGGTGAAACCCAAGCAAAGAGCATCTTGGGACATGTAGTCTCTGAAGCGGAGATCAACATGTCTTAAAAGACAGTGGCTAGTACAGCTACTATTATTAATTAATGTTTTAGCAACAGCATTTTTAAAATATTTCTTAAATTTAATTATTTTTATTTAAGTATAGTTGATGTGCAATATTATATAAGTTACAGGTGTACAGTATAGTGATTCACAATCTATAAAGTTTATAACTCCATTTATAGTTATTATAAAATATTGGCTATATTCCCTGTGCTATACAATATATCCTTGTAGCTTATTTGATACGTAATAGTTTGTACCTCTTAATCCCCTACACTTATGTTGCCCCTCCCCCCTTCCCTCGCCCCACTGGTAACCACTAGTTTGTTCTCTATATCTGAGTCTGTTTCTTTTTTCTTATAGTCACTAGTTTATTGGTTTTTTAAGATACCACATATAAGTGATATCATACAGTGTTTGTCCTTCTTTGTCTGACTTATTTGACTTAGCATAATGCCCTCCAAGTCCATCGAAGTTGTTGCAAATGGCAAAAGTTTCATTCTTTTTTATGACTGAGTAGTATTCCATTGAATACATATACCACATTTTCTTTATCCAGTCATCTGTGATGGACACTTAGCTTGCTTCCATAACTTGGCAAATGCAAATAATACTGCTATGAACATTGGGGTGCGTGTATCTTTTTGAATTAGTGTTTTTGTTTTTTTCAGATATATACCCAGAAGTGGAATTGCTGGGTCATTTGGTCGTTCTATTTTTGTTTTTTTTGAGAAACCTCCATACTGTTTTCACAGTGGCTGTACCAATTTACATTCCTACCAACAGTTTACAGAGGTTCCTTTTTTTCCACATCCTTGCCAACATTTGTTATTTGTGGTCTTTTTGATGATAGCCATTCCTTCAGGTGTGAGGTGATATCTCACTGTGGTTTTCATTTGCATTTCCCTGATGATTAGCATTGTTGAGCATCTTTCCATGTGCCTGTTGGCAATCTGCATGTCTTCTTTGAAGAAATGTCTATTCAGATCTTCTGCCCATTTTTTAACTGGGTTTTGTTTTTTTTTTGATATTGAGTTGTATGAGCTGTTTATATATTTTGGATATTAACTGCTTATTGGTCATATCATTGGCAAATATTTTCTTCCATTCAGTAGGTTGTCTTTTTGCTTTCTCGATGGTTTCCTTTGCTATGCAAAAGCTTTTAAGTTTGATTAAGTCCTATTTGTTAATTTTTGGTTTTATTTCCTTTGCTATAGGAGACTGATTCAAAAAAACATTGCTATGATTTATGTCAAAGAATGTTCTGCCTATGATTTATTCTAGGAGTGTTATGGTTTCAGGTCTTACATTTATGTTTTTAATCCATTTTGAGTTTATTTTTGTATGTGGTGTTAGAGAATGTTCTAATTTCATTCTTTTACATGTAAGTGTCCAGTTTTCCCAGCACCACTTACTAAAGAAACTGCCTTTTCTCCATTGTATATTCTTGCCTCCTTTGTCATAGATTAATTGACCATAAGTGTGTGGGTTTATTCTGGGCTCTCTATTCTGTCCCATGGATCTATGTCTCTGTTTTTATGCCAGTAGCATACTATTTTGATTACTGTCTTTGTAGTATTATCTGAAGTCAGAGCAAATGGTTCCTCCAGCTCTGTTCTTCTTTCTCAAGATTGTTTTGGTTATCCAGGGTCTTTCGTGTTTCCATACAATTTTTTAAGATTATTTGCTCTCGTTCTGTGAAAAATGCCGTTGGTAGATTGATAGGGATTGCACTGAATCTATAGGTTGCCTGAGGCAGTATGGCCATTTAAAAATATTAATTCTTCCGGGCTTCCCTGGTGGCGCAGTGGTTGAGAGTCCGCCTGCCGATGCAGGGGACACGGGTTCGTGCCCCGGTCTGGGAAGATCCCACATGCCGCGGAGCGGCTGGGCCCGTGAGCCATGGCCACTGAGCCTGCGTGTCCGGAGCCTGTGCTCTGCAACGGGAGAGGCCACAACAGTGAGAGGCCCACGTACCACAAAAAAAAAAAAAAATATATATATATATATATATAAATTCTTCCAATTCAAGAACATAGTGTCTCTTTCCATCTGTTTGTGACATCTTCAATTTCTTTCTTAGCAACAGCATTTTAAAGGACTTGTGTACTAAGACTGTATGGGTACTTTAAATATATTATCTTTTTTTAAAATCACCTTATTAAGCATGAAGGCAGAGACCAGTGGGGCCTCAATATTTATTAGTGGATGTATTTAAAGATGGATGAAGAATGTTCAGCCTTTATCATAATTAGAATTTTATTGAGTTTCCCAAACGAGTTCCTTGCTAATCATGTAAGAGACAACTTACTTCCAAAGCTGCTACTCTCAAGATTTTCAGAAATCCCTTCAGTTCTAGGAATTCATGAAATCTTGACATTCCTTTCCTCCCATTTGGGACATGGTCACATCATCATGGTCTCTTCAGTCTCCATCCCAATGCAGAAGCTACCCCCTCCCAATCCCCTGGACCATCTCAGCCCTGCACCTCAGGGCTGCAGCCCTGTAGGTTACCCCATGTGAGAATGAAGACCTGGGACACTATAGCTTTGAGAAGGTTGTGACCCATTTTTCCATTTTCCTTCTTGCAAGTTCCCAGAGTTTTGTCAGCCCTTTGGACCATAGCAACACACATGACTTTGGGCAGTGTGATGTGCAGTAGAATCAACCCTAGATTTGAAGTGCAACCAGGACTTCAATCCCAACTTTATCACTTAAAGCCTCTATATGTGACCCTAGGCAGGGCCCTCCCCTTTTGTGAGCCCAGCTTCTTCATATGTAAAATGAGGAATTTGAACAAATGGATCTCTGAGGTCCTTTTAACCTGAGCTTTCTGTGATGCTAGGATTGGCCATCCTCTGCTCTTTGCTAAAAAATGGCAGCTCAGTGCCTTGAGCTGCAATGAAGGCATGTTTGGTCTCCTTTGGTCCAAAGTCCTTGAAAATATCCCTCAGATATATATATCCTGAAATTTCGCCAGTAGATACGAGAATTAAAACCTTGACTTACCCCAGAGATCTTGAGGTAGTACAGTACAGAAGTTAAAAGTGTGGGCTTTAGATTTGAGCAGACCTGAGTTGGAATACTAGCTCCATCACCTGTTAGGAGTGTGGCCCCACCAGCTTTTCTTCTGAGCCTCATTTTACTCATCTGTAAAATAGGAATAATATTAGTATTATATTCACCTAATAGGATTATGAGGGTTCAGTGAGCTACTGCATATAAAGTGCTTGTCACAGTGCCTTTCAGAAGAGACAAACAAAAGATATTAGGATGCTTTTGGAAACTCTTCTTGGAAGTGCCAGATGGAAGGGAAAGGAGATGACAGTAAATTGAGACTTGGATACCAACACAGGGGCACGGTGTTAGTTTTCTGTGACTGTGCTAACAAATTATAATTACCACAAACTTGGTGTTTTAAAGCAACAGAAATGTATTCTCTCACAGTTCTGGAGGCCAGAAGTCTGAAATTAGTTTCACTGGGCCAAAATCAAGATATTGGCAGGCCCGGAGCCTCTAGGGAAGAATCTGCTCCTTGCCTCTCCAGCTTCCCAGGGAAAAGAGAATGTTACTGACATTCCTTGGCCTGTGGCCGTGTCACTCCAATCTCTGCTTCCATGTTCACATCACCTCCTCCTCTGTGGATTAGTATCATATCTCCCTCTGCCTCTCTAAGGACACTTGTGACTGCATTTGGGCCCTACCTAGATAATACAGGATAATCTCCCATCTCAAGATCCTTAACTTGATCACATCGGCAAAGACCCTTTTTCCAAACAGGGTACACTTAAAGATTCCAGGAACTAGGACCTAATTGTCTTTAGGGGGGCGTTTTTTTTCAGCCTAGCATAATAGGTACTAAGCATTTTTTGGGTCTGGGCCCTTCCATGCTATGAAACTCAGCCAGGCCTAAGTGTCCTTCTCTACATAAGTCCTGTCACTTATCTTCTTGTCTCCATTCAAAACTCTCATGTGGATTAAATGTTTGCAGGGAGAGTGGGGCCAGGTTGCCTGGATTTGGTAATGATCAGTCTCTTTTGATGAGCAAGATTGAAATACTCATAATTTTTCTTTGTTTTCTGTTTCTAGCTTGATAAAAATGTGCATTTCCACACTGTCACAGAGCAAATACAATCATGACTTATATTTTCACAATTTATATGGTTGATTTCATCGTTTTTCACGAGAAAAACTCTTTTTTTTTTTAACCTTTTGGAATGTATTAGGTCTCTTCCTTCTTGGCTTTACCTCTCACTCTGTGATTATAATACTAGATTCTAAAAGGTTGTGGTCCATCAGAGAAATGTCAATCTTGAATATTTACTCATGAAGACTCAGAGTAACCTTAATTTCCTGATTCAAAATCTGGAAATCGACAATGCTACAAAGGGTGTCTGGGGATTAAATGGGATAGTGGTGAAAATTCTAGCACAGTGACTAGAACGTATTAATTTCTTAATAAATATTCTCTTCTCTGCGCCCCATTCCTCTTTTTTAAAAAGTGGGGGTATGTTAATTAGTTCCATTTATTGGGCATCTGTCCCTAATAATCCCAGCTGTTATAGGCAATAATTTCTGCCCTCAAGAACTTGAAGCACAGTGCTGGGTATACAACGAAGATTACAAGTCAAGCCACCGAACTTTCCCTTGAAATGCCTGAAATTTTGCTAGAAAGGAAAGACATCTTTTGGAGAATACCTGGAATCATAGAGTGTTCAAGTTTTCCTGTGCATGTTTGGAGGATGGGCAGAGTGTATTAATACCCCAGGTCAGTATTCTTGAACTCTGTGTCGAGTGGAGCAAGCCGTGGACTCGTGGTCAGAAGTCCTTCCTTCTATTACTGGTTTAGTCATTGTCTCTGTGTGATCTTGGGCAAGTCACTTTCCCTTTTGGGGATTCAGTTTCCAAATCTGGAAAATGAGAGAATGAGACTACCTTTCATACAACGAAAATGTTAACAGATTCATAGAGTTATTGCAAAAAATCAAGAAGCAGAATTCAATACACATTAACTGCAGAAATTTTCCCCCAGAAACAATCAAGAAGCAGAATAAAACTGTAGGATGACACTCCAAATAAAATTTGATTATTTCCCAACTGAATAATAATAATAATAAAGAAGAGGAGAAGGAGAAGGCCAAAATGTCTAGATAATAGCAAGAATTTATATAGCAGTTACTATGTCCCAGGCTCTGTTCTTGGGACGTTCGTCCTCACCACGATCCTCTGACACAATACTATTATTATTACCATTTTAAAGATTTTAAAAATTGAGACACAGATTTTAAAAATTGAAGAGAGTAGAGTAATAATCAACGTCTCACACTGAATAAGTTGTAGAGCCAAGATTCAGACCTAGTCTATATTCTACTACATTGATGAAATTAATGACAATTGTATAAATAAAAGTCCAAAACAGAATTAAAACGTGGGGATCTGGGCTTCCCTGGTGGCGCAGTGGTTGAGAGTCTGTCTGCTGATGCGGGGAATGCAGGTTCGTGCCCCGGTCCGGGAAGATCCCACATGCCGCGGAGCGGCTGGGCCTGTGAGCCAGGGCCGCTGAGCCTGCGCGTCCGGAGCCTGTGCTCCGCAACGGGAGAAGGCCACAACAGTGAGAGGCCCGCGTACTGCAAAACAAAACAAAACAAAACAAAAAGTATGAAAATTTGTGACTTACAAAAATAAAATGAAGAAAGGAAACAGAGGCAATTTGATTCCAAGTCTAATTAGTCAATATCACTGTCTTTAAGTATTTAAATAAATGTTTAAAAAAAAAAAGTGGGGATCTGATTGACTTCGGCAGTATCCTCTAACTTTAGCTTCATGCGATTCTACATTCACCATTCCCTTCCTTTTTGCTGGAAAGTCAGAATAAAAGGTTCAATTCCCTGAAGCTGGAAGCCCAGGCATTTTAGTTTTCCTTTGACCCAGTACTCTTAACTACTTTTAGCAGGGAAGTATCTGGAAGTTCCTTTTCTAGCATCTGGAGGTCATATGGTTCAAGCAGATTCTCTCAACTCCCAGAGCAGAGCTTGCATACTACATACTTTTGGACTGCCAAGAGATAGCTAGTTTGTTCCTGGGAAATTTCCCATCTGTTGCTTTGTAGAAATGCTCGAATTTCCCGTCCCCAGTATATACAAAATCTACAGCACGTCAGAGCCCTAGAACACGTTTTTTTTGTTTGTTTGTTTGTTTGTTTTGCGGTACACGGGCCTCTCACTGTTGTGGCCTCTCCCGTTGCGGAGTACAGGCTCCGGACGCGCAGGCTCAGTGGCCATGGCTCACGGGCCCAGCCGCTCCGCGGCATGTGGGATCTTCCCGGACCGGGGCACGAACCCGTGTCCCCTGCATCGGCAGGCGGACTCTCAACCACTGCACCACCAGGGAAGCCCTAGAACACGTTTTTAATGCTCATATTCCATGTAAACATCCTCTAGGCTAAATCTGCCTAGAGAAACTTAGTCATCCTGGTTATATTTAGGCAAAAGTACAAAATCAAGAAATGACCACCCACAGATGGTCTCATAGTCTGGTTAGTCCCAGGCCCTGAGCCAGATTATAATCTTTGAGATCTCAAGCCTTGAAAATGGTATCCATCCCTCATATGCAATTCAAAACAAAAATAATCTTATTCTATAAAATAAAGGGAGGTGATAGCCAAAAGATGGAAGCAATGCAAGCATCCATCAATGGATAACAGGATAAACAAAATGTGATATAAATACAATGGAATATTATTCAGTGTTAAACAGGAAGGAAATTCTGACACGTGGTACAACTTGGATGAACCTTGAGGACATGATGCTAAGTGAAATAAGCCAGCCACAAGAGAACAAATGTTGTATGACACCATCTATATGAGGTACCTAGAGTAGTCAAATGCATAGAGACAGAAAGTAGAGGGTGGTTGCCAGGGGCTGGGGGAAAGGCAATGTGTTACTGTTTAATAGGTACAGACTTTCAGTTTTGAAAGATGAAAAGAGTTCTGCAGATGGATGGTGGTGATCGTTGCACAACAATGTGACT
Source organism: Grampus griseus (assembly GCF_964374135.1). Classification (NCBI taxonomy): domain Eukaryota; kingdom Metazoa; phylum Chordata; class Mammalia; order Artiodactyla; family Delphinidae; genus Grampus; species Grampus griseus. The sequence continues at coordinate 65,064,323 of NC_139008.1, forward strand.
GTACTTAATGCCATTGAACTGTACACTTAAAATGGTTAGGACGGTAAATTTTATGTTATATGTATTTTACCACAATTTTCTAAATTGAAAAATTGAAAAAAAATAAATGGATAGTGGTCCCCAAAATTTCTGATTTTTTTCCATGTTGCCTACTGCACTGCCTTTTTGGAAATATCCAGTTCTTTCAAAAATATATATACATGTTCTTACGGAGGGGAGAGATATGTGCCTGCTTTGCTGATGCCCAAAGCAGATACTTCTTCTGCCTATTTAATGAGACAGAATTGGCATTACAACACCCCAGGCTGAAGGAAGGAAGAGCATAGGGTCCTGCAGGGTTCCCCACTCAGTCTACCAGTTCTATAGGTCCCAACTCTGATGCTGGGGAGAAGGAAAAAAGCCTAACAGAATGAAAATCCTTTCAGCAAATATTTATTGAGAGCCTTATAATAATAACCGTATCTACTAAACTAAACTTACCAGTGTTAAGAAAAACTAACTAAAACATGTTACTAAAGTAAAAAGATGATTATGTGACCTTTTGATGTCACAATAAAGCACTGATCAGCAAGTCTACTTAAGAGTCATCTGCCTCTGAAGAGCAATTTAACATTATTTACACAACTGATTAGGGCCCAGACATTTCACAATTCTGTTAAGTAATAGGACGGGATGATTTCCTTTTCTGTCTAGTAGAGAAGATAATCCTTAAGGTTATGGTTTTATTACCCTGTAGGACCTTAATCCATTTGAATATAATTTAGCAATATCATTTCAATATTTTTCTTTCCAGTGACTATAAAACCCCCAGTTTTCGGGAGGGGGAGGTGGCCGTGGTGGGATGAACTGGGAGATTGGGACTGACATGTATACACTAATATGTATAAAATAGATAACTAATAAGAACCTGCTGTATAAAAAAATAAAATAAAATTTAAAAAAAACCAGTTTTTATATTCTGTTTTGAGCTAGCTTTGTCATCCTGCTAGCCCCCTTACTAATGAGTTAAATGAAATTTTGACCCATGCTCACTGTTTGTATGAGAATTATGTGTTTAACATGCTGAGAATTAGCCTTTACACTAAATGTCAGATCCTAGGTTAAGCAATTCACAGACCCATGATACCCCTTTGAGGTAGTTTCTATTTTTATTCCCATTTTCCAGATGATGAAGCTGACGCACAATAAAAGATTAAATACTTTTCTAAGGGCCAATTATGTGCCAGGCATTTTGCTGGTCACAATTTTCTCTCCTTCCCTAGATGTTCTATTTATTTGTTCATTCATCCAATAAATATCTATTGAGCACTTACCATGTGCCAGGTACTCTACTAGCCTTGTGTTACAGAAACGTTAAAACCCATTCCCTGCCCTCTTACAGCTTTTGGTATGAAGGAGAGATGATGCTTAAACAGATAATTATCATGGAAAGAAGTTAGCTGTGACGAGGGGAGAGGGCTACGGTAGAACAGAGGGAATATCCAACACAGATTTGCGTGACATCAGGGAAGGCTTCCTGGAGTAAGAGACACCTACTCTAATAGGTATTAGGTGCGCCAAAAAGGGGGTGAGAATTATCTGAAGATAAAGTCTCCATTCCTTAGTATAGTATGACAGACTCTTCATCGGACTCCTACTTACCTCTTCATATCACTTTGCCCTCCCCGCTGCCCACCTATTCCGTTTTGGCCACACTTAAGTACTACTAATTTCTAAAGCATGTTATATTCTTTCTCCTCTCATATTACATTCTTTTGCACCTTCTTCTCCCTCTATCTGAAAGAACTCTTCCCCACACCTTCTGCCCTTCCCCCACTGCCATCCTTCATTTGCCCTGCAGGACCACCTTAGGCATCACCTCTTCCAAGAAGCCTTCTCTGACTCCCAGGCTAAGTTAGAGGACTCTACTCTCATAAGCTCGATCCCCCTCATGCTCCCCAACCCCAGTCCTCTACGTGATATAGACTAAGATAGCAAAAATACCACGTGCCCGGATCTGTACTAAGTGGTTCACTTATATCATTTCATTCTCACCACAACTCTATGAGACAGGTATTATTATTCTTCCTATTTAACTGATGGGCTCAGGGAGGCCAGGTGGCATGCCCTATATCCCACAGCTAGCAAGTGGCCAAGCTGAGATGTGAGCCCAGGCAGCTTCACCCCAGAGCCCATGGCCTCATCCTTGGTGTTACACTCAATACCACCTCTGCTCTGGGTCCTGGGAGGAGGAAGCAGGCTGAGAAGAGAACACAAAGATGCCTTCCAGGGGGTTACAGTCCAGGAGAGAAGGGGATAGAAGGTGACAATATAGCTACAATGAAGCTACCAGGGGAGGCAATGTTCCATTGGTTTTGTGAGTAGAGTGAGAAGTCAAATATAGCTGGGGTCATCCTGCAAGGCTTTCAAAAGGAAGTGGTATCCCAGCAGGGCTTTGAAGGAATGGAGAGGACATGGAGAGGTCTAGAGAAAAACAGCAGGAGAGTAAAATATATATAACAAGGATAATACCTCATGAAGAATTGTCTTCAACAGCGCAAGGTTAGTTTAACACTAGAAACAATGCATTTGCCAGATTAACAAATTAAAGATGGAAAATCATATGATCATTTCATTAGATGATGATAAAGGATTTAAAAAACTCGAAACATTTATGTTAAAAACTCAGCAAACTGGGAATAAAAATAATCTTCCTAAAGAAAAAAAGATTCTTCCTTACTCCAATAAACGGTATCTGGTTTTTTTTCAATATAGCAAACATCATAAAAGCTTTCCTTTTTTTTTTTTTTTTATTCGGGACGCGGGTCTCTCACTGTTGTGGCCTCTCCCGCTGCGGAGCACAGGCTCCGGACGCGCAGGCCCAGCGGCCATGGCTCACGGGCCCAGCCGCTCCGCGGCACGCGGGATCCTCCCGAACCGGGGCACAAACCCGCGTCCCCTGCATCGGCAGGCAGACTCTCAACCACTGCGCCACCAGGGAAGCCCAAAGCTTTCCTTTTTAAGCCAGGAAAATGAAAAGAATACTCACTTATATTTTCTATCATTTCTATTCAACATTGTACTAGAGATCAGAGCCAGAACAATAAGTTAAGAAAAAGAAACTATAAAAACGAAAGGAAGGAATAAAACTATCACTATCTACTAATGATGTGACTATGCATATAGAAAATCAAAAGAATCTACAAATAATTACTGAAATAAATAAAATAGTTAAGGTTTCTAGATACAAAATCAATGCAATAAAATTATCAGTATCTCTATATACCAGCAATAAACAGAACATGAAATTTCTTGTAATTACCATTGTCAATAACATTTTAAAATATGAAGGACCTAGGGAAAAAAATCTAACAAAGGATGGGCAAGATGTCTAGAAAGAAACTCATGTAACTCTGGGAGACACCAGAGGAGATAGAAATAGAAATAAATGAAGAGATATACTCTATCATGCGTTGGACAATTCAATATTGTAAAGATGTCAATTTTCCCCAAAGCCATTAACACATTAAATGCAATACCAACTAAAATCCCAACAACTTGACAAAATGATTCTAAAATTTATGTATAGAAATTCAAGACTCAAAAATAGCCAAGACATGGGAATTCCCTGGTGGCCCAGTGGTTAGGACTCCTGCTTTCACTACCGAGGGCCCAGATTTGATCCCTGGTCGGGGAACTAGAATTCCGCAGGCTGTGTGGTGTGGCAAAAAACAAAAAACAAGACACTATTGAAGAACAAGGTGGGAAGACTTGATATGCAAGAAATGAAGATATATTATAAGTCTATACTAATTGAGAGACTGTGACATTGGTGCAGGGAGAGAAGAATAGGCCACTGAAATGAAACACATTTACTATAAGTCAGAGATGTCACTGCAGATCAGTAAGGAAGGGCAGACTTTCAAGAAGTGGTGCTGGGACAATGGGCTATCCACATAAGGGAAACTAATCTTTTCTTTTTTTTTTTAATTTAATTTATTTATTTTTATATAGCAGGTTCTTACTAGTTATCTATTTATACATATTAGTGTATATATGTCAATCCCAATCTCCCAATTCATCCCAACACCACCACCACCCCACTTTCACCCCTTGGTGTCCAAACATTTGTTCTCTACATCTGTGTCTCTATTTCTGCCTTGCAAACTGGTTCGTCTGTACCATTCTTCTAGATTCCACATATATGCGTTAATATACAATATTTGTTTTTCTCTTTCTGACTTACTTCACTCTGTATGACAGTCTCTAGGTCCATCCATGTCTCTACAAATGACCCAATTTCGTTCCTTTTTATGGCTGAGTAATAGTCCATTGTATATATATACCACAACTTCTTTATCCATTCGCCTGTTGATGGACATTTAGGTTGCTTACATGACCTGGCTATTTTAAATAGTGCTGCAATGAACATTGGGGTACATGTGTCTTTTTTGAATAATGGATTTCTCTGGGTATATGCCCAGTAGTGGGATTGCTGGGTCATATGGTAATTCTATTTTTAGTTTTTTGAGGAACCTCCACACTGTTCTCCATAGTGGCTGCATCAATTTACATTCCCACCAACAGTGCAAGAGGGTTCCCTTTTCTCCACACCCTCTCCAGCATTTGTTGTTTGTAGATTTTCTGATGATAGCCATTCTAACCGGTGTGAGGTGATACCTCATTGTAGTTTTGATTTGCATTTCTCTAATAACTAGTGATATTGAGCAACTTTTCATGTGCTTCTCGACCATCTGTATGTCTTCTTTGGAGAAATGTCTATTTAGGTCTTCTGCCCATTTTTGGATTGGGTTGTTTGTTTAATATTGAGCTGCATGAGCTGTTTATATATTTTGGAGATTAATCCTTTGTCTATTGATTAGTTCACATATTTTCTCCCATTCTGAGGGTTGACTTTTCATCTTGTTTATGGGTTCCTTTGCTCTGCAAAAGCTTTGAAGTTTCATTAGGTCCCATTTGTTTACTTTTGGTTTTATTTCAATTACTCTAGGAGGTGGGTCAAAAAAGATCTTGCTGTGATTTATGTCAAAGAGTGTTCTGCCTATGTTTTCCTCTAAGAGTTTTATAGTCTCTGGTCTTACATTTAGGTCTTTAAACCATTTGGAGTTTATTTTTGTGTATGGTGTTAGGGAGTGTTCTAATTTCATTCTTTTACATGTAGCTGTCCAGTTTTCCCAGCACCACTTATTGAAGAGACTTTTCTCCATTGTATATCCTTGCCTCCTTTGTCATAGATTAGTTGACCATAGGTGTATCGGTTTATCTCTGGGCTTTCTATCCTGTTCCATTGATCTATATTTCGGTTTTTGTGCCAGTACCATATTGTCTTGATTACTGTAGCTTTGTAGTATAGTCTGAAGTCAGGGAGTCTGATTCCTCCAGCTCCATTTTTTTCCCTCAAGATTGCTTTGGCTTGGGCTTCCCTGGTGGCGCAATGGTTGAGAATCTGCCTGCCAATGCAGGGGACACGGGTTCGATCCCTGGTCTGGGAAGATCCCACATGCTGCAGAGCAACTAAGCCTGTGCACCACAACTATGGAGGCTGCGTGCCGCAGCTACTGAAACCCATGTACCTAGAGCCCCTGCTCTGCTACAAGAGAAGCCACCACAATGAGAAGCCCATGCACCGCAACAAAGAGTAGCCTCCACTCACCGCAACTAGAGAAAGCCCGCACGCAGCAACAAAGACCCAACCCAGCCAAAAATAAATAAATAAAATAAATACATTAAAAAAAAAGGGCTTCCCTGGTGGCGCAGTGGTTGAGAGTCCGCCTGCCGATGCAGGGGACACGGGTTCGTGCCCCGGTCCGGGAAGATCCCACATGCTGCGGAGCGGCTGGGCCCGTGAGCCACGGCCGCTGAGTCTGTGCGTCCGGAGCCTGTGCTCCGCAACGGGAGAGGCCACAACAGTGAGAGGCCCGCGTATCGCAAAAAACAAACAAACAAAGATTGCTTTGGCTATTCAGGGTCTTTTGTGTCTCCATACAAATTTTAAGATTTTTTTGTTCTAGCTCTGTAAAAAATGCCATTGGTAATTTGATAGGAATTGCACTGAATCTATAGATTGTTTTGGGGGTATAGTCATTTTCACAATATTGATTCTTCCAATCCAAGAACATGGTATATCTCTCCATTTGTTTGTGTCATCTTTGATTTCTTTCATCAGTGTTTTATAGTTTTCTGAGTATAGGTCTTTTACCTCCTTAGGTAGGTTTATTCCTAGGTATTTTATTCTTTTTGTTGCAGTAGTGAATGGGAGTTTCCTTAATTTCTCTTTCTGATCTTTTGTTGTTAGCGTATAGGAATACAAGAGATTTCTGTGCATTAATTTTGTATCCTGCAACTTTACCAAATTCATTGATTAGCTCTAGTAGTTTTCTGGTGGCATCTTTAGGATTGTCTATGTATTGTATCATGTCATCTGCAAACAGTGACAGTTTTACTTCTTCTTTTACAATTTGTATTCCTTTTATTTCTTTTTCTTCCCTGATTGCCACAGCTAGGACTTCCAAAACTATGTTGAATAATAGTGGTGAGAGTGGACATCTTTGTCTTGTTCCTAATCTTAGAGGAAAGGCTTTCAGTTTTTCACCATTGAGAATGATGTTTGCTGTGGGTTTGCCGTATATGGCCTTTATTATGTTGAGGTAGAAGGAAACTAATCTTGACCTCTATTTCCCACCATACACCTAAAGGTGAAAGACAAAAGTATAAAGCTTTTGAAAATAAATAGGAGAATATCTTCGTGATCCCAGAGTAGGGAAGGATTTCTCAAACAAGGAACAAATAGCATGAACTAACAGAAAAGACGATAAAGTTGACCATCTTAAAATTAGGAATTTCTGTTTATCTAAAGATAAGATAAAGAAAGTGAAAAGATAACATTTGTGTGCTCTGTGTTCAGGAAACCAGAAGGAGCAGGTTTGGCTGAGACTGGAATACTTGGAAAGATAAGGCTGGAAAGATAAACAGGTACCAAGCCAGGAATGCCAGGCTCCCACCACTTGCTAGGCAGGCAGGAGCTGGAATCATCCTACTTTAGGGGCTTCTTTTGGGGTGTGTGAGTGTGTACAGGGGAAAATCTTTTTTTTTTTTAACATCTTTATTGGGGTGTAATTGCTTTACGATGGTGTGTTAGTTTCTGCTTTATAACAAAGTGAATCAGTTGTACATATACATATGTTCCCACATCTCTTCCCTCTTGCGTCTCCCTCCCTCCCACCCTCCCTATCCCACCCCTCCAGGCGGTCACAAAGCACTGAGCCGATATCCCTGTGCCATGCGGCTGCTTCCCACTAGCTATCTACCCCACGCTGGTCAGTGTATATATGTCCATGACTCTCTCTCGCCCTGTCACAGCTCACCCTTCCCCTTCCTACAGGGGGAAATCTTGAGGAAGATTCATATCTATTCCTTTGCCTCTCCTTCAGGAAATCCTACTTAATGTCTGCCCTCCATTCTTCCTGTGGCACAGTCAGTTCTGTTTGCTGCCCCCAAAACCAAGTTTCTTTCTTCTCTCTCCCACCTATTGAATACGTACTGTGTTCTGGCACTTTGTACGAGTCATCTCATTTACTCTTTCAGGATGGCCTGATAGTTAAGAAAACATATTTGGGATACAAGTCACTTGGATTTGAGATCTGTCTTTACTAGTTGGGTGTCTTCCAGCAGGTCAAGTAACTGTTCTATGCCTCTGTGTCCTCAACTGTAAAACGGGAGTAATGGCTATGTCTTCCTACTTTTCATAGGGCACTAGTGAGAATAAAACACAAGTACTCTGCTGACTTAATACCATGCTTAGCACATTGTAAGCTCTCAATACATGTTATTGTTATTACTTCACATCCTAAGGGGTAGGTGATCTCTGAAGGGACCACACTCCGCTGTTATGTGTTGTTATCCGAGTTGGGCCTGGTTGCTTCAACTGCCTCTCTTCAGTAGCTAACAGGGAGGGAGAGGGCTGGTCCTGCGAAGTCCCGCCGGGCACTCTGCCAGTCCCCAGCTCAGCCTAGCTCCTACGGACCTGGCAGGGCCTCTCCTCACCTACTGGGGCTGCACCGGCACTGGCCCCTGCTCAGCTTCCTGTCTCCCTTATCTACCCCCCACATGTGCGCTCTGCAGTGGGAAATGCTACCACTTGCTTCCTTTACTCAACAGGACCTTCATTCTTTAGGCCGTAGTCAAATCCCAGCAGCTGGCCCTGTGCCCACTCTGCTCAGTGGTTTTCTGCCCCTCAGCCACCCAGGCCAGATGCAGCAGAGGCTCTGCCTCCAACCCTCACCCCTGGCTTTAGAAAGGGAATGGGGACACCCCTTAAGCTGCCCCCACTTACCAGCTTCCCCAGCCCCAGTACTCTCTTTGTTCTCCCTGTACCCAACCCCATACACCCATCCTCTTTGAGTTCCAATCTCTGCTCTGAACTTCTCAACTCTGTGACCCTGGGCACGTTAATTACACCTTCTGTCCTTTAATTATCCAATCAGTCACATGGAGACAACGAGCCTGGTGCTATCTGCCCCAGAGGAAGCGATAAGGTGTAGCACTTAGCATAAATTTTTGGCACATTTTATATTATACATAAATATTCAAGCATGTTGGAAGTATGTGTTCAAAAATATACTGATGGAGAGTTATCTCCTCAAATTTTTGAGATACTATGTGGTGGTTAAATTCACAAACTTTGGCATCAGAGAGATGTGAGTTCAGATTTTAGCTTTTGCTCTATGACCTTAGGTAAGTCACTTACCCTCTCAAAGCCTCAGTTTCATTAGTAAAATGATGTTAATGAAACCCACCTGGTAGGGCTGGCATATGAATGTGAGATTATTTGTGTAAAGAGCTTAACGCTGTTCCTAGCCACGATAAATGTTACCTATAATAATTGTTGTCTCTCCTATTTAATTTTCAGGACACTGGTGTGTGAGGAGGGTGCTTGGGAAACAGCTGTAGCTGCTGCCACTTCTGTCCATGACAGATCTTAGCTTGGTGGGAAAGATCTCTCTGTAATTAGCTCTGTGCATATTGGTGTGGATCCACCTTAACCCCAGTGACCCAGGCCCTATCTGCTTAGATCAAAGACTCACAGCTCTCAGTTGGTTCAATCATATGCTTTATTACCCTCCATCCCAAAGTACCCTTCTAAGCCCCCAAGGGAGAAAAAAGGCAAAGCAAAAATGCACAAACTCACCAGGAATCAGATAAAGCAAAGTAAAACCAAAACAAAGTGCCATTTTACATCCAACCATCTGACGTCAATGGCTAGCAAGGAAGTAGAGCTAGGGAATTCTCACACACTGCTGGGGTGTAAATTGGCCCAACCTTTTTGTAAATCAGTGTGGCAATATCTAGTAAAATTGAAGGTATGCATATACCCTATGACTCAGCAATGCTACTCCCAGGTTTGCACCTACAAAAACTCTCCCACCCATGCACAAGAAAATGTTTATAAGAACATTCATACCAGCACTGTTTATAACAGCAAAAACCTGGAAAAAAGACTGTAATGTCTAACAACAGGAGAATGGATAAATAAATTGTGGTATAGTCATAAGACGGCATATTACAGAGCAGTGGAAATTAATGGACCTACACAGGGCAACGTGAATGAATCATTAATATGTCAGGTAAAAAAAGCACTTCAATACTATTTCTATAAAGCTCAACTTATGCAAAATACCACTATATATTACTTAAGGATATATGCATATATTGTGCAAGTATACAGAAATGTAAGGATATAAAAAACAGCAAATTCTGATTAGTGGTTACTTTGGTGGTGGGGCACGGGGGAGAGAGATGCAGTTGGGGAGGAGTACAGAGGGGGCTGCAATTATATTGGTAATATTGTATTTCTTGTGCCGAGTAGTGGGGCCTTGTATGTTTGTAATAAAATTCAAGCGTGAATTAATTCTTCAAATATGAATTATTTCATAATTTTTTTTTACAAAAGGCAAGACAATATAATTGGCAGTGATTTAAGTCCTTTTGCTTTCCTGAGTCCCAGTCCAGGAAAACAAGGCCCCCATTCTCCTTCTAACTAGACCACTTTGACGAACTGGAAAAAACTTTGTTATTTCTATGCTGGTTTATAACAACTGAGAGGTAAGTATGGACACTCTTGCATATTTTCAGCTCAGAGACTGGGAGTCTGGTATGTGCCTAGGGTTTGCCCCAATTCTACTACGACATCTACTCTCCCTCCAAGAAACAGTGTATAAAATAAAAAGTTAAAGTCCCCCCTCAGCCCTTTATCTAATCCCATTCCCCAGAGGTAATCTCTACTGACAGTACCCTTCCAGGCATTTTCCCTATGCATATATAAATACATAGATACACAAATAAAGTTTTTTTTAAATATAAGAATGGGATTAAATATGGATTACTTGGACAGAAGTAAAAATTTTAAACTAAAAATAGATGGAATTTTACTATATGTATCGTTTACTATATAAATCGTTCTGCAGTTCCTTTTTTCATTTATCAGTGTCTCATGTCAACACATCAGTTCATAATGTGTCTTCTACCACAATCTGTTACTTAAACTTCTAGTTTTAATCCAACAAGAGATATATGATCACATTCTAGATGCAAAATTTTCAAACAATACAGATAGAGTGATAAAATCCTTCACAAAATAGAGAAAGCCTTTCACAAGATTGTCACCCCTAACGCATACACCAAACACACACACACACACACACACACACACACACACACACACACACACACACACACACACACACTTACTCTCAGGCCCCTCCCTGGAGATGAACTACTGCTATATTTGGTGTACATCTTTCCAGATTCCTTTACTCGCATAAAGAAATAGGTTGTTTAGTTGTTGTGTGCGTGGCTGGCACATAAACGGTTCTAAACTGTACATAATATTCTGTAACTTACTCTTGGTGATTTAGGCATATAATCACTATCTCACTGAGTCATCCATTAGCTGACATTTATTATTTATTATGCTATTATTTATGATGTGCACTGTTCCAGGCACAGTAGCAAATAAGATGGACAGCCTCTATCCTCATGGAGCTTACATCCTGATGGGACATTCAGACAATAAACATGTAAATGAATAAGTAAAATCATTTCAGGTAGTGCTAAGTAATATGATGAAAACAGAGTGGGCATTGGGCAGAAAGGGTTTTTTTTTAACAACTGCATAGTATCCCACAGTATAGATTAACATAGTTTGGGAGAGTGACTTTCAAATTTTTCTACTTGCTTCCTAGAGTAAGAAATAAACTTCACACTGCTACCCAATATCCACCATAGAAATATACACACACAGAACCAACACACACACATATACAACTGAACAAATATTTCATGAAATAATGTTTACCCTTATTAAGGGTGATGCACTGAAAACTTTTATACTGTTCTATGTCATTCTTTTATTTTTTTTTTAATTCCTTACATCTCTCTGGGCCTCAGTTTCCCCACCAGGAACATGCTGATCTCAACATCCTAGAATCTGCTCTAAGTTGATGCCCCACCCCCTGACTCAGCGAAGGCAGGACTTCTCTCTGGCCCTTCTCCCCCTTTTCCGCTCCCTGTTCCTCAGAAGTTGCCCAGGGAAAAGGGAAAAGGCAGGTCCCTGCAGGCAGGAGAGTGTGATTCAGGGTGGGGCAGAGGGAGGGAAAGAGAGAGGCCCGCCTCCTAGTAGGAAATGTGACTGGGTAAGAATAACAGTTTATAAGCCTGCCGACCTCTTTCTCTTCCCATGCCCTGGCCACCTTCCAGCCTCCTCCGTCCAGTCTCCTCCCCTCCCAGACAGTCCTCACTTCTTTTTCCCCTAGGCTGCAGTCAGCCGGAGCTCCCAGCCTGCCAGAGCCAAGAGCCCAGGTGGGGTCGAGAACCTCAGCTACAGGATGTTGACAACACTGCTGCCCCTGCTGCCACTACTGCTCCTGCCCTGCTGGGCCCTCTGTAGCCAGGAAGCCTCAGATGGTGAGTCGAGGGCACATCTCGTGCCCCGGGATGGTTCTGGAGACTCTCAGCCTGTCTGGGTACACAGGCAAGACCAGAGGGGAGCTTATCCCACAGTGTCTGTGTCTGCAGCCGGCTGGATCTCTCCAGCAGGCAGGCAGGTCCTGGGGACTGGTTCGTGTCCCAAAGCCAAGGTGAGGAAGCATAGTTCAGCCCCTGGGAAGGGGGAGATGCAGGAGGCTGGGGGGAAACAAGACTGGAAAAATGGGAAAGGGGCTTGTAGAAAGGGTGAGAGAATTAGCCATGGGGAGAGAGGAAAGATGGGGCGAAGTCTGGAGAGGGAGGTCTGAGGGTGATGGTGGATGGAGGTGAGTTTAGGGAAGATGGGAAGAGACTTAGGGATGAGACAAGAGATGGAAGGAATGAGAGACACTGGGAGAACTGACAGGAGACTTGGGGAAAGACTGGGGCTGAGACCTGTGAGGCAGAAGAGGAGACTAGATAAGGTGGAGGAAGACTGGGGGCAGGCTGGTGAGGGGAAATCCGGGGGAGAGACAAGCTGCGGTTGATGGGAGAACTTGTGAAGGATCAGGCTGCCACAGTGGCTCCATTTAAGCAGGGAAGGGGAGTTACTGCCTTGCACTGTAATTGCACAGGGGCCTCGTCTCCCCTCTCCCACAGCCTCTGTAGCTTCAGTCTCCCCCTCAGAGAGAGAGCAAATAATAACCAGTATTCAATCAGTGCTCACTATGCTTAATACGTGTATTGACTCATTTCACTCCCACAAAATCTTTACAAGGTGGGTGATATTATTATCTCCATTTTACAAAGGAGGAGACTGGTCAAAGCAGTTAAGAACCTTGTCTGGGGGTGACCCACACAGAAATACTCGTTCACATCTGCAGACACAGAGCACAACTTCTCAGATGCAAACGTGGACAAGACACATGTCCCCAAGGAGATTTACATCGCCAGGCTCATTCCCCTCAGACATTCTCTGGGCACCAACTCCATGCCAGGCCCTTAGTGGGTGTAGGAGGCAGAGATAACCAGACATGATTCCATAGCCTAGAGGAATGGAAGCCTGTGTGTTTGGAGACAGTTATGCAGAATATGGGATCGCTGAAACTGACCCACTGTATCTGAGAGGATAAAGAGAAGCATTAGGAAAACTTCTTCAAGGAGAGGGCAACAGCTGGGTCTTAAAGCATGAACAGAAGTTTGCCAGGAGGCACAGCAACCCTGGCATGCTATTCACATGTCACCTGAAAGGCAGCATGACGGACTCCAAATACTTTGAGGTACTATCTAAGCACAGGGAAGAGGACAAAAAAGGCAGGTGGGGCCCAGTCTCCGGCAGCCTTGAATGTCAGGCTAAAGACTTTGGACTTGATTCTACGGACAGATATCCTATTTGGAGACAGTATAGTTGAGTGGCTAAGAGTGCTGGGCTCAGACTGCCTGCATGCTAACCTTGACTCTGCTATGCCACTTTCACCTGTTTTCCACATGGACTGGGGTTAGTAATAGTAGCGACTACATCAAGTTAATGGAAGGAAAGCACAAATAGGATAATGATGCATGTAAAGTACAGTGCCCAGGTCATAATAAGCACTTAATGGCTATTACTATTGTTGTTGTTGATAGGGGACTGTGTCCCTGGAGGATTTTTAAGCAGAAGGACATAATCTTATTTCTGGGCCAGGTGGAGGGCAGATTAGAAGGGGTGACACTGAAAGATGAGTGGAGGGGGGGATGAGGAAGGAAGTTACTACTCCAGGACAGATGAGAACCACTGAGGCCTGAAGTGGGGCAGTGGCAGAGGAGACAGAGAACAGGAGATGGAATTGGGACTTCACTGTAGGTCAGGATTTGTTAACCAACCGGAAATGGGGGGGTGGGGAGGAAGGGGTGAGAGAGAGAAAGCAGACCAGAGTGGCTCTTCCACTGACCGTCTGGATTATCCTGGGGCAAGTGGCTCCTGCACTTCTAGCCTCAGTTTCCTCATCTGTAAAAACAAAGATAATAACCCCTGTCCTGCCTTCCTGGCAGGGTTCCTGAGAGCGTCAAATGGAAGGAAGGGTGGGAGGGCACTTTATGGTTTAGGAAGGGCCAAGAAGGTGGGCGGCCGACCTCTGGGTGGGGAGTTATTATCTCGGGTTACACGCCGACCCCTCCCACGCCGGCCTGGGCCCGACGCGCTGACTCCTGCCCCCAGGCCCGCGGTACCTCCACATGATCCAGGTCTCCTACTTCCGCAACCCCTCTCAAGTGTGGCACCGGGGCAACGCGACGCTCGGGGGGGTCCTGACGCACGTTCTGGAAGGCCCGGGCAACAACGTCTCGATCCAACAGCTGCAGCCCTTGCAGGAGCCCGAGAGCTGGGCTCTCACAAAGAACAGTGTGAATCGCTACCTGCAGGAGTTCCTGGGCCTGGTGCAGGTGGTGCACCACGAGCGGGGCGTGGCCTGTGAGTGACGCACGCAGGGGCGGGGGCTGGCGAGGGTGGGCCCTTGAGGTGGGAGGCGCGGCCTATGGGCGGGACCTAACTGGGGGGAGGGTCTGTGGAAGAACCGGGCGGGGCCAAGTTCTGGGATGGGTGTCCTCGCCGGGCGTGGTCTTTTTGCCTTTGCTGATTGCTGGGTGGGAGATGGAGGCTGGAGAAGAGTGGGTGTCCTAGCTGACGTACTGTACTGTCCGTCAGGCCCTCTTCCTGCTGGCATGACCTCGGGGTAGCCCCTGTTAAGAGGCCCTGTCCCTGATCCACCCTGCACCCTGAAAGCTCACTTCCCCCTGGCGGACATGCCCCGACACCTGACACCCTTCCACATAGCCCCCTGACCCTGAATCCCCCATCTACAGTTCCTCTGACCATTCGCTGCTTCCTGGGATGTGAGCTGCCTCCTGAGGACTTGAAAGCCCGTGTCTTCTTCGAAGTGGCTGTGAATGGGAGCTCCTTTATGAGTTTTCAACCGAAGACAGCCTCATGGACGGCAGGGCCTCAGGCATCTTCCAGTGTGGTCACCTACGCCCTGGAGCAGCTCAACAAGTACAATCGTACTCGGTACGAACTGAGGGAATTTCTGCAGGACACCTGTGTGCAGTACGTGCAGAAACACATCACCGGGAACAGCTCGAAAGGTATGGTGGGATCGGGGAGGGTCCTGTGTGTTGGGTGGGTTCCAGGCAAATGCGTGGACCTGAAGGATGGATACCTTGAGCAACAGAAGGCCCAAGGCTGGCGGTTTGGGACAGAGTACACACACCTTCCGTAAATTGGTGAACTAGCCCTCCCCGCCCCGCTTCCTTTGGGGAAGGAATCCCTTGGGGTTTGATTCAAACCATGGACTCCTTGGGGGTATGTTCTTCACGCTAACTCTCCGCGTGTTCTGCAGGAAGCCAAGTAGGCCGCTCCTACACTTCGCTGGTCCTGGGCATCCTGGTGGGCTGTTTCATCATCACTGGAGTGGCTGTAGGCATCTTCTTGTGCACAGGTGGACGGCAGCGGTGTTAATTACTCTCCAGCCCTCTCTGAAAAAGAGCTAGACTGATGGGGCCTGGCAAAGGAAGATCTCAGCTCACTGCAAAACTGTACAGATTCCCCATCTGGGACATTATACTCCAGAAGATTTAGAATGGCAGCTCATTTCTTCTCCGAGACCCGCCCACCAAGAGTTTGAGGGAGGGGAGGGGAGGAGCCTAGGCAGACAGGGTAGTTGGTTTGCTAAGAACCTAAGAACTGGCACCTTTGCTGAACTGGTCTGCGGAAGTGAATGCTTATCTATGTTTGTGGAAAACAGATGACGGAGTTGGGGCAACGGAGGTGGTCTGTGGCCCACCCATCTTCCAAAGACAGAATCACCTGAGGCGTTCAAAACACATAACCAAATAAAACAAATCATCCACAACCCAAACAACCAACATTCAGTGCTTCCGGGTATGTTAGACTTGGGAAGGGACACTGGTATTATACAATAGAGGTAGAAATAACCAGAGAAATGATGGAAGTGTGCAATCGAAGTAATATGGGAGCAAGGAATTATTAATTAATCAATTAATAACATTAATAAAATTCCTTACTTGTGTATACAGCATTATTATTTCCTCTACTTTGCAAAACTTTGGGGAAAGTAGCCTATACCCTTTGCTTCTACTTCCTCACCACCCATTCTCTCTTCAACCCACTGCAATCTGACTTCTCTGTAAACTGGTCTAAGATAATCAATGACCTCTAATTGTGAAACCTTCATCTTCCATGATATCTGCAACATTTCACTTTGTGGACTAGGGCTCTCTTTTTACCCCAACTTCTGAGATAGCATACTTCTCATCTTTAAAAAGTGTTTTGGCTGCTCAATCAATCCCTTTGCCTATGTCATCTTCCTCAATTCACCTTTGAAATGTTGACTTCCTTAGAATTCCTTTTTTTGGCTCCTTTTGTTCCCCTTTAAACTGTACCCTTTCTGGTGACCTACTAACTTCCATGACTTCAAATACTGTCTCTATGTGGTGGTTTCCATGGGGAAACAATGTCATGGTGTCTTTGAGAGCATGTGTTTTGTCATAAGACAGGCTCGAGTTTTACCTCTATGAGCCAGGCATTTAACTTCTTCAAGTCTTAGTTTCTTCATAAACAAAAGGTATAATAAAATATACTAAAAGGGTATAATAAAAACAATACCTATCTCATAGAGGCATTATGAGTATTAAATGAGATAATATAAGGTAATATATATATATATACTCAATAAATATAGCCTTTGCTGCTGACCTCCAGACCCCCCCATTTGCCTTGCTTCTTGAAAATCATCTGTACCTTAATATTTTGCAGACATTTCAGAGTCAACATGTTCAAAATGAAATGCCATATCTGTCTCCCCAAACCTGGTCTCCCTATTCTGATTACTCTCAGTTAAACAGAATTACCATCAAATCACATCAATATAGAGACCTCACTGTTAACCTTTATTTACTCCCTTTTTATCCCAACCTATAAAATACAATATCTGTAGAATCGTCTCCCTCCTTTCCACTCTATTGCTTTTGTTCAAGATGTCATAATTCATCTCTTTCTCTCTGGTAGGCACAGAGGTGTACCACCCAGTTCTGCCTTCCAAAGGAAAGACGTGCTATTCAGCTACAGGAAGTATAGTCAGCAGATAGCCTCTAGCTGCTTCAGTTCCTTCAGGGTCTGCCTCACCCACAGAGAACAGTCCTGCACAAGGTCATGCTCATCCTGGGGCTGTCTTCATCCAGTGCCTGAACGAAGCAGGGGGTATACAGGTTCAGCCATTCTGACCCACTGTATTTCTGATGAGCTGTGTTCATTCCAGAGCTCCTCACCAGGTTGGCTGGGTCTTTGTTGGATCTACACTACAGTCTGATTTCTTCCTCTATTCCATCCTGCTTCCTCCCCCTAGTTAATAATATCTTGCACCTCAAACCCTGTCTTGGCATCTGCTTCCAGAAAGCCCAACCTGTGATTGACAATCTCTCTCTCTGTCTGTCTCCAAATTGAGAAAGTCTATCAGTCTTTTGACTGGACCATGGCAATAGCTCTTCCTCATTTTTCTCCTGGTCTCTAATTTCTCTAATCCTCTACATGGCAATAAAAATATATAGTTCTGATCATGTCACTGTTCTGTTTTTCAAATTTCCCGTATTTATTGAGCTAAATTCAGAATCTGCAAAATGACTGTCAAGGCCTTGTAATATCTGGCCCCATCTTACTTTTCAAATTTTTTTCCCTACCACTTCTCTTCACCCAACTGTGCTTTAGATTTACCAATTTTAAAAGCATATTTTATTTTTTTTAATTTTATTTATTTATTTTTTTATGGTACGTGGGCCTCTCACTGTTGTGGCCTCTCCCGCTGCGGAGCAGGCATGGCTCACGGGCCCAGCCGCTCTGCGGCATGTGGGATCCTCCCAGACCGGGGCACGAACCCGTGTCCCCTGCATCGGCAGGCGGACTCTCAACCACTGCGCCACCAGGGAAGCCCACGATAAACAAATCTGACAAAACTTTAGCTAGACTTATCAAGAAAAAAAGAGAGAAGATCAAATTACAAATATCATTACAGAAATAAAAATGATTATAAGGAATACTACAAACAACTGTATGCCAACAAATCAGACAACGTTGATGAAACTGACAAATTCCTAGAGAAACACAAACAATTAACACAGACTAAGAAGAAATCGAAAATCTAAATAAACTTATAACAAGTAAAGATGTTGAGTTAGTAATTTTTAACTTCCCACAAAGAAAAGCCCAGGCCCAAATTAATTCACTGGTGAATTCCACCACATTTAAAGAAGAATTAACATTAATCCTTGATAAACTCTTCCGAAAAACAGAAAAGGGAACACTCTCCAGGTCATTCTATGAGGCCAGTATTAATCTGAGACCAAAACCATATAGATAGATTATAAGACAACTACAAATATCTTATAGACACGAAAATCCTCAACAAATTCTAACAAATTGAATCCAACAACATATAAAAAGGATGATATACCGTGAACAAGGGAGATTTATACCAGGGATGCAAACTTGGCTCAATTATAAAAATCACTCAGTGTAATACACCATATCAATAAAATAAAGGACAAAATCAACATGATCATCTCAATAGATGCAGAAAAAGCATTTGTTATAATCCAATACCCTGTATGATAAAAACACTCAACAAACTAGAAACAGAAGGGAACTTATTCAACCTGATAAATGTTATCTACAGAAAAACCCACAGCTTACAGCATACTTAACCTTTTCCCTAAAATCAGAAACAAGACAAGAATTTCTGCTCTCCCTACTTTTTTTTCAACATTGTACTTGAGGTTCTAGCCTGAGCAATCAGGCAAGAGTAAAATCAGGCAAGATAAAAGGCACCTGTATTAGAAGGGAATAAATAAAAGTTTATCTATTCAGAAATGACATGATTTTATATATGGAAAATCCTAAAGAATGTACTAAAACAACAATTAGAGCTAATAAACAAGTTTAGCAATGTTGCAGGATACAAGATCAGTATATAAAAACCAATTGTAGGGAAAAGAATCTGAAAAAGAATAGATACTATGTATATGTATAACTAAATCATTTTTCTGTACACCCAAAACTAACACAACATTGTAAATCAAATATACCCCAATATAAAATAAAATAATATTTTAAAAAATAAAATATTGATAAAAAACATTTGTATTTCTATGCACTAGCAATAAACCATCCAATAATGAAATTAAGAAATCTATTTATAATAGCATGAAAAAGAATAAAATACTTAAGAATAAATTTAACAAAAGGAGCATAAGATCTACACACTGAAAACTACAAATCCTTATTGAAAGAAATTAAAGAAGACCTAAATAAATTAACAAATCCTGCATTCCTTGGTCAGAGACTTAATATGTTAAGGCAGCAGTATTACCCAAACTAATCTACAGATTCAATGCAGTCCCTATTAAAATTCATATGGAAGTGCAAGGGACCCAAAATAGCTCCCAAGAATATCTTGAAAAAAGTTGAGGACTCACACTTCTTGACTTAAAAACTGACTACAAAGCTACAATCATCAACACAGTGTTCTACTGGCATAACAAGAGATATATAGATCAGTGGAAAAAGACTGAGACTCCAGAAATAAACCCTTATGTTGTGGTCAATTGATTTCCTACAATTTGCTAAAGTAATTCAATGGAGAAGGAATAATTTTTTCAACAAATGGTGCTGGGACAACTGTATATCAACATGCAAAAGAATGAAGTTGGGATCCCAACCTCACGCTCTAAACACAAATTAACTCAAAATGGATCAAAGTACTAAATATAAGATCTAAAGTCATAAAACTCTTAGAAGAAAACGTAAGTGTAAATACTGCCCTTAGATTAGGCAATGGTTTCTTAGATATGATAAAAAAGTACAAGCAACAAAAGAAAAAAAATAGATAAATTGCAATTCTTCAAAATAAAATACTTTGATGCTTCACAGGAAACTATCAAAGTGAAAACATATCCCACAGAATAGAAGAACATATTTGGAAATCATATATCTCATAAGAATCTAGTACTGAGAATATATAAAAAGTTCTTACAACACAAAAATAAAAAGACAGATAACCCAATTTAAAAACAGGCAAAGGATTTGAATAGGCATTTATTAAAGAATATATACCAGTAGTCAAAAGCACATGAAAAGAGGCTCAACACCATTAGTCATTAAGGAAATGTAAATCAAGACTATAATGAGATACCACTTCACACCATCAAAAATGGCTAAAATTAAAAACGATAGACAATAAACAAGTGTTGGTGAGGTCGTGGAGAAAGTGGAACCCTATGATATTGCTGGTGGAAATGTAAAACGGTACAGCCACTTCGGAAAACATTTGACAGTTCCCAAAAAGTTAAACGCAGATTTACCAATTGACTCAGCAATTCCATTCCTGGTATGTACTCAAGAGAACTGAAAACATGTCTACACAGATACTTGTACATGAATGTTCATAGCAGCGCTATTCATAACAGCCAAAGGGTGGAAACAATCCAAATACCTATCAATTGATGAATGGATAAACAAATTATGGTATATTTCTACAATAGAATACTCTGCAAGCATAAACATGAATGAAGTATTGATACATGCTACAACATGAATGAGCCTTTAAAACATTACAATAAATGAAAGAAGCCAGTCACAAAGAACCACATCTTGTATGATTCCATTTACATGAAATGTCCAGAATAGGAAATCCATAGATATAGAAAGTAGATTAGTGGTGCCTAGTGCTGGGAGGAGGAGGTGGTGATAGAAAGTGACTGCTAAAGGACACAGGGTTATTTTGGGGGTGATGAAAATATCCTAAACTTAGACTGTGATCATGGATGCACAATATAGTTAAAACATTGAACTGCATACTTTAAATGGATTAATTTTATGGTATGTGAATTATATCTCAATACAGGTGTACCTTGTTTTATTGTGTTTTGCTTTATTGCACCTCACAGATATTGCAGTTTTTACAAACTGAAGGTTTGTGGCAAACCTGCATTGATTAAGTCTATCAGAGCCATTTTTCCAATGGCGTTTGCTTACCTCCTGTCTCTGTGTCTCATTTTGGTACTTCTTACAGTATTTCAACTTTTTCATTATTATTACATCTATTATGGTGATCTGTGATCAGTGATCTTTGATGTTACTATTGTAATTGTTTGGGGACTTCATGAACTATATTCATATAAGATGGCGAACTTACTAAATGTTGTGTGTGTTCTGAATGCTCCACCAACCGACTGTTCCTCTGTCTCACACCCTCTCCTTGGGCCTCCCTATTCCCTGAGACACAACAACATTGAAATTAGGCCAATAATAATCCTACAGTGGATTCTAAGTGTTCTAACACTTCTAACTGTTCAAGTGAAAGGAAAAGTTTCATGTCTCTCACTTTAAATCAAAACCTAGAAATTAAGCTTAGTGAGGAAAGCATATTGAAAGCCAAAATAGGCTGAGAGCTAGACCTCTTGTACCAAACAGTTAGCTAAGTTGTGAATACAAAGGAAAAGTTCCTGAAGGAAATTAAAAGCACTACTCCAGTAGCACATGAACGATAAGGAAGTGAAACAGCCTTATTGCTGATATGGAGAAAGTTTGTTCTGGAGAGATGACCAAACCAGCCACAATGTTCCCTTGAGCCAAAGCCTCATCCAGAGTAAATCCCTAACTATCTTCAATTCTATGAAGGCTGAGAGAGGTGAGGAACTACAGAAGAAAAGTTTGAAGCTAGCAAATGTTAGTTCATGAGGTTGAGGAGGGAAGCCATCTCTGCAACATAAAAGTGCAAGTAAAGCTACCAGTGCTGATGTAGAAGCTGCAACAAGTTATCCAGAAGATGTAGCTAAGACAATTAATGAAGGTAGCTACACTAAACAACAGATTTTCCATGTTAGATGATACAACTTTATATTGGAAGATGCCGTCTAGGGCTGTCATAGCTAGAGGGGAGAAGTCAATGCTTGGCTTTAAAGCTTCAAAAGACAGGCTGACTCTCGTTAGGGCCTAATGCACCTGGTAATTTTATTTATTTATTTATTTTTGTTTGTTTGGTTTTTTGGGGGGGTTTTTTTTGTTTTTTTTTGTGGTACGCGGGCCTCTCACTGTTGTGGCCTCTCCCATTGCGGAGCACAGGCTCCGGACGCACAGGCTCAGTGGCCATGGCTCACGGGCCCAGCCGCTCCATGGCATGTGAGATCTTCCCGGACCGGGGCACGAACCTGTGTCCCCTGCATCGGCAGGCGGACTCTCAACCACTGCGCCACCAGGGAAGCCCTCACCTGGTAATTTTAAATCGAAGACGTAGTCATTTACCATCCTGAAAATCCAAGGGCCCTTACGAATTATGCTAAACCTACTCTGCCTGTGCTCTATGATAGAACAACAAAGCCTGGATGACAGCATATCTGTTTACAACGAGGTTTACTGAATATTTCAAGCCCACTGTTAAGACCTATTGCTCAGGAAAAAAAAAAAGACTCCTTTCAAAATGTTACTGCTCATTAATGCACCTGGTCACCCAAGAGCTCTGATGGAGATGGACAGTGAGATTAATGTCATTTTTTTTTAATATACTCTGCTTGTTGACTCTCTTTTTTTTAATTGAGATTAATGTTATTTTCATGCCTGCTGACACAACAGCCATTCTGTAGCCCATGGATCAAGGAGTCATTTCAACTTTATTTATTTTTTTTTAGAATTTTATGTATTTATGTATTTATTTTATTTATTATTTATTTTTGGCTGCATTGGGTCTTCATTGCTACTCGCGGGTTTTCTCTAGTTGCTGCAAACGGGGTCTACTCTTTGTTGCGGTGCGCAGGCTTCTCATTGCGGTGGCTTCTCTTGTTGCGGAGCACGGGCTCTAGGCCCACGGGCTTCAGTAGTTGTGGCACGTGGGCTCAGTAGTTGTGGCTCGCGAGCTTAGTTGCTCCACGGCATGTGGGATCTTCCCGGACGTGGGCTCAGTAGTTGTGGCTCACGGGCTCTAGAGTGCAGGCTCAGTAGCTGTGGTTCATGGGCTTAGTAGCTCTGCAGCATATGGAATCTTCCCAGATCAGGGCTCGAACCCATGTCCCCTGCATTGGCAGGCGGATTTTTAACCACTGGGCCACCAGGGAAGCCCTACATCATATATTCTTGACCTGATGGTAAAATTGAATCTGGGAGAGACTAAGCTGCTTGTCCAAGGTTCCACAGTTATCTGGTGTAGCAACTAGCACTAGAACTTGGGACTTCTGACTTTTAACCCTGAGCTAATGCTGCTATACCATGCTGTGAAAGGTGGTGGGAGTCATAAGCTGTAGAAGTAATGGGATTACTTGCAGGGATTTTCTTAAAGTTCTTATTCACATTCCGAAGAAGGAGAGGTAAAGCGTCAGAAAAACAATGGGATCAGTAACTCTGACCTTCTACAGAGCCAATATGATCCTCATTTCTAGAAGGTTCTACACCGAGTAGAGAATGAATGGAAGGTTCATTGCCTATGCTTACACATGTGAATATTTGTTCATAGCTGTGTGACCTTGGCTAAGTCAGTGCCTCTCTGAAAGGGAGCTTATACTTTCTAAGATACTTTCCAGCTCTGATAACTAGGATTCTAAGTTCCTAAGTCCAGACAGCTGGCCTTTGGGCAAATGTAAGAGTTCTAGAAGTCCCATTATTCTTCCCAGACAACTGCAGAATGTTTGGCTTATGCCTACCTGCCAATAGCCAGACTACTGGAGGCCAAATTTGAGTTTTCACAAGAAGTAAACAAATCTGGAATAAATGTAAACAAGTGACTCCCTAACGTATTCTAAAAGCCTCCTTCTGGGTAGCTTGGCTTACTGTCTTCCCCATCCTTTTTTTTTTCCCCATCCTTTTAATTCAGTTCAATATGTATGTTTTTATGGATCAATGGAACAGAATAGAGAGCCCAGAAATAAACCCACTCACCTATGGTCAACTAATCTTTGCCAAAGCAGCCAAGAAGATACAATGGAGAAAAGGCAGTTTCTTCAGTAAGTGGTGTTGGGAAAGCTGGACAGCCACATGCAAATCAATGAAGTTAGAATACTCCTTCACACCATTCACAAAAATAAACTCAAAATGGCTTAAACACTTAAATATAAGACAGGATACCTTAAAACTTCTGTAAGAGAACATGGGCAAACATTCTCTGACCTAAGTCATAGCAACGTTTTCTTAGGTCAGTCTCCCAAAGCAACTGAAATAAAAGTGGAACTAAACAAATGGGACCTAATCAAACTTATAAGTTTTTGCTTAGGAAACCATAAACAAATGAAAAGACAGCAAAGGAAACCATAAACAAACGAAAAGACAACCTACAGACTGGGAGAAAATATCTGCAAAATGTGTGACTGACAAGGGCTTAGTTTCCAAAATATACAAACAGCTCACACAACTCAATAACAACAAAATAACAAACAACCCAATCAAAAAAGGGGCTGAAGCTCTAAATAAACATTTCTCCAAAGAAGACATACAGATGGCCAGTGGGCACGTGAAAAGATGCTCAACTTCGCTAATAATTATCAGAGAAATGCAAATCAAAACTACGATGAGGTATCACCTCACACTCAGCAGAATGGCCATCATTAAAAAGTCTACAAATGGGCTTCCCTGGTGGCGCAGTGGTTGAGAGTCTGCCTGCCGATGCAGGGGACACGGGTTCGTGCCCCGGTCTGGGAAGATCCCACATGCCGCGGAGGGGCTGGGTCCGTGAGCCATGGCCGTTGAGCCTGCGCGTCCGGAGCCTGTGCTCGGCAACGGGAGAGGCCACAACAGTGAGAAGCCCGCGCACTGCACACACACACAAAAAAAAGTCTACAAATAATAAAGGCTGGCGAGGGTGTGGAGAAAAGGGAACACGCCTACAATGTTGGTGGGAATATAAATTGGTGCAGCCACTATGGAAAACAGTATGGAGGTTCCTTAAAAAACTAAAAATAGAATTCCATATGATCCAGCAATCCCACTCCTGGGCATATATCCAGAGAAAACCTAACTCGAAAAGGTATATGCAACCCAATACTCATAGCACTATTCACAATAGACAAGACATGGAAGCAACCTAAATGTCCATTTACAGATGAATGGATAAAGAAGATGTGGTAGGGCTTCGCTGGTGGTGCAGTGGTTAAGAATCCACCTGCCAATGCAGGGGACACGGGTCCAAGACCTGGTCCGGGAAGATCCCACATGCCGTGGAGCAACTAAGCCCGTGCACCACAACTACTGAGCCTGCACTCTAGAGCCCGCGAGCCAAAACTACTGAAGCCTGCGCGCCTAGAGCCCGCGCACCACAAGGAAGAGTAGCCCCCACTTGTTGTAACCAGAGAAAAGCCTGCGTGCAGCAACAAAGATTCAACGCAGCCAAAAATAAAATAAATAAAATAAAATAAATAAATTTATATAAAAAAGGAAGCTGTGGTATACACACGAATACTACTCAGCCATAAAAAAAGAATGAAATAATGCCATTTGCAGCAACATGGATGTACCTAGAGGTTATCATACTAAGTAAGTCAGACAGAGAAATACAAATATCACGCGATATCACTTTTATGTGGAATCTAAAATATGACACAAATGAACTTATCTACAAAACAGAAACAGACTCACAGACATAGAAAACAAACTTATGGAGAAGCGGGGTGGGGAGGGGGGAGAGGGATAAATTAGGAGTTTGGGTTTAGCAGATACAAACTACTATGTATAAAATAGATAAACAGCAACGTCCTAGCATATAGCACAGGGAACTATATTCAATATCTTGTAATAACATATAATGGAAAAGAATATGAAAAAGAACATATATATTTATATTCTTTTTCATATTCTTTTCCATTATACATATATACATATATATATATAACTGAATCACTTTGCTGTATACCAGCAACTAACACAGCATTGTAAATCAACTATACTCTGTGGCTGCTCTGAGTATAGTTTACGTAAGGAAATGGGAGATAAAATGGGTCATTTGAGTACCAGATTAAGAATGCCATGCTGGGGACTTCCCTGGCAGTCCAGTGGTTAAGACGCCGTGCTTCTACTGCAGGGGGCAAGGGTTCGATTCCCTGGTCGGGGAACTAAGATCCCACATACTGGGGCTTCCCTGGTGGCGCAGTGGTTAAGAACCCGCCTGCCAATGCAGGGGACACGGGTTCGACCCCTGATCCTGGAAGATCCCACATACCGCAGAGCAACTAAGCCCATGCACCACAACTACTGAGCCTGTGCTCTAGAGCTCGCGAGCCACAACTACTGAGACCACGTGCCACAACTACTGAAGCCCACGCACCTAGAGCCCGTGCTCCACAACAAGAGAAGCCACCACAAAGAGAAGCCCACGCACTGCAACAAAGAGTAGCCCCCGCTCACTGCAACTAGAGAAAGCTCACACACAGCAACGAAGACCGAACACAGCCCAAAATAAATAAGTAAATAAATAAAAATGAATTAAAAAAATAAAGATCTCACATACCGCGTGGTGTGGCCAATTAAAAAAAAAGAATGCAATGCTAAGAAGTGATACTTAATTCTACAGGCAGTAGTTAACTAGTTCCTTCTCTAGGGAAATAAAAACCCTTGTTCATCATTGTAGCCTTAGTATCTACAAGAGTGCCAGGGATCTAGAAGAGTGCCAGAGATTTAAAAGATAGACAACAATGACTAGATGAATAAATAAATGGACAATTTTTGAGAAAGGAAGTGATTTCATCCAGTCTTCCACTAACTTTAATAATAATAATCCCTTTTATATATAATTTTATCATTACCGAAATATTTTTATTCTATTATCTTGTTGAAATTTTTGTTGATCTGGCAAACAAGTTTATTAGGAAAGAAGGGCAAGTATTATCTTCATTTCCTAGCAGATGTTATTCTTCTCATTTCCTGGCAGATGTTAGTATTCTCATTTCCAGTATCCAAACCTCATTTCCACAGAATCCAAAACTCTGTTTCCTCTGATCTCCCCTCATCTGGCTGAAGGACTGATGTATGTGGACCTGCATATGATGGCCCTCTCATGAGCAGCTTCAGCCTGGCTCCACACTCACCAGGCTCAAGACTTCTACATATTCCCCCCCAAAATAGATCCAACTCTACAATGCAGGAATATTTTACTGATTACTTAATGGAGAGCCTAGTAAAAAGGTTCATCATGCCTGCCCCATACAGCAGAAACTTAATCAAATTCTCCTTTAGATATTTCTGACCTTTTCCCCAAGATTCCTCTCCCGAGCCATCAATCATCTTTCTTCTTTGTCTTTCCTCTCACAACTTCACAATACCTTCCCACTTACAGCAAGCAACAACACCCTTGATTTTTTCAAGCCTCCCATTTTTCAGTATATGTATTTCTTTCTGCAAAACAAAAGTCATGTCATTTTTTTTGTTTTACTTTGTTTTTTAAATTTCCTCAGGCATACGTGTTGGTGTTCTCTCTCTCTCTCTCTCTCTTTTGTTTTTTTGGCCACGCCACGCAACATGTGGGATCTTAGTTCCCCGACCAGGGACCGATTCCCCAGCCCTTGGCAGTGAGAGCCTGAAGTCCTAACCACTGGGATGCCAGTGAATTTCCCCTATTGGTGTCTCATTTCATCCAGTTAGAGGTGAAGAGGGAAGGATATTTGGTCTGGAAGCTCCGGAGAACAGATTAATGAATAAGAGGAAGTCACAGAGAAATGTTAGTTCAGTATAGTAACTTTCTAACAGAGCAATCCAATAACAGAACTGGCAGCTTCACAAAATAGTGAGCTCCCTGTCACTAGAAGTATTCAAATGGGTCAGGTCCATGTTCTGACCTCCAAAACCACATGTGACAGCCCGGCATACTTTTGAAGACAGTGATCCTGTCCCCCAAATAGTCTCTTCTTTAGGTTAAACATCTCTGGCTCCCTCAAGGGTTCCTTATGTGATGTGGCTTTTCAGTATCCCAGTATTATTCTTCTGGACTTATCACAACTTTTCAATTTATATGAGTTTATTCCAAAAATATTTATTGAGTGTCTACTATGTTTCAGACACCATTTGAGGACCTGGGACTATAGCAGAGAACAAAATGAAGTGTCTGTCCTCATAGAACTTACTGTCTACTGGGAGAGAAAGACAGTAAACAAGTAAAGTTTTAAAATGTCAGTGATAATAAGTGCTATGTGGAAAAGTAAAGGAGGTGAGGGACAGTAATAAAGGGATAACGAGTGCCAGGGTGTGGTGAGTTGCTGTTTTATACAGCACAGTCAGGGCAGGCCTCTAAAATAGGATGACAGGTGAGCAGGGATCTGAAGGAAGAGAGAGAATGAAACATCACATGGCCATGGGAAGAACAATCTAATCTAAGTAGACAGAACAAATGCAAAAGTCCCGAGAGTAAGCTTGGTTTATTTGATTAACGAGGAGGATCGTTTATCTATAGTATATGGTTGGGCAAAGGAGAGAGAAGTAGCAGGACGCTCATCCCTTAGGGCCTTGTAGGCCAATTATAACTCCTTTGATTTTTATTCTAAGTGAGGTGGGAAGCCATGGGAGGCTTTTGAGAAGAGGAGTGATGTGATCTGATTTTTGTTTGAAGAGCATCACTGTGGCTACCATAGGGGAAATAGGGCTCAGGGGCAAAGACACACTCAGGGAGCCCCAAGGACACATACATTCCTCTTACGAGGCTACTATAATAATATGGGTGAAAAATGATGGTGGTGTGGACCAGGGTGTTTGCAGTAGAGATGGTGAAAGTACACTGATGTTGGATATATTATGAAGATAGAGCTGATAGAATTTGCTGACAGATTGCATGTAGGTATGAGAGAAATAGAGGAATAAAAAAGTGACTCTAAGAAATGAAAATTAAAGCCACAATATGATGCCACTACTTACCTACCAGAATAGTTAAAAAGAAAAAGACAAGACTAGGGAGGAAGGGAAGGAGAGAGGAGGGAGGGAAAAACAGTATTGGTGAGGCTATAGAACAACTAGACCCCTACTACTCT
This sequence comes from Grampus griseus, assembly GCF_964374135.1. Classification (NCBI taxonomy): domain Eukaryota; kingdom Metazoa; phylum Chordata; class Mammalia; order Artiodactyla; family Delphinidae; genus Grampus; species Grampus griseus. Next base: position 65,093,318 of record NC_139008.1, read on the forward strand.
GCCGTGGGTAATGTAAACTGGTACAACCAGTTTGGAAAACTGATAGCATCTACTAAAGGTGAATATATCCCTCCTAGGTATATTCCTAATAGAAATGCTTACATATATCCATTGAAAAACACACATATGTTTAGTCATAGCAGCATTATCTGTAATAGCCCCAAACTGGACACTACCCAAACAGCTGTCAAGAATAGAATGATTGCGGGGACTTCACTGGCGGTCCAGTGGTTAAGGCTCTGTGCTTCCAGTGCAGGGGGCGCATGTTTGTTCCTTGCTGGGGGAACTAAGATCCCACATGGCACGGCTAAAAAATAAATGAGAGAAAAAAACAATAGAATGATTGAAAAGATTATGCCATATTTACAAAGTAGAATATACAATGATGAAAATGAATAAACTTAAATTATGGTGATTTGTTCAAGATGGCGGAGTAGAAGGACGGGCTCTCACTCCCTCTTGAGAGAACACTGAAATCACAACTAACTGCTGAACAATATCATTGACAGGAAGACACTGGAACTCACCAAAAAAGATACCCCACATCCAAAGACAAAGGTGAAGCCACAATGAGACAGTAGGAGGGGTGCAATCACAGTAAAATCAAATCCCATACTGCTGGGTGGGTGATCCACAAACTGGAGAACTCTTATACCACAGAAGTCCACCCACTGGAGTGAAGGTTCTGAGCCCCACGTCAGGCTTCCAAACCTGGGGGTCCGGCAAAGGGAGGAGGAATTCCTAGAGAATCAGACTTTGAAGGCTAGTGGGATGTGATTGCAGGACTTCAACAGGACTGGGGGAAACAGAGACTCCACTCTTGGAGGGCACACACAAAGTAGTGTGCACATTGGGACCCAGGGGAAGGAGCAGTGACCCCATAGAGACTGAACCAGACCTACCTGCTAGTGTTGGGGGGTCTCCTGCAGAGGCGGGGGGTGGCTCTGTCTCACTGTGAGGACAAGGACACTGGCAGCAGAAGTTCTGGGAAGTACCCCTTGGTGTGAGCCCTCCCAGAGTCCACCATTAGCCCCACCAAAGAGCCCCGGTAGACTCCAGTGTTGGGTCCCCTCAGGCCAAACAACCAACAGGGAGGGGACCCAGCCCCACCCATCAGCAGACAAGTGGATTAAAGTTTTACTGAGCTCTGCCCACCAGAGCAACACCCAGCTCTACCCACCATCAATCCCTCGCATCAGGAAACTTGCACAAGCCTCTTAGATAGCCTCATCCATCAGAGGGCAGACAGCAGAAGCAAGAAGAACTACAATCCTGCAGCCTGTGGAACAAAAACCACATTCATAGAAAGACAGACAAGATGAAAAGACAGAGGGCTATGTACCAGATGACGGAACAAGATAAAACCCCAGAAAAAAAACTAAATGAAGTGGAGATAGGACACCTTCCAGAAAAAGAATTCAGAATAATGATAGTGAAGATGATCCAGGACCTCGGAAAAAGAATGGAGGCATAGATCGAGAAGATGCAAGAAATATTTAACAAAGACCTAGAAGAATTAAAGAACAAGCAAACAGAGATGAACAATACAATAATTGAAATGAAAAATACACTAAAAGGAATCAATAGCAAAATAACTGAGGCAGAAGAACGGATAAGTGATCTGGAAGACAGAATGGTGGAATTCACTGCTGCAGAACAGAATAAAGAAAAAAGAATGAAAAGAAATGAAGACAGCTTAAAAGACCTCTGGGACAACATTGAATGCAACAACATTCACATTATAGGGGTCCCAGAAGGAGAAGAGAGAGAGAAAGTACCAGAGAAAATATTTGAAGAGATTATAGTGGAAAACTTCCCTAACATGGGAAAGGAAATAGCCACCCGAGTCCAGGAAGCACAGAGAGTCCCATACAGGATAAACCCAGGAGAAACATGCCAAGACACACAGTAATCAAATTGGCAAAAATTAAAGACAAAGAAAAATTATTGAAAGCAGCAAGGGAAAAATGACAAATAACATACAAGGGGACTCCCATAAGGTTAACAGCTGATTTCTCAGCAGAAACTCTACAAGCCAGAAGGGAGTGGCATGATATACTTAAAGTGATGAAAGGGAAAAACCTACAACCAAGAGTACTCTACCTGGCAAGGATCTCATTTAGATTCGATGGAGAAATCAAAAGCTTTACAGACAAGCAAAAGCTAAGAGAATTCAGCACCACCAAGCCAGCTCCACAACAAATGCTAAAGGAACTTCTCTAAGTGGGAAACACAAGAGAAGAAAAGGACCTACAAAAACAAACCCAAAACGATTAAGAAAATGGTCATAGGAACATACATATCGATAATTACCTTAAATGTGCATGGATTAAATGCTCCAACCAAAGGACACAGGCTTGCTGAATGGATACATATATACATATATATGGATACACCATATATATGCTGTCTACAAGAGACCAACTTCAGACCTAGGGACACATACAGACTGAAAGTGAGGGGATGGAAAAAGATATTCCATGCAAATGGAAATCAAAAGAAAGCTGGAGTAGCAACACTCATATCAGATAAAGTAGACTTTAAAATAAAGAATGTTACAAGAGACAAGGAAGGACACTACATAATGATCAAGGGATCCATCCAAGAAGAAGATATAACAATTATAAATATATATGCACCCAATATAGGAGCACTTCAATACATAAGGCAACTGCTAACAGCTATAAAAGAGGAAATTGACAGTAACACAATAATAGTGGGGGACTTTAAAACCTCACTTACACCAATGGACAGATCATCCAGACAGAAAATTAATAAGGAAAAACAAGCTTTAAATGACACAATAGACCATATAGGTTTATAGATATTTATAGGACATTCCATCGAAAAACAGCAGATTACACGTTCTTCTCAACTGCACACGGAACATTCTCCAGGATAGACCACACCTTGGGTCACAAATCAAGCCTTAGTAAATTTAAGAACACTGAAATCATATCAAGCATCTTTTCTGACCACAACACTATGAGAATAGAAATCAATTACAGGGAAAAAAACGTAAAAAACACAAACACATGGAGGCTAAACAATATTTTACTAAATAACCAAGCGATCACTGAAGAAATCAAAGAGGAAATCAAAAACTACCTAGAGATGAATGACAATGAAAACACGACGATCCAAAACCTATGGGATGCAGCAAAAGCAGTTCTAAGAGGGAAGTTTATAGCTAAACAAGCCTACCTCAAGAAACAAGAAAAATCTCAAATAAAAAGTCTAACATTACACCTGAAGGAACTAGGGAAAGAAGAACAAGCAAAACCCAAAGTTAGCAGAAGGAAAGAAATCATAAAGATCAGAGCAGAAATAAATGAAACAGAAACAAAGAAAAGAATAGCAAAGATCAATAAAACTAAAAGCTGGTTCTTTGAGAAGAGAAACAAAATTGATAAACCATTAGCCAGACTCATCAAGAAAAAAGGGAGAGGACTCAAATCAATAAAATTAGAAATGAAAAAGGGGAAGTTACAACAGACACCGCAGAAATACAAAGCATCCTAAGAGACAACTGCAAGCAACTCTATGCCAATAAAATGGACAACCTGGAAAAAATGGACAAATTCTTAGAAAGTTATAACCACCCAAGACTGAACCAGGAAGAAATAGAGAATATGAACAGACCAATCACAAGTAATGAAATTGAAACTGTGATTAAAAATCTTCCAACAAACAAAAGTCCAGGACCAGATAGCTGGAGTAGTAATACTCATATCAGATGGCTTCACAGGTGAATTCTATCAAACATTTAGAGAAGAGTTAACACCCATCCTTCTCAAACTCTTCCAAAAAATTGCAGAGGAAGGAACACTCCCAAACTCATTCTATGAGGCAACCTTCACCCTGATACCCAAACCAGACAAATATACTACAAGAAAAGAAAGTTACATGGGCTTCCCTGGTGGCGCAGTGGCTGAGAGTCTGCCTGCCGATGTAGGGGACGCGAGTTCGTGTTCTGGTCCGGGAAGATCCCACATGCCGCGGAGCGGCTGGGACCGTGAGCCATGGCCGCTTGGCCTGCACGTCCGGAGCCTGTGCTTCGCAACGGGAGAGGCCACAACAGTGAGAGGCCTGCATACCGCAAAAAAAAAAAAAAACAAACAAACAAAAGAAAGAAAGAAAAAGAAAAAGAAAATTACAGACCAATATCACTGATGAACATAGATGCAAAAATCCTCAACAAAATACTAGCAAATAGAATCCAACAGAATCCATTAAAAGGATCATACACCATGATCAAGTGGGATTTATCCCAGAGATGCAAGGATTCTTCAATGTACACAAATCAATCAACGTGATACACCATATTAACAAATTGAAGAATAAAAACCATATGATCATCTCAATAGATGCAGAAAAAGCTTTTGACAAAATTCAACATCCATTTATGATAAACATTCTCCAGAAAGTGGGCATAGAGGGAACCTACCTCAACATAATAAAAGCTATATACGACAAACCCACAGCAAGCATCATTCTCAATGGTGAAAAACTGAAAGCATTTCCTCTAAGATCAGGAACAAGACAAAGATGTCCACTCTCACCACTATTATTCAACATAGTTTTGGAAGTCCCAGCCATGGCAGTCAGAGAAGAAAAAGAAATAAAAGGAATACAAACTGGAAAAGAAGAAGTAAAGCTATCACTGTTTGCAGATGACATGATACTATACATAGAGAATCCTAAAGATGCCACCAGAAAACTACTAGAGCTCATCAATGAATTTGGTAAAGTTGCAGGATACAAAATTAATGCACAGAAATCTCTTGCATTCCTATACACTAATGATGAAAAATCTGAAAGAGAAGTTATGGAAACACTCTCATTTACCATTGCAACAAAAAGAATAAAATACCTAGGAATAAACCTACCTAGGGAGACAAAAGACGTGTATGCAGAAAATTATAAGACACTGATGAAAGAAATTAAAGATGATACAAACAGATGGAGAGATATACCATGTTCTTGGATTGGAAGAATCAATATTGTGAAAATGAGTATACTACCCAAAGCAATCTACAGATTCAATGCAATTCCTATCAAATTTCCAATGGCATATTTTACGGAACTAGAACAAAAAATCTTAAAATTTGTATGGAGACACAAAAGACCCTGAATAGCCAAAGCAGTCTTGAGGGAAAAAAACGGAGCTGGAGGAATCAGACTCCCTGGCTTCAGACTATACTACAAAGCTACAGTAATCAAAACAATATGGTACTGGCACAAAAACAGAAACATAGATCAATGGAAAAAGATAGAAAGCCCAGAGATGAACCCACACACCTATGGTCAACTAATCTATGACAAAGGAGGCAAGGATATACAATGGAGAAAAGACAGTCTCTTCAATAAGTGGTGCTGGGAAAACTGGACAGCTACATGTAAAAGAATGAAATTAGAACACTCCCTAACACCGTACACAAAAATAAACTCAAAATGGATTCGAGACCTTAATGTAAGACCGGACACTATAAAACTCTTAGAGGAAAACACAGGAAGAACACTCTTTGACATAAATCACAGCAAGATCTTTTTTGATCCACCTCCTAGAGTAATGGAAATAAAAACAAAAATAAACAAATGGACCTGATGAAACTTAAAAGCTTTTGCACAGCAAAGGAAACCATAAACAAGATGAAAAGACAACCCTCAGATTGGGAGAAAATATTTGCAAAGGACTCAACAGACAAAGGATTTATCTCCAAAATATATAAACAGCTCATGCAGCTCAATATTAATGAAACAAACAACCCAGTCCAAAAATGGGCAGAAGACCTAAATAGACATTTCTCCAAAGGAGATATACTGATGGCCAAGAAGCACATGAAAAGCTGCTCAACATCACTAATTATTAGAGAAATGCAAATCAAAACTACAATGAGGTATCACCTCACACCAGTTAGAATGGCATCATCAGAAAATCTACAAGTAACAAATGCTGGAGAGGGTGTGAAGAAAAGGGAACCCTCTTGCACTGTTGGTGGGAATGTAAATTGATACAGCCACTATGGAGAACGGCATGGAGGTTCCTTAAAAAACTAAAAATAGAATTACCGTATGACCCAGCAATCCCACTCCTGGGCATATACCCAGAGAAAGCCATAATTCAAAAAGACACATGCACCCCCATGTTCACTGCAGCATTATTTACAATAGCCAGGTCATGGAAGCAACCTAAATGCCCATCGACAGGCAAATGGATAAAGCAGATGTGGTACATATATACGATGGAATACTACTCAGCCATAAAAAGGAATGAAATTGGGTCATTTGTAGAGACGTGGATGGATCTAGAGACTGTCATACAGAGTGAAGTAAGTCAGAAAGAGAAAAATAAATATCGTATATTAACACATATATGTGGAACCTAGAAAAATGGTACAGATGAACCAGTTTGCAGGACAGAAATTGAGACACAGATGTAGAGAACAAACGTATGGTCACCAAGGGGGGAAAGCCACGGCGGGGCAGGGGTGGTGGTGTGATGAATTGGGTGATTGGGGTTGACATGTATACACTGATGTGTATAAAATTGATGACTAATAAGGACCTGCTGTATAAAAAAATTAATTAAGTTAAATTTTAAAAAAACAAACTTAAATTACATGCTTACACTGAATTCATCTCAAAAATATAATGCTGAGCAAATGAAGCCAGACACACATAAAGTATTTACTAAATGATTCCAATTATTAAATTTCAAAGATACATAGAACTTACCTATGGTGCTGTAAGAAGTCAGGATATTGGTTACCCTTGATTAGAAGGGGGACATGAGTGCTTCTGGGGTAATCGTCTGTTTATTGATCTAGTGCTGACTATATAAATGTGCTCATTTTGTGAACATTTATTGACTTATACATTTATAATTTGTGTACTTTTCTATATTAGTATTATGTTTCAATAAAGCCTCTGTTAAAAAGATAGAACCCTGAAGTTTTTGGTCTGGGCAACTGGAGGCCAGAGTTATCATTTATTGAAAGGGGGAAGCTATAGGAGTAGCACGTTTTTGTGGGAAATACATCAATTTTTATACATTAAGTTTGATACTTAATCAGATACTTATTGGTATTGTAATGCTACTTATTAGTATTTCCATCCAAGCAGAAATGCTGACAGGTAGATGGTATGCAAGTCTGAAGTTCAGGGAAGAAGTCTAGGCTGGAACCTAAATATGGGAGCTCACCATATAGATGATGCATAAACCAATGAAGCTGGATGGGATCACCTAAGGTATAGTGAAGACCGAGAAAACACCCAAGGACTACACCCTGGGGGAGCCCCAACTTCTAATGATTGGGATGGAGGGGAAGCCATCAAAGAAATGTGAGAAGTGGCCAGGGAGGAATGAAGAGAACCAAGAGAGGGTGGCATCTCAGCAGCCAGGTGAGAAAGGTTCCAAGGGGGAAGTGATCAACAGTAGCAGATGTTCCTGGAGGTGGACTAAGGTACGGATTGAGGATGGATTGTTGATGGAGGTCACTGGTGACTTGGTAAGAGCAATTTGGGTGGTGGGATGGACAAAAAGCCTGATTGGAGTGGGATTAAGAAAGAAAGTGGGGAAACTAATTTGAGGCAAAGAGTATAAATAACTCTTTTGAGTAGTTGGCTTGTTTCATAGGGGAGCAGAGAAGTAGGATATAAAATAGAGTATTAACTAAGGGTATTAGAGGTGTGGGATTAAGTATCTAAAAGAGGCTGTGGAGTAAAAAGAAGTTTTGGGGGGGACTTCCCTGGTGGCGCAGTGGTTAAGAATCCACCTGCCAATGCAGGGGACACAGGTTCGAGCCCTGGTCTGGGAAGATCCCATATGCCGCAGAGTAACTAAGCCCGTGTGCCACAACTAGAGCCGAGCCACAACTACTGAAGCCTGTGCACCTAGAGCCCGTGCTCTGCAACAAGAGAAACCACCGCAATGAGAAGTCCACACACCGCAACGAAGAGTACCCCGCACTCACTGCAACTAGAGAAAGCCCACGCACAGCAATGAAGACTCAATGCAGCCAAAAATAAATAAATAATTAATTTTTTAAAAAGAGAGAGCAGATTGCTCCATCTCCTATTAAAAAAAAACAAGTTTTTTTCTTTTGAGAAGGTGGATAATGTAGCATGTTTGTACACTTACAGGAATAATCAATCGGGAGGGAAATTTTGATGATGCAGGAAAAAGGACGGTCACTGGAGTTGTGTCCTTGAGGAGGTGAAAGAGGATGGAATCTAAGGCACAGATGGAGAAACTGACTTGGCTGGGAGCATAGACAGTTCACTCATAGTAACTGGAGGGGAGACAGAGCAAATGGGTAGAGATACTAATAGATCAGTAGATGTGGAAACTGTTTTCCCAGAGAATTAGGAAGCACAATTTTCATCTGAGCGTTAGAGGGACACAGTGATGGTGGTGGCTTGGAAAGAGAGGTGTGACACAATCATCTTGGAGATTGGAAGAGTGCAAGTGTGAACTGGACAATAGTTCTATAGGTAGCATTTGACTAGTGCATCATCTTTATCCAATGAAACTATTACTTTCTGGGTTTTGTATACAGTGTTTTCTCTCCAACAGTACAATCGAACTTATTACTAATCAAAATATCTGGTTTTTACTTCTGGCACTGGCCAAAAGGAGTAAGCCCATTACTGCCTTTCTCTCTCACTGATGACAGCTAAAAATCTCGGACCAAAAATATGAAACAAAACAAAACAAAAACAGTCTGAAGACTCTGAAAAGTTAATAATAGCGGACAGATCAGGGAAGGAAGTCAAAACTTGAAGAATGCCCACTTTGGCAGTGGTGAATTTCCTAGTGGTGTTTGGTTGGGACCTTTTTCTCCTTTACCCCTGGCTTTCACCCGAGGGTGGGTCAAATCTGGGAACTCTGCAGCAGGTGCAGACAAAAAAACCACTAAGATAACCCCATCTTTCTGTCCAGAGGATCGGAAGAGGAGACATTTTGAGCTGGAGAGTGTGGGGAGAATCCCTATTTTTTTCTTTTCCCAGTCCCTGCACTGCTATGGGAGTGGTGTTGTCAGTATGGCCACCTAAAACTCTGGAGAAAACCCATTTTTAGACAGAGGATCTGGAAAAGAGACCACTGTTGTGTGGATTTTCTTTTTCTTTTTTTTAATTGAAGGGTAGTTGATTTACAATGCTATATGTTTTGGGTGTACAACATAGTGATTCATAATTTTTAAAGGTTATACTCCATTTATAGTTATTATAAAATATTGGCTATACTTCCTGTGCTGTACAATATATCCTTGTAGCTTATTCATTTTTTTTTTTTTTTTTTTTGGCGGTGTGTGGGCCTCTCACTGTTGTGGCCTCTCTCGTTGTGGAGCACAGTCTCCGGACACGCAGGCTCAGCAGCCACGGCTCACGGGCCCAGCCGCTCCGCGGCATGTGGGATCTTCCTGGACTGGGGCACGAACCCATGTCCCCTGCATCGGCAGGCGGACTCTCAACCACTGCGCCACCAGGGAAGCCCCTTATTCATTTTATACATAGTAGTTTGTAACTCTTAATCCCCTATCCCTATCTTGTCCATTTCCCCTTCCCTTATTCAACTGGTAACTTGTTTGTTCTCTATATCTGTGAGCCTGTTTCTGTTTTGTTATAGTCACTAGTTTGTTTTATTTGTAGATTCTACTTATAAGTGATATCATGTAGTATTGGTCTTTGATTTCACTAAGCATGATACACTGCAAGTCCATCCATGTTGTTGCAAATGGAAAAATTTCATTCCTTTTTTATGTCTGAGTAGTATTCCGTTGTATATACATACCACATCTTTATCCATTCATCTGTTGATGGACACTTGGGTTGCTTCTGTATCTTGGCAGTTGTAAATAATGCTGGTATGAACATTGGGGTGCATTTATCTTTTCAAATTAATGTTTTTGTTTTCTTTGGATATATACCCAGGAGTGGAACTGCTGGATTATATGGTAGCTCTATTTTTAGTTTTTTGAGAAACCTCCATTTTCACAGTGTCTGCACCAATTTACATGCCCACAAACAGTGTACAAGAGTTCCCTTTTCTCCACATCCTCACCAACATTTGTTATTTGTGGTCTTTTTGATGATAGCCATTCTGGCAGGTGTGAGGTGATACGTCATTGTGGTTTTGATTTGCATTTCTCTGATGATTAACGATATTGAGCACCTTTTCATGTGCCTGTTGGCCATCTGTGTGTCTTCCTTGGAAAAATGTGTATTCAGGTCTTCTGCCCATTTTTAAATCAGGTTGTTTGGTTTTTTTGATGTTGAGTAGTATGAGCTGTTTATATATTTTGGATATTAACCCCTTATTGGTCATATCATTTGCAAATATTTTCTTCCATTTAGTAGGTTGTCTTTTGTTTTGTCAGTGGTTTCCTTAGCTGTGCAAAACCTTTTAAGTTTACTTAGGTCTCATTTGTTTATTTTTGCTTTTGCTTCCTTTGCCTTAGGACACAGATCCAAAAAAATACAGCTATGATTTATGTTAACGAGTGTTCTACCTATATTCTCTTCTAGTTTTATGGTTTTTGGTCTTACATTTAGGTCTTTAATCCATTTTGAGTTTTGCGTGTGAATGTTTTTCAATGTAGATTTTATTTTTATTCAGGTATGGTGAGGCCAACAGATCAGGAGATGATTGTCATAGAAAAGATGGCCACTGGGGCCACAGAGAGAATACTGAGGTCCACTGCAGGCAGAGAGAGGACCTGGAGGGATGTCTTTAAAGTGGTTTTGGAGGGAAGGAATGAGGGAGAACGGGTAAGCAAGTTTAGGATAGATTAGTTTGAATAATTTCAGGGCCTCTAGGATTTAGGGGCCCAGAGGTGATTCTGAGGTAGGGCCTCAGTATTGGTTAATTTGCATACGAATGGCACACGGGAGAGAGAGTCATTTCCTATTTCTAGGAATCAGCTAACCCTTGAAGGAGCAGCAAGGCCCTAGGTGTCAACGCACCAAATATAGAAACTAGAAAATGTGGTTAAAACTGTGGAGACTATGGAGGGAATCCCCCACCTGTTTTTCCTCTTTTCTCTTGCTAGTTCACCCCAGAGGTGGGCTGAGTCATATGGAACTGTGTGACAGGATGGAAGGCTAAAGCTCTGAGAGAACCCCAACTTTCTAGACAGAGGATTCAGAAAAAGGGGCCTCTGGGAGCCAGAGTGAGGGAGAAATCCCAGGGAGGAGGGAGCAGGAGAAGGGGGACCCTTTAATTCTGTGCATGAACCAACAGAAATTCTGGGCTCATCCCCAAGTAGCAGAACATACCTAAGCTTAGTAAGGGCTTTGGAAAATGAACTATGATATAAACCATCACCTAAGTCCCAGACCAACCCCTGAGCAGCACATGACAGGGTCAGGTCCAAATAGCTAAGGAAAAACTCTGAAAACGAACTGACACTGGAACCACCACCCATAGAAGGTGAGACAGAACTTGTAGTCTGAAACTAATTATGTTGATTTGATTGTTAATATAAAAATAATCGGGCTTCCCTGGTGGCGCAGTGGTTGAGTCCGCCTGCCGATGCAGGGGACACGGGTTCGTGCCCCGGTCCGGGAAGATCCCACATGCCACGGAGAGGCTGGGCCCGTGAGCCATGGCCGCTGAGCCTGCGCGTCCGGAGCCTGTGCTCCGCAACGGGAGAGGCCACAACAGTGAGAGGCCCACGTACCGCAAAAAAAAAAAAAAAAAAAAAAAAAAAAAAAAAAAATCAACATCCAGAAGATTTAGTAGACCTCAAAGTCCCACAATATGGACTTCCCTGGTGGCACAGTGGTTAAGAATCCACCTGCCAATGCAGGGGACACGGGTTCGAGCCCTGGTCCGGGAAGATCCCACATGCCGCAGAAAAACTAAGCCCATGCGCCACAACTAGTGAGTCTGCACTCTACAGTCAAAGCCACAACTACTGCGCCTGTGTGCCACAACTACTAAAGCCCGCGTGCCTAGAGCCCGTGCTCTGCAACAAGAGAAGCCTCCGCAATGAGAAGCCAGCGCACTGCAATGACGAGTAGCCCCGCTCCCTGCAACTAGAGATAGCCTGCACGCAGCAACGAAGACCCAATGCTGCCAAACATTAATTAATTAATTAATTTTTTTAAAAGTCCCACAATATAATATTCAAGACGGCCAGGATAAATCCAAAATTACTTAACATACCAAGAACCAGAAAAATATGACCAGTCTTCAAAGGAAAGCAAAATAAGCAAATGCTAATCCTAAAACGACCCAGATATTGAGATTACCTGACAAAGATTTTAAAGCTATTTAACCATCCTCCATGAAGTAAAAGTAAACACCTTTGAAATGATAGAAAGGTAGAAGTTCTCAGTAGAGAACCAAAAAATAAAATAAGAACAAAATGGAAATTATATGAAGAAAAAAAAATTACTAGAGGGACTCATTAGTAGAATAGAGATGACAGAGGAATGAATGAGCAAACTTGAAGACCGATCAATCTGAAGATCACAGAGGAAAAAAAAAACATCTTTTTTTTAATGAACAGAGTTTTGGGACCTGTGGGACAATATTAAAGAAAATTGAATTCATAGTTTAAAACCTTCCTAATGAAGAAAATTCCAGGCCCAGAGTTTCACTGGCAAATTCTACCAAACACTTAAGGAAGAAATAATACTAGTTCTACACAAACTCCCCCAGAAAATAGAAATGGAGGGACACTTTGCAACTCATTTTATGAGGCCAGCATTATCCTGACACCAAAATGAGAAAAAAAAAACACTACGAGGAAACTACAGACCAATATTCCACATGAGCGTAGACTAAAAATTCTCAACAGATTATTAGCAAATGGAATCCAGAAACATATAAAAAGGATAATACTTCACTACCAATTGGAATTTATTCCAGGTAATTCAATGTTGATACAACATTCAAAAATCAATTAATGTAATTAACCATATTGACAGACTAAAGCAGAAAAAAATACATGTTAATCTCAACTGATGAAGAAAACACATTAACAGAATTCAATATCTATTCATGATAAAGTTTCTCAACAAACTAGGAACAGAAGATAACTTCCTTAACCTAAAAAAAGGACATCTACAAAAAGGGCATCATACCTAAAGACTGAATGATTTCTCCCTAATATTGGGAACACAAAAGGATGCTCAGTCTTGTGTATTCAATATTATCCAGAAAATTCTAACTAATGCAACAATGCAAGGGGGGAAAAAGACATATGGATTGGAAAGGAAGAAATAAAACTCTCTATTAGTAGCCAACATAATTGCCTATATGGAAAATTCTATTAAATCTACAAAAAATTCCTAAAACTAATTAATGAGTTTGGCAAAGTCACAGGATACAAGTCATAATATAAAAATCAATTGTATTTCTATATACTGACAACGAACAATTGGAAAACAAAATTAAATAAATAATAATTAACAGTTGCACCAAAATAATGAAAGTCTTAGGGATAAATAAAACAAAATATGTGATGGGTCTTTATGCTGAAAAACTACAACGCACCGATGAAGGAAATCAAAGCGATATAACATGTTCACCGATTGGAAGCCTCAATTCTGTTAAGACATCAGTTCTCCCTAAATTGATATGCAGATTCACTACAATCCCAATCAAAATCCCAGAAGTTTTTGTAGATATCAATAAGTTGATTCTAAAATTTATACAGAAAGACAAAGAAACTAGAATGCTAAAACAATTTTGGAAAAGTAGAACACTGGTGGAGAAATACCACTACATTGATAAAGATAGCATAGTACTGGTGAAAGGACAGATGCATAGATCGATGGAGCAGAACAGGGAGTCCAGAAATAGATTGACACAAAAATGGCCCATTGATTATTTTACAAAAGTGCAATGGGAAAGATTGTCTTTTCAACAAATGATACTAGAGTAACTGGACATTCCTATGCAAAAATGTAAACCTTGACCTATATCTTACACTTTCTATTTTAAAAACTTAGTTGAAATGCATCTTGGACCTAAATGTAAACCTACGAAACTTTTAGAAGGAAGCAAAGGAGAAAAATCTTTGTCACCTTACGTTAGACAGAATTCTTAAATGCAACATTAAACCAAATTCATAAAAGGAAATCTTGGTAAACTGGACCACAGGATAGAGAGAACATCAGTGTGGCCAGGGCTTAAGGGTGGGAGAAGGTTTTGACTACAAAGGGTTAATACATGGAAATTTTTAGGGAATGATGAACCATTCTGTATTTTTATTGTGGTGGTTACATGACAGTGCAAAACTCACAGAACTATACACCAAAAAGTCAATTGTACTGATATAAATTACAATTAAGTTGTATATACAGATACATATACATATATTATATGGATGGATGTATTTATGAATTTTTAAAGAAGGTTTTCTTTTCATATCAAGTCATATCTAACAGATTTTGTATTTGTACAATTATTTTTCTTGAGACCAAGATTAAGTCTGCCTTAATCCCAGTTAACTTTCCATTTTCTTTTATTCCATAGAACCTAAAACTTCATCACTTGAAATTTATTCTTTTTTGAGTAGGTTATTCTGTCTCAAGAAGGTCCAACTCCTATTATTGGGAGTGGTAAAATTACACACTATCTGCCATTAGCACGTTAGCAGGGACCCATTTATTGGGTGAACTGGCTGTCATCGTGGATGGCAATGAGTAGGCCTCTGAGGGGCTGGGACACAGGACAGACGTGCTTTGATGGGAGCAAAGGGAAAGAAAGGCCTGCAGCTCAAGACAATGATAGGGCACCAGAGGCGAGAGGTGGAGGTGGGAGGGCAGTGATCAGAGAGCAGAGATACAAGCCTGCCAAGAACACACTGTGATAACAGCTTTGCCTCCCGCGGGCTATGGACTTAGGCCAGTCTCTTCCTTGAGCTTTCATTTCATCTCTTATGAGTCTGTCAACTCTCGGCTCACATCTGATCCATAAGATAACCAAGATCCTCTTCCTCTGCCTCCATTTATTCAACAAATGTTTATCATAACTGACTCCAATAATACTCTCTTCTGTTTGCACTAAAGCCCTTTTATATCTGCTTATTTTTTTTGATCCACAGGGAGGAGAATTAGCCCTGATTTCCGAGGAAGGAAATAGAGTCTCAGAAAAATTAAATCATTTACCTGAAGTCACCCTTTCAATACTGAAGTGGACTTTTTCCATTATCTATACTCTGCTGCCCCCTACTGTGCACATAGCATTAGGCACTAAACTGCAGACACAACACACAGTTTCTATCAATACAATCTGAGGGTTTATATTTGTTAATTTAACAAATATTTATTGAGATCCTACTATGTGCCAGAAAAAAGACAAGCATGGTTCTTGTGCTTATGGAGCTTGTGATGTAGAGGGGGGAGAGATAATTACATAAATAATTACATAATTACAATTTGGATGAGTACTAGAAGTACAAGGTGCTATATGAGGGTATAGAATAGGGGTATATGTAGTCTAGTCTGCAGGCTTAGGGGAATTTTGCATGAAGTGTAATCTATAGGAATAGATTATTTATTGGCTATGGAGCAGGTTAAGGAGGTATCAGAGATGCCTCCCAGGCCTCTGGCATGAACTGGGCAGAAGGAATACTGTGACTCAGCTGGGGAAGCCTAGCAGAAGATGAGACTCTGACTGGGAAGAACATGAGCTTGGCTTTGGTTTTTTTCAGTTTGTAAATTCTGTGGGACCTTTAGGTATAGATATGGAATAAGTAATTGGATTTAGGAGTTTGGGAGCAAGGTCCTAGGCTAGAGATAGAAATTTGGGAGTTGTTGGGATGCAGGTGGTATTTAAAATTGTGATTAATGGGGACTTCCCTGGTGGCCCAGTGGTAAAGAATCCACCTTACAATGCAGGGGATGTGGGTTCGATCCCTGGTCGCGGAACTAGGATCCCACTAAGCCCGTGCACCACAACTACTGAGCTCACGTGCTCTGGAACCAGCGTGCCACAACTACAGAGCCCACATGCCCTGGAGCCTGTGCGCCACAACTAGAGAGAAGCCCACACCACAAAGAAGATCCCACGTGCACAACTAAGACCTGATGCAGCCAAAAAAAAATTTTTTTTTTCTTGCGGTATGCGGGCCTCTCACTGTTGTGGCCTCTCCCGTTGTGGAGCACAGGCTCTGGACGCACAGGCTCAGCGGCCATGGCTCACGGGCCCAGCCGCTCCACGGCATGTGGGATCCTCCCGGACCGGGGCACGAACCCGTGTCCCCTGCATGGGCAGGCGGACTCTCAACCACTGCGCCACCAGGGAAGCCCCCCCAATTTTTTTTTAATTAAAAATTTTTTTTAAATAAAATTGTGGTGAATGGATGAAATCTCTTTGTCAGAAAAGAAGAGGAAGGAAAAGTGTTTCTAGTGGCTGGATTATGAGTCTGGAGAAAACCACTCAATGCCCATTGGCATTCGTTTAAAGTATTACTTTCAAGGAAAAACAATGAAGAAAGACTTGTTTGTTAACGTAAATTGCTAGAAATAAAAATAACCAAAGGCAGAAAAAAAAAAAAACACAGAAAGAGAAGAGGGCTTATAACTGCCATGAGAAGCTCTTGAATTTAAAAGGTCAATTGGAAGAGATGGGACTAGAAAAGGAAAGTTAGAATGAGGGGCCAGAGAGGTTGAAAGGAAAATAAGAGTGTGATAAAAGCCAAGGGAAGAGTGTGTTTTAAGAGGGAGACTGTCGGGACTTCCCTGGTGGCGCAGTGTTTAAGAATCCGCCTGCCAGTGCAGGGGACACAGGTTCAATCCCTGGTCCAGGAAAATCCGACATGCCACAGAGCAACTAAGCCCATGTGCCACAACTACTGAAGCCTGTGCACCTAGAGCCCATGCTCCGCAACAAGAGAAGCCACCGCAATGAGAAGCCCGCACACCATAACAAAGAGTAGCCTCCGCTCGCCGCAACTAGAGAAAAGCCCGTGCGCAGCAACAAAGACCCAACACAGCCAAAAATAAAAATAAATAAAATAAATAAAAATATAAAAAAATAATAAGAGGGAGACTGTCAACTGTAATGGAAGTTATAAAGTAATCAAGTACAAATTAAACAAATAAATAAATAAATACACTTTTTAAAAAATCAAGTAAAAATTATTTACCTGACTCTCCTAGTAAAATTGAAGTCCAGTTGTAGAGGCCTAGTGCTTGAGAAGCCCAGGATCTCCTAGAGAAACCTCCAGAGGCTACCATAGTGTGTTGTCTTGGACCAGTGGTCTTCATACTATTTTTTTCACATACGACCCAAAAAATTTTCATAGATGATGTAACCCCAAAATTAAAAGATATTTCCCTGAAAACTATCAACAAAATGAAAAGGCAGTCTACTGAATGAGAGAAGATATTTGCAAATGATATATCTGATTAGGGGTTAAAATATACCAAGAACTCCTGCAACTCAATATCAGAGAAAACAAACAACTCAATTTAAAAATGGGCAGAAGACCTGAATACACATTTTCCCAAAGAAGACATACAGATGGCCAGCAGACACATGAAAAGATGCTCAACATCACTAATCATCAGGAAATGCAAATCAAAACCACAATGAGATATCACCTCACACCTGCCCGAATGGCCATCCTCAAAAAGACAACAAATAACAAGTGTTGGTGAGGGTGTGGAGAAAAGAGAATCTTCATGAACTGTTGGTGGGAATGTAAATTGGTACAGCCACTGTGGAAAACAGTGTGGAAGTTCTCAAAAAGTTAAAAATAGAACAACCATGTGATCCAGGAATTCCACTTCTGAGTATTTTTCTGAAGAAAACAAAGACACTAATTCAAAAAGATATATACATAGCAGGATTATTTGCAATAGCCAAGATAAGGAAGCAACCTAAGTGTCCATCGATAGATGAATGGATAAAGAAGATGTGTATATATACAATGGGATATTACTCAGCCATAAAAAGAATGAAATCTTGCCATTTGTGACAACATGGATGGACGGACCTACAGGGTATTATGCTAAGTGAAATGTCGGACAGAGAAAGACAAATACCGTATGATTTCAGTTATATGTGGAATCTAAAAACAAAACAAATGAACAAACATAACAAAACAGAAACAGACTCAGAGATACAGAGAACAAACAGGTGGTTGCTAGAAGGGAGGGGGGTGTGGGGATGAGTGAAATAGGTGAGGAAAATTAAGAAGTACAAACTTCCAGTTACAAAATAAATGATTCACAGAGATGAAATGTACCACATAGGGAATATAGTCAATAATATTGTAATAACCTTGTATGGTGACAGATGGTAACTAGACTTATTGTGGTGACCATTTTGTAATATATAGAAATATCAAATTACTATGCTGTGCCCCTGAAACTAGCATAGTGTTGTAGGTCATTATGCTTCAATTAAAAAAGGATGTTTCCCTGAAACTGGTATTTTTAATTGTTTCTTTGTCACTTCCAGTATTATTTTTTCTTTCTCAGACTATTTTATTTTATTTTAAAATTTTTATTGCAGTACAGTTGACTTATAATGTGTTAGTTTCAGGTGTACAGCCAAGTGAATCAGTTTTATATACATATCTCCACTCTTTTTCAGATTCTTTTCCCATACAGATTATTACAGAATATTGAGTAGAGTTCCCTGTGCTTTACAGCAGGTCCTTATTAGCCATCTATTTTACATATAGTAGTGTATATATGTTAATCCCAATCTCCTAATTTATTACTTCCCCCATGTTTCCCCTTTGGTAACCATAAATTTGATTTTGAGATCTGTGAGTCTTTCTGTTTTGTAAATAAGTTCATTTGTATCATTTTTTATTAGATTCCACATATAAGTGGTATCATAAGATATTTGTCTTTGTCTGACTGGCTTCACTTGGTATGATAATCTCTAGGTCCATCCATGTTGCTGCAAATGGCATTATTTCGTTCTTTTTTATGGCTGAGTGATATTCCATTTTATATCTGTACCACATCTTCTTTATCCATTCCTCTGTCAATGGACATTTAGGTTGCTTCCATGTCTTGGCTATTGTAAATAGTGCTGCAATGAACATGGGGTGCATGTATCTTTTTGAATTCACTTCCAGTATTTTCTATTGCCCCATGCAATAAATGTATTTTTAATTGCCTCAGGCAATAGATTACCGCAGTAAGATTCATGTTGACCCAGGATATGACTTTCTTATGAAGATTAGAAGAATTACAATTATGAAAGAAAAGCCAGCTTGGAGCCTCAACTCCAGGAACTTTCTCAGGTAGAATGCATATGGAAGTTGAGGACCTGGAAATTAATGCCCTTAAAATGATCAGTACATGAGAACCCCATAGAAAGTCTTCCTACACCATAGGGGTATCGCATACCTCCATTTGAAAGCCAGTGTTGCAAAGGATTAGAGGCAATCTGAAACTACTGCCAGGTTCCTGGAATCTGGAACTGACTGATGGGGTCAGCTGGACCTGATGAAATCAAACCCCTGTTTTTAAATGCCTGAAGGGTATAAGGAGATGCAGAGATAGGGATAGGTGGCTTGGGGGATACTCCAAAGGCTTTCAGGTTCAGGCATCTCCTACCGCTCCAGGGGACCATCTGAAACTATATCACGGCTCTTAGAATCAAGAGCTAGCCATCAGGGCTTGCTGGCCTCAGTGAAATTAGAGTCCAATCCAATTTAGCAACATAAAGGTGAGGTGTAACCATGAAGCAAAATAACTGATTATTTAACACACCCACCCAAACAGATCCACTCCAATTCATTCATTCTCTCAACTCCCAGGTCCTCAGCAATGTAGGAGGTTCTAGGGTTACTCGAATAAGCAAACAAGCATAACCCATAGGCCAAGACTTTGAGAAGCTTACAGGGACAGATTTTTAAACAAATCATCATAATACACTGTAATAAAGAGTTAATAAAACGATGGGCAAGATCTAGAGGAGCACTGAAGAAAGAGTGTCTTGGGTGAGAGGGTCAAAGAAAACTTCCCAAAGCATTTGAGTTATTTCTTGACAGGCATGTAGTACATCAGATGGTGGGGGAAGGATGTGGGAGGCGGAGGAAGCAGCATGCCACTTCGGCAGCCAGTGTCTAAGTTGGCACTCCAAGAACAAAGCCAGCTTCATGGGCATGTGACCTCGGCAGTCACACAGGGCCTTGCACTTAGAAGGGTCCCCGCACTTGTTTTAATGCTCTGCTGTCACCATCTTGGAATTCGTAATATTTTTTAAACAAGGGGCCCTGAAATTTCATTTTGCACTGGGCCTGCAAATTACATAGCAGGTCCTGCGAGGGGGCAAGATAAAGGCAGGGAAACCTGTCAGGACACTGTAGCCCAAATAGGAGATAATGAGGGGGATAAATTAATCTTGTCATAACAGTAATATAGATGCACACTGTTCTTTTCAACACCTACCTAGTGTTTCTCTGTTTAGATGTAGCAGTTTCCCCAGTTGGAAAATATTTAGGTCGATTTTGATCTTTTGTAATTACAAAGAATGCTGCAGTGAATTATTTTGTACATCTGTCTGTGTACATATGCAAAGATTATCTGTCTAGGATAAATTCTCAAAATTAGAATTGATGAGTCAAAGTTACGCTCATTTTCAAGGTTGAAAGGCATGGCTAATTTGTGCTCCAAAGCAAGTCTACCAGTTTATATCCCTTCTCAAAGTAGTTTAATCGTGCCCTCTTTAACACTCTGTAATATTCAACTTTTTGATATTTGCAGTCTCGTGGGTGAGAAAGCAATAGCTCATTGTTCCAATTTGCCTTTCTTTGATTACAAATAAGGTCGGACTTTAGAACAAAGAATATAAGTCCATATTTCCGTTTACATGAAGCCCATTTTATCCTTTGTCATTTTTGAACTGGGTAATAGGTCCTTTGCTTCATGGTTTCTAAACAGCTGTCTTACGTTAAGAAAATTAATAATAAATATTTTACTGGTTGTTTTTTTTTTTACTTTATTTCTGGTATTTTTTTTTGCCAAACAAATGAAGGCCTGAATTTTTGAAACTGCCCACCTAAGTGAACTGCTTTTGCTTATATCATACCGTAATAAATGCCCTCTTTTCAGGGAATTTCCTTTAGAGACTAATACACTTACTTTTTCAAAAGTTCAACTTATATTTATGTATTTTTTTAATAGATAATATATTCACATGGTTAAAAAGTCATAGAGGTACACAGGGAGCTCTCACCCTGTCCTCAAGCCACATAGTTCCTCTCCGGGTGCCCTGGGTATCCTTCCATATTTGACATGTAAACAAGTAAATGCACACACACGCGCGCGCACACACACACACACACACACACTCTTTTCTTCCCATTATTGCGTAAATAGTAGCATACCATAACCAGTATTCTGCACCTTCCTTTTTTTCATTTAACATCACATTTTGGAAATAATTTCCTAACAGTTCATAAAATACTTTGTCATTTTCTTAAATGACTGAGTGTGTTTTATTGAATGCACATCACTTTGAGGATGTTCTTAAAGGAAAAAAAATCTAAGTGGAAAATACCTTGGAGTCATTTGAGGCTGGATTCTGACACAGAGGCAGGGAATTGAACTGGGGCTTCTCTACATCCTGAACAATCAGACCCTTTCCTTCCTCCATGCCTTCACCCCTATTTTCTGCCAATTAAAACTTCACAGTCTTCCATTGCTTATAACTTTTAAACACATGTGCGGTAATGTTCAGTGTATATTGCATATAAAACAATTAGTTTTAAACATATTACTTGGTTAGATAGGCTCATCTCAAATGCTATTCCTTTTGGAAGCCTTCCTTGATCTCTGATTTTCCCCAGCCAGAGTGACTTCACTCCCTCTGAAATCCTATAGGATGTTGTAATGTGTTGTGGTTATTTGTCACATCTTATGTGTGCTCAGGTCTTAGCTCTTTTCCCTGAAGACAGTCTCACTTGCCACAGTACCTTCCAGAATGGCTGCTTAATAATGTTTATAGAATTTTTGAGGTGATTAATGAATGAACAAAAGAACAAGCAGATAAGGACATAAACTTTAGTGTCAGACACTTGGGCTTTATTCCCACTTTTGCCGTTTTCTAGGTGTATCATTGGGTAAATAGCTTCTCCTCTCACCCTTTCTTTGGAATCTGTCTCATAGGATAACTGTGAAGATTAAGTGATGTAACAAAGATAAATTGCTTTGCACATAATAAGCCCTCATTAAATGTCAGCTGCTGTAATAGGAATTCAGAGGAAGGAGAGAAATCAAGAAGTCTTCCTGAACTGGATCGTGCTCTCCAGCCTCCCATCTATACTTCCTTTCAGACCCCAAATCAGAACTTCACTCTCCTCTATTCACGTTTTCTCTCTTTTATAAAAATTTACTTATTTTATTTATTTTTATTTTTGGCTGTGCGGGCTTTCTCTAGTTGCGGCTAGTGGGGGCTACTCTTCGTTGCGGTGCGCGGGCTTCTCATTGCAGTGGCTTCTCTTGTTGCGGAGCACGGGCTCTAGGCGTGCGGGCTTCAGTAGTTGCAGCACGCAGGCTCAGTAGTTGCGGCACACGGGCCCTAGAGTGTGCGGGCTTCAGTAATTGTGGTGCATGGGCTTAGTTGCTCTACCGCATGTGGGATCCTCCCAGACCAGGGCTTGAACCTGTGTCCCCTGCATTGGCAGGCGGATTCTCAACCACTGTGTCACCAGGGAAGTCCCTTCTTTTTCTAGTACCTCATATCCCATATTGTATGTTTGGTCAACACTACTTTCAAAATCTATTAAGAATCCAACTACATCTCACTATCCCCACTTGGACTTGGGTCCAAGCCACCATCATCTTGCACCTGATGGATTACTGCAATAGCCTCCTAGCTGGGCTTTCTGCTTATGACTTTTCACTTGTTCTCAGCAGCAACCAAAGTGCTTCTGTTAAAGGTAAGTCAGAAGATGTCTCTTCAGTTCTCAAAAGCTTCTATTGTCTTTCTCTCTCAGGGAGAGCACCCCTTCCCTCCATAACCCTCATCTTCTAATACCCTCAACCTTCTTCCACTCCAACAACACTGGTCTCCAAGATGCTCCTCAAACCTCCCGGGCATGCTCTTGTCCCAGAACGTTTTCACTTGCTGTTCCCTCTTCTGAATTCATTTCTCTCAGATGGCTGCATGATCCACTCCCTTCTTGTTCCTTCAGTTCTTTACTGAAAACACGCCTTCTTACTGAGGTTTTCCCTGGTTATTCGATCCAAAATTACACACACACACACACACACACACACACACAGCTTTCAGCTTTCATATCCTAGTTCCCTGCTTTTCTCAACAGCTGTTACTATTTAACATACTATATATATTAATTATTTTGCTTGTTTTCTGTCACACCTAGTATAAGTTCCATGAAAGTGGGGCGTTTGATTTGATTTGTTGACTGCTCTATCCCAGCACCTAGAATATGTAGATTATATCTATTGACAATTACCACACTAAAAATCAAAGCTAGGACATTTAAAAATATTTACATATTAATTCATTTAAAATGATAAATGCATCAACATAAATAACATTTTTATGAAAAATAACTATATTTTCCAAAACAAAACAAAAAATTTAGTGAGAAGAGTGGTATTGTTTTACAGTCTTGAAAACCTGTTTAAAGTCTGACTTAATAGAAGATAGGGCTTCACTGGTGGCGCAATGGTTAAGAATCCGCCTGCCAATGCAGGAGACATGGGTTCGAGCCCTGGTCCGGGAAGATCCCACATGCCACGGAGAAACTAAGCCCGTGCACCACAACCACTGAGCCTGCGCTCTAGAGCTGGTGAGCCACAACTACTGAGCCCGTGTGCTACAGCTACTGAAGCCCACACACCTAGAGACCACGCTCTGCAACAAGAGAAACCACTGCAGTGAGAAGCCCGCGCACCACAACAAAGAGTAGCCCCCGCTCACCACAACTAGAGAAAGCCCATGTGCAGCAACAAAGACCCAATGCAGGCAAAAATAAATTAATTAATTAAATTTTTTTAAAAAGAAAACTCCCACAAATCTCAAAAAAAAGAAAAAAAATAGGGCTTCCCTGGTGGCGCAGTGGTTGAGAGTCTGCCTGCCGATGCAGGGGACACGGGTTCGTGCCCCGGTCCAGGAAGATCCCACATGCCACGGAGTGGCTGGGCCCGTGAGCCATGGTCACTGAGCCTGCACGTCCAGAGCCTGTGCTCCACAACGCGAGAGGTCACAACAGTGAGAGGCCCGCGTACCGCAAAAAAAAAAAAAAAAAAACAGAAGATAGCTGTCTTCTTATGTCTACTTCTGCAGTCAATCTGTCGTGACATGTCATAAAACCTCTGGACAATCACACAGTCTACTCATAAGAAAATGAGAGTTAAAAAAATAATGTCTTAGTATTATTAGGAAAATAGTTTTGATCTCACAGACCCACTAAAAGGGTCAGGACCACACTTTGAGAACTGCTGGCTTAGAACATGAAGTCCAAACTCCTTAGCGTGGCATTCATATATATCCACACCTTTGTGTATATAGTTCCCTTCTCACTCTACCCAGCAAATCCCCGCTGGTCATTCAAGGCCCATCTCACCTCCTGACAGCTCTAGACAGTTGTTCCCTCCTCTCTACTGCCATAATAGTTTTCTCTTCTCTCTTATAGCACATACTACGTTATCTTCTTGGTGTCTATTTAAGTGTCTATCTCCCCAAATGACTATCTTTCTAAAGGAAGCAACTATAACTTAATCTCCTTTATATCCCCCAGCCCAGCTAACACCCAAAAGATATTTCATAAATATTTGTTGAATAAAGAAATAAGAGAGGAGGTAAAGGGAAGAGGGGGTTCCAGTTTCCCTACAGGGAGCTCTGGCACTGATATAAATAATGATTCTTGATAAGATTATCAATACCTAACTTTTTCCTAACATCGGCTCAGTTAACTATATAGTTTACAAAGTGAATCCCAAGCATTCACATGATCCTCCCCATGAAGTGGAGAGGGCAGAGTCATTAGTTTTACTTTACAAATGAGGAAACCAAGCCTCAAAGAGATGAAACGACTTGCCCAAAGATGCACTACAAATTAGTGACAGCCAATGTTGAATCCAGGTTTCTGACTCTAAGTCCAGTGCTTTTTCCCTGGAAGAGGAGAAAAGAGAAGTCAGCGCCCTAGTGATTCCATCTTAGGCTGTTACTCTGAAGCCTGCTAAACCTCCTCTTCGGCTGGCTTTACAATGCTCTCTAGATTTTTCCTACTAGGGACCTACCTTAGGGTTACATTTTATAAGCATCCAACCTCTTCCTTCTTTATCATCAATTACCTACAGCCACTCACATCTACCACCTTTGGTAGCTGGCTCATGGCCACTACCACTTGAGCCTTACATTCTCATTAGCAGTTCAATGAGCATTTGGCATTAGGAGTAAGGATATGAATAAGACAGATCTTATTCTTAGATGCTTAGTCCAGTCTGCTTCCTTTCACTCTTTGAATGTACTATTTCCTCCTTCTGGAATATACCCTCCCTCAAATCTTCTAACTTTGAGCAGTTTATTGCTCTTTCCTCAATGTTTCCATAACACTTCGTTCTCATCACTGTCATAATTTATCACGTAACCAAAATGATTTGCTTATGTCTGTCTCCCTCCTAGACTGTGAGCTGTTCAATTCAATGGTGTGGATGCACTCTTCCATCTCTGATTTCCCTGACACTGCCAATCCCTCTCCCTCTCCTTGAAACGTTTCTCCCCCTTCCTGTATACTCCATAACCCTGATTCCTCGATCGTTTTGACCACTCTTTAAACTGAACATGTCTCAACAGGGGGCCCTCAGGCTTTTGCTCTTTCCTACTCCTATCTTTCAGTTTCAGCTATCATATTGACCTGAATGTTTCCAAAATACCTATTCTCCATCCTCCTCTGAACTCATTGCTGTACCCATCTCAGGGATCTTGTGGTCACCTCAAGCTCAGCAAGCCTAAAAGCAAAGCCTTTGTCAATTCCCTCAAGCTGGTTCCTCCTTATGACAACGCCATTTCTGTGAAGACACCACCACCCATCTTTCTGGACTTGCCGTTACTCCAAACTCCTTTCCCTCTTCTTCTTTGCCCAATGTGTCTTAAATTTGGCTCTTTTTTTTCCCTCCCACCCTTAAAAACCAAAATTGGGTTCTGAGGTCAGATTGCTTCAGTTCTGCCACTTATGAGTCGTGGTTAAATGAGATATAATACAGTAAAGGGCTTAACCCAGTGCTCGATACATAGTAGACATTCAATAAATGCTAATTATGTTTGTTATCATCATTTCCTTGTATGCAGAAGGTTGCAGCAATCTCCCAACTAATCTCTTTGCCTCCTCTGGTCATTATTCTATATACTGGGAGGGGAACTAATATGGAACATCTATTAAGTGCTAAGCACTTCAACCTTACAGCAACCTTATGCAGTAATATCAGCATCATTTTATAAAAATGAACAGAGCCAAGAGATTTGAACATAGATCTGACTCTAAAGCCTGTTCCCTTTCCACACCTCCAAATTACCAGGTAACCATAAAACATCATTTTCCACACACCATCTTGCTCAAAAAAACCTTCAATCACAACCACTCCCATTTCCCTTCAGAACATAACCCAAATTCATTTTCCTAGGGTTTACAGTCTTAGACTATTTCCCTACATCCCAGCACTTTCCTATGGGAACACTGTGCTTCAGAGAAACAGATCTACTGCCCCAGCCATGTCTTGTACACATATACACCCTCATCTTCCTACCTGACATCATGCCCTCTCCATTCCCCTTCCCTTGTCTAAATCTGGCCTTTCCTTCAAGGCTTAGCTGGAGTTGCCGCCACCCAACCCCTACTGCCTGTCCTGACTTCTCCAGTCCCCCATCAAGCCTCCTCTGATCCCTGGAGCACCTGCCTGTATGCTTTTTGACACTTGGTGTTTCTTTGTACTTATGTTTTCTCACCAAGCTGTAAACATCTACACTTCAGGGAATTAGCCTCTTTTTTTTTTTCTTTTTTTTTCTTTTTTTGTATCCCAAGTAGCCCAGAGCCCTACATATATATAGAAAGTGTTCAATAAATATGGGTTGTTTTGGATGAAAAATGATCTTCCCAACTGGTTGATGTCTCTCCCTCTGGGGGTAAGAGAACGAGCTTCACCTTAATTTTACCTGTTGTCTCCAGGGCTACCCCCCTGGAATGCTCCTTGGGTTTATTCTTTAGTTTCTCACCCTCCCTGCCCTCCCTTCTCCACTGCCACCCTCTCAGACTCTCTCCTCCAGGACTATTTCTTCAGCTCATTCCCTCCAACCTCACCATTACCCCAGGGCAGGTCCTCATTCCCCTCCCCCAGGCCCAGACCCCCTCCTGCAGTGTCCCGCCTCAGACCCTCTACCCCAGGACTATGCCTTTGGCTTCGGACCCCCAACCCCGGATATCCTCTCCCAGAGCCGCGGCGTGGTTCTATTTCTAGGATTATTTATTTAGCTTCTTCCCCCTCCCCCTGGGCTGCCACTCAGGCCCCCCTCCTCCAGTTCCACCCCTTTGGACCCTGCCTCCAGAGCGGGTCTTTTGGCCTCTGCGACTCCCACCCCAGGGTCGTTCCTCGGCCAGTGTCTCCGGGCTGGGCCGGAGCCGCCGGCTCCGCGGGTCCCGCCTGGGTGCTGCCCCCGCGCCCCTGGCCGTCCCCCGCCAGGGCGCGGCGCGCGGAGGCGGGGGCGCGCTGGCTGCCGAGGCGGCGGCGGCGGCGGCGGCGAAGACAGGCGGGCCGGGCGCGTGTCCGCGGCGCGGTGACTCGGCGGCTCCGCAGCGGCTGCAGCGGGAGGACCCGGCCGGAGCCGCCGCCGCCGCCGCCGCCGCCGCCATCGCAGCCGGGCGGCCGGGCCCCGCCGCCGGGATGCCGAAGAGCCGGGGCGGCCGCGCCGCGCCGGGGCTGTCGCCGCCGCCGCCAGGCCTGGCCCCGCGCTGGAGCCTCTGGCGGGCCCCGGAGCGGCTGCTGCTGCTGCTGCCCGCGCTCTGCTGCCTCCCGGGCGCCGCGCGGGCGGCGGCGGCGGCGGCGGCGGCGGGGGCCGGGGACCGGGCGGCGCGGGCGGCCGAGGCGGAGGCGCCCTTCGCCGGGCAGGTGGGGCTGGCGCGCCGGGCCGGGGCGGGGGCTCGGGACCTCCGGGCAGGGCGGGGGGCGGCGCCGGGGCCGGGCCTGGGCCGGGCCGCGCCGGCCGCCCGGGGCGCAGAGGTGGAGTGCCGGGGGTCCGCGCCGGGACCTAGCGGCCCAGGGCGGGGGCTGGGAAGGGCCGCGCCAGGCCCGCGGGGGCCCGGAGCCGCTTCAGCACCGCGGACAGGGGCAGCGGGCGGGGGCGGAGCGGGAGGGTCGGAACTGTGGCGGTGTGGCGTGTGGCCTGCCTGACTATGTGTGAGGGAAGCCGTACAACGCCTGGGAGTAAATAGTAAGCGCAGCCAGTCTGTTGTGGTTTGGGAGAAGGACCCGAGGATGTTCAAGCTGGAGACGAGAGGACAGGGCGGGGGGGAGCGGGGGGCAGGGAGGGCGGCAGGGGACGGGGGAAGGACTCGATCACTGTCTTCGTATCTGAAGGGCTGTCACGTGGAGGAAGGACGGCCTTGCTCTGCGTGGCCCCGCAGGACAGAACTAGGGCCAACGGGGGTGGGGGTAAGGGTCGCAAGAAGGCGAATTTCGCTCAACATGAGAAGAAGTTTGTAACAATCGGAGCTGCTCATCGCAGACATGTGCAAGCAAAAGCTCCAGGAGGGGACTGGATGCATGCATGCATAATACCTGCCTGGATACAAGCATAATAATAACAATAATGCCAGCTAGCATCGACTGAGCACTCACTATGTGCCAGGCCTGGTGCTGAGTTTTATGTGGATTATCGCGTTTAATCCTCGTAACTACGCTACGAGATATTTGTAATTATTTTCCTCATTTTACAGATGAGGATACAGACTCACAGAACTAAGTAACTTGCCCAAGATCACACAGCTAGTGAGTAATGGAGTTGGGATTCTAACCTAGGCAGGCTGACTGTAGTCTCCACATATTTAACCATGATATTATCCTATGTCACACAAGGGGGGCGGGGGGCAGTTAGACTAGGTAATATCTCTGGTCTCTTGCAACCCACAGGTCTGCAATTCTGATAAGTGATGTTGAGACAGTGTTTTTTTTGCTGAGGAATATCAGAGTGATTGCCTCACTTATTGTAAGAGATGGAGTGTGTTTGTTGAAGCAATCTATTTGTTCAGAAGAATCTGTCAGAACAGGAATTCTTAACTGGGCATGGGACTCAGGGAGTCTGAAATCTTGTGTAAAATTGTGTTTGTATGTGCAAATGGGTTTTTCTTGGAGAGGATCCCTCGATTTCTTCAGACTCTCAGAGGGGTACATGATCCCCCCCAAATTAGGGTGTGTAGAAAGTCTCTAGTCCTGCTGGTAGTTTTCTTCCAAATGCCTTATAATTGCTGTTGACTTTTAGTGAAAACTTTCCCTAGCTTGTTTGTGTTTTCAGCTTTATTTCCTCTCAGAGTAATGCATTTCATGAGTTTATACCCTATAAAAAGTAGGATTCCTTTAGTCTCCCTGAATGCACAGGGTGAGGCTGAAAGACCCTAGCCTGGGATTTAGGAGGCCTGGGCTTCTAATCCTACCTTGGCTCCTGGTGGCTTCTGTGACCTTGAGCCATTTCCTTGCCCTCTCTAAGCCTGAATTTTACCGTCTCTAATACAAAGAGATAGGGCTAAATGATCTCAACTCTGAAACCCTTGTATTCCTATGATATTTCAAGCATTAAGAGGAGGCTTTTTGTTTGAATATGTTAGGATTGGGAGAGAAGGTAAAGCTACCCACTCCTTATCTTTATCAGTTTTATAGGCTTTGATTATTCCACCTCTCTCAGCCTTTGTCTTTTCATACTTGTTTCCCCCTTATAATAGGCCACCTCTAGAATAGTCACATTCATCCTCGTGAATCATTTTAATTATCCTTTTCTAGATATCGTTGGCTCCTAACTTTCAATGGATGTCAACCTGACCATTCTCCCCAGATATGGGACCTTGTCATCTTACACAAAGGAGGATGATTTCCTCTTTGATTTTTAGGTCCCTTCCTGCTTCTGCCTATCTTTTTGTCAGCCTTCCTGATCCCAACACATTAGGACACTGCCTTTAGGAAACAATCCGCAGTAGATCCCCGATCCCTTTCCTGGGTCAAAACTGATAGCCTGGAGCACAGCACCCTATCTGTGTATTATCCTTACCGGAGTACATTGTTACCTTACACTTCCCACGTTGACATTTAGCTTCCATTTTGTGTCCCACTCAGTACCTTCCTTCAGCTCTCTCTCTCTCTCTCTCCCCCTCCCTCTCTCTCTCTCTCTCCTTTGGCAGAGCATGTCCCTACCTGAAAGGGCTTAGTATGATCTGCGCTCCTGAAATTTTCACTTTGCTCTACGTCTTCTGGATCACTGATAAAAAATTGAAATCAGACGGATCCCAGCATGGTCTCTTGGGGACCCCTGCATTCTTAATCTCCTTTCATTTAGAGACGTGACCAGCTCCATCTATTTATTTATTTCCACCTATTAATTTATTGCCTTCTATTGTTTATTTCCTTCTACCATTTTCTCTCTGAGTTCTCAGGCCCTCATCACCCTCAGTTCCATGGTATCTCCATTTTCCATTTCTAATATATTGTCCAAAACTTTCTGAAAGATAATTATATCCACTCCTTCTGTGGACAATTTGCACACTATTATCCCCTCATTGAATCCTAATGGATCACGTGATTGAAACCTTATAGAAATATTGATGCTTTTCAGCGAGAAGATAACGTTGCTTAGTCCTCTCTCTGTCTTTTAAGGCCTCTGCAGTCTGACTCCACCCTACCGCCTCACTAGAAGCTGCCTTTCCCCCTGCTCATCCATACACATCCTTACTCCAGACAAGCTTGTCTCTCCTTTATCCTAAGATAAGCTCCCCATGTTTCCCTGGACATTTACACATGCTGTACCTCCCCCCATCCATCTGCCTCCTTTCTTAAAGTTCCAGCTCAAGCCCTGCCTCTCTAGGAAACTCTCCCTGACTTCTCTAGGCATTTATTTCTCTCTTCTCAGAAGAGCACGTTGAGGCAGCTCCAGCCAGCTTGTCATTTAATTTTTTTTTTAATACTTAAACATTATTTTCAGGAAAAGGGTTGTGGTTCTTAGGCAGGGCCTTCCCCAACCAAAGTGCTTTATGGTTTTAGATCCAGCACAGTCCTCAACTCTCAATGTTCGTTGTTAATTACTCAGAAAGCATCCAATGATTCTTCTCTTCATCCTTTAGGCCAAAAAGTTACATGCATCTGAAATAGACACTCATGGGCATGTGGTCTCAAGGTGCCTTCTAAAACCCTTCTTAGGGATAAAACTCATTGCCTGCCTGTCCTTCCTTCAATGAAAATAGAGGATATTCTGCTTGTCAGTGGTTCCACAATGACACCCTTGAGTTCTTTCATATAGGCTGTCATCAAGTGGTAGTGATATACAATAGAGAGGAATTGAGAGGTACGGTTTAGGGTACAGGTTAGGGTACGACAACGGGTTAGGGTTAGGGTACGTGTTAGGGTACGGGTTAGTGTTAATGTATGGGTTAGAACTAGGGTACGGGTGACCTTAGAGATCCCTAAGTAAGCGCACTTAACAGATACTTTGTAAATTGCCATAAGTGAGTTGCCCAAGGTCACTAAGCCTGACAGTAGGTGATTCAGAACTAGAACTTTTCCCTGGTTTCCTGACTTCTTGGTTGAAAGCGTTTTCACTGTCTTTGTCTTTGATTTCATATTTCTGATCTTTTATTACCAAAAGACAAAGCCCCCCAAAAAATTTGTTCAATCTGTTTTCTCCTTTGCTTTCTTGAGTCTTTCTTTTGTATTTTGCACATTGAGGGGTCCCACTGATTCTCTAATTGGCTTCCTGTGTTTGGTTTATTTAAAGCATCTCTTTCTCTTATTATTAGCTGAGTAGAATGCCCCATAAATAGATTTTTGGCCCTCCTAACTTCCAATTTGATTCTGAGGAAGGTCAGTATAGGCAGAAAGAGACAAGGCAATCAGCACAGGCCACATGAGTGACAGAGTGTGACTCCAGGACCCAGGGCTTAATGGATTCCTGCTCTGTAGACTGGTTTTGAGGGGTCTGCTCTGGGCAGATGGAGAAAGTTCCTCAGTTTGCACCTGTAGTCAAGGAAAGTTAGAGCCCTAAATGAGTTTAGGGGTGGGGTAGGCCTATTAAGAAGCACTAACAGACTCCCAAGCCAAAACTGTATTTCAATGTGATCATGGCCTCCAATATGTCTTCATTCTTGTCTGAAAAAAAATTCTCACTCTTAGGAAGTTCTTCCTTTTACCTAACCTGAGTCTACTCTGCTGCATTTTTAAATCATTTTCTCTTATTACTACTATGGTTTTTCCTATCACATTAATAGCCTCATGTCTGTAAAGCACTTTGCATTTTCCAGATGCTTTCATGTGCCTGGCCCCACTTGATCCTAGCAACAACACCATGAGGTGGACTAGGAAGATATTGTCCTCATTTTATAGAGGAGGAAACGGAGACTCAGAGAGATGATGTGGCTTGTCCACACATTGTCCAGAGACCCATATGGAGCTAATAAACAGTAAAGCAAGGACCAGAAGCTGGGTTTTCTGTCCTAGATCTGAGGTTTTCCCTATATATGAAACTGTCCTATTCTGGATTATTGTAATAGCCTTTTAGCTAATCTCCTCCACTTTCAGGTATATCCCACGCCGGTCATTGAAAGAGGTAGTTTTAGAGCAAATAAATGTAAATTATAGTTGTACCAGAGAGATTAATCTTAGAGATTAAACCTAGCCTTATGATATGGTATAGTTTAGACTCAAAATTAGAGGAAGCAATTCTTAATAGACTGCAGCCAATGACTCCTCAGGACCTAGCACAGTGCCTGGCACCTTCTAGATACTTGATAAATATTTTAAAATCGATTGTATTATCTGTGTCCCCCACCAACTTCCTTCATAGTGCTTGGCACGCAAAAGTCCGTACCTGTTTTGAAGAAAAATCAATGTATGCTAGAGGTTTAAAGGTCTGGGGAAGCACCAAAGGGGGAGGAGGTGGGGTTGGGGAAGTTAGGGAATGTTCTAGGAAGAAGGTTGGTATCGAAGATGAACCTTTGAGGGAGGAAACGGACAAAGAACGGTGAGTGGGGCAGCCCAGAGGGAAGGAAGACATGAACCAAGGATCCACACACGTGCAGGGCGTATTTAGGAAATGGTAGAGGATTTGATGTGCCTGAGGCCTTGAGTTATTGCTATTTCCAGTAAGAGTGTTTGAGAAGAGGCTGGAAAGGGAGGCTGAGAGCAGACTGTGAAATTGGCTTTTGTCCAAAGACTGAGAGGAATCATGAAAGGTTTCTGAGCAGAGAAGTGACCTGTTCAGATTCTCAGAGCCGTGTTGAGGGGACGGAGGCACCGAGGCCTGTTCTGAGTTGTTCTGGGAGCTGGCTGATGCCCTGGGCGCTTTTAGCTTTCTTCACACAACTCAGGTCTGTATACCTGTTCTAGTGTGTGGATAAAAGTTGTGCACCCCAGCTCTGGCCCTCCCCAGCTGAGCAATTCTGGAACAAATCATTTGGTTTCACTGGCCCTCAGGATCAATTTCGTTCAAGTCCTTCCCTGGTTTTTCTTCATCATTACTCCATGCATTCATTTTCAAGGGCAACTTGGAACTAGGCTTTGATGATCTATAGGATAACAGCAAAGCCACATTTATAAAAGATAATATTTTCTCAAAAATCAGACACGTTCTTATAGCAAAGTAGGTAGAGAAAAGCAAGGCATAATTATTAGCAACTCTGTTAGCAATAATTTTTTACATTTATTTATTTATTTTGCTACGCCAGGTCTTAGTTGCAGCACGTGGGATCTTTAGTTGTGGCACGTGGGATGTTTGTTGCAGCACGCAGACTCTCGGTTGCGGCATGCAGGAATTAGTTCCCCAATGAGGGATCGAACCTGGACCCCCTGCACTGGGAGCGCAGTCTTACCCACTGGACCACCAGGGAAGTCCCAGCAATAATAATTTTAAAACTCCCTTCTGTACCACAAACGCTCACATGCATACCATTCTCTGTGCCCCAAAAGCACTGGACCAGAAAGAGCCATCAGCTCTTCAGCTGGTCTTCCTCTCACCTGCCTCAGTAGAATCAGCCGCCAGCCCAGCACTTCCACCTCCTGAACAGATCTTCCCTGTGGCCGCTTCTCTTCACCACTGTTGCCTCTACTTTAGTCTAAACTTCCATCCTGTCTCACCTGGATTCCAGAAACTTCCCACCTGATCCGCCTCTCTTGCCTGCCTCTAATCCTTCTTCCCACGGCAGCCAGAGTGACCTTTTAAAAATAAATCTAGGTGCTCTGTGACGACCTAGATGGGTGGAGTGGAGGGCGTGGGTGGGAGGGAGGTCCAAGAGGGAGGGGATGTGTGTATGCGTATGGCTGATTCACTTCACTGTGTGGCAGAAACTAACACAACATTGTAAGGCAATTTTACTCCAGTAAAAAATAAATAAATAAATAAATTTAAATAAATAAATAAATCTACGCAGGGGCCAGTTGTATCTGAAGCAAATATGGCAAAAGTCAAGATTTAACAAAGCCGGTTGGTGATTATCCAAGGTTTTTTTGTTGTTGTTGTTGTTTTTATTTTTGGCTGTGTTGGGTCTTCGTTTCTGTGGAAGGGCTTTCTCTTGTGGCAAGCGGGGGCCACTCTTCATCGCGGTGCGCGGGCCTCTCACTATCGCGGCCTCTCTTGTTGTGGAGCACAGGCTCCAGATGCGCAGGCTCAGTAGTTGTGGCTCACGGGCTTAGTTGCTCCACGGCATGTGGGATCTTCCCAGACCAGGGCTCGAACCCATGTCCCCTGCATTGGCAGGCAGATTCTCAACCACTGCGCCACCAGGGAAGCCCCTATCCAAGGGTTTTTTAAAAATTAGTTTTATGCCTTTCTGAATGCTTATAATATTTAATTTTTTTTAATTTTTAAACAAAAAAATCTGGTATGTGACTCCCACTCTCACCTTGCTTAAAATGGCTTTTAAGGTAAAGGCTAAACTAATATTACAATACTATGGCCACTTCTCAATTTTTATTATGGAAAAATTTCAAACACACACAAAAGTAGAACAAATAGTGTCACAAGCCCCTCGTACCCAGCAACCCCCCAGGCTGCTTAATCAGGCCTCTGAGCCCCTGCATCACCGAGTCCTCCCCACCTCTCTGCTCCCTTTTATACCAGCTTCTCAGTCAACTCCAGCTGCCCTGGCCTTCTTTGTCTTTTCTTAATAAGTAGGCTCCTTCCCATCTCAGGAATTCAATAAGCTATTCTTTTCCTGGGACACTCATTATCTGACCTTCACCTTCACCTCTTCTGCTCATACACAGGTCTCAGCTGAGATGTCACATCCTCTGGGAGGCCATCCCTGACGTCACAGCCTAGATCTCCTGTCACACACTTTCTTTCCCAGCACCTTCTCCTTTTCCTTTGCTTATCACCGTTCGAATGAAACATTTTGTCTTTCCATGTTTCCCTTCCCCTCCAGGCTGTAAGCTCCACGAGGAAGAGCTCAGTAGGAGAGACAGGCATGGAAACCACTATTGATAATGTACTATGAAAGATGCTGTAAGTAAGGGGTGCATATGGGAGCACAGAGGAAGTCCATTTAACCTTGAGATAGTCCTCCCAGGTGAGGTGACATTCCAGTTGCATTTCAGAGGAAATTTATCTATTAGTTCATCAGGGAGAGGCCAGTATCCATGTGGGAAAGGCCTTCTAGGGAGAGGGAATGAAAAAAGGCAGAGAGGAAGGAACTTGCAGGCTGTTTTCAGGCAACAGAAGCAGATCAGTAGCTAGAGGAGGGGGCACTTGGGGTAGGGAATAGAAGGGTGGGGCATACACGTCGGAGGGAAAGACTAGAAAGGTGCATTGGCGTCAGACCGTGAGGCTTGCCGAGCGCTATGCTGAGGAGCTTAGACTCTAAGACTGGCCGTGAGGATCAGCTCCACGCTCAATCCAATTAAGCTAAAGTAATAGAACTTTATATAATTACTGAGAGGTTGTCTACTTCAGCCATCTGCATATTTCAGTTGAGAAACTAAGGCCTGACCACGGTCTCTGTCTTCCTTCTTCCCTCTTCTAAAACTCATCAATAAGTTAAGCCCCGTCGGACAGAAAATGATGGCAGATTTGCAGGAAGGCACCGGAAAGGGCAAGGAAGACTAAGGCGCCTCGCTTCTCAGAGAGTGAATGTGCGCATGGCTACCCTCCTGGCCATGGGAGGAAGCCTCCCCAGAATTGGGAAACTCAGACATCCCACTTTCTGGCTGATCCAAAACCCCAAATGTACCACCTCCCTGGGCATGGTGATTGTCTGGCTTGTGGTGGCCTCCTGGGAGTGGGCCAAGGACACTGTGCAGAGCGCCAGGGAATTCCCGCTGGTGCACTTTCCACCCACTCGAGAGATGGTGGCAGCCAAGAGGCAATGCCGTGCCATTAAGGTGTTTGTCAAGAAGCTAAGTTGGGATTTGTGGGCGATCCTGAGGGCCCTTTTTAGACTGGCTGTGAGTGGGAAAAGACGAAAAATTTAAAAAGACACAGCCTTTGGAGGCAAACCAGAGCTAGCGTGGAGGGTGTAGCACGGCAGAGAGAACCCTCCCTGGGAGGCAGGGACACTAGCCTCCGTTTTCAGCTCCTCCACTAACTTGCTCTGTGACTTTGGATAAGTCATTTCTCCCTGAGTTTTATTTTTCTCTTCCGCAAAATAAGCGTGTTAAATTAGATGATCCCTAAGTATTTGTTGATGAGTGCATTTTCTAGATACCTCCATGGTTAGGCCTTCACGTTTGAAGTTTTAAAAAATTAGTTATAACTCAGGTGGGTTCAGCAGCAAGGCTGAGACCTCAGTTCGGTGGGTGGAGGAGGAAGTGGGGTGTTGGTGGGACAGGAGTTGGAGGGAACTGCCACAGTGATAAGGCTGATTTCTGAGGAGTCACCAAAGGACACAGTGATTTGGTCCAGCAGTAATGACCAAAGGTGGTGGTCCATGTACTGCTGAAGAGTGTGGGAGAAAAATACAGACAATAACATTGTGAGAATGCTTACTATGTGCCAGGATCTGCTAAATGCTTTACATTCATCTGTTAGCTTCTTACTGCTACTGAAACAAATTACCACAAGCTTTGGGGCCTATAACAATAAAAAATTTATTTTCTTACAGTTCTGAAATTTATTAGTTCTTATTTAATATTATCTTACAGTCTGAAGTTTGAAATGGGACTAAAGGGACTAAAATCAAGGTGTCAGCAGGGCTGCATTATTTCTTGAGGCTGCAGGGGAGAATTCGTACCTTGCCTTTTCCAGCTTCTAGAGGCCGCCCGCATTCCTTGGCTTGTGGCCCCCTTTCGACAATGGCATTACTCTGACATCTGCTTCTGTCTTGACGTCTCCATCTCTGACTCTGATGTCCTGCCTCCCTCTTATAAGGACCGTTGTGATTACACTGAGACCACCTGGATGAGCCAGGCTAATCTCCCCACCTGAAGATCCTTAATTTAATCATACCTGTAAAGTCTCCTTTGCCATGTAAGGCAACATAGCAGGTTTCAGGAATTAGGATGTGGACATCTTTGAAGGGCCATAATTTCAGCTAGTACTGAATCTTACTGAATCATCATCTTACTGAATCCTCCTAACAACCCTTCTTTTAATATCCTCTATGTAACGGATGAATAAAAATGATGGCTTAAAGAAGTTAGGTCATTTGCCCAAGGACACTCAGCTGGAAGGAGCAGAGTTAAGTAATATTTGGCATGTGGTGGCATCTGGGTCCCAAGTGACCTGTCTTTTCAGATACAACCTCACTCAGCTCCCAGGTGTGTAGGGACTAGAGTCTCACTCTCCGGAGGACACTGAGAACCAGGCAGGGAACCTGAGGTCCTGAGAAACAGATTAGTGTCCTTACAATCTCAGTTTAGGACCTGAGTGCCAGCCAGGGAAACTGAGGCCAAAACCCACTTGTAAGGGCTGGCTGAGGAGACAGGCAGGTGAAGGACCCAGGGATGAGAGCAGAGCCGAGGCACAGAGGGCAGGGGCTGGCTTTTGAGCCAACTTTAATAGAAGGCTTTCCTAAATGGCAACATGCTTCCTGGCCTAGCAAATCAGAGGTGATACTGAACACAACATGCCCATTCTTCGTGGCACAGGGTCATCAACTCCCAGCTGTCCTTACTGCGGTGGTTCTCAAACTTTAGTAGGCAACAGAATCACTTTAGGTGCTCTCTTTTTAAAAACGCAGATTCCAGGCTTCCCTGGTGGCGCAGTGATTGAGAGTCCGCCTGCCGAAGCAGGGGACACCGGTTCGTGGCCCTGTTCAGGAAGATCCCACATGCCGCGGAGCGGCTGGCCCGTGAGCCATGGCCGCTGAGCCTGCGCGTCCGGAGCCTGTGCTCCACAACGGGAGAGGCCACAACAGTGAGAGGCCCGTGTACCGCAAAAAAAAAAAAAAAAAAAATCCCCCCAAAATGCAGATTCCCAGTTCCCAACCTCAGAGGGTCTGATTTTGTAGGTCTAAATTCACGTTTGGGAATACGTACTTTTAACAAGTTCATTGGATGAGGTGATGCTGACAGCCCATGATGCACAAGGACTGCCCAGTGAGAAACACAGCCTCAGTGTTTGGGGCTGCAGTGCAGTGAGGGCTTTAGAGTTGTTTGTCACCTATCAGGAAAATAACAGCCATTATTATTGCTATCTTTTACTGAGCACTCAATACCACGTATTATGTTATTTAATCTTTGCAACCACTCCACGGGGCACATGCTAAGGACATCATGCAGATGGAGCTTGATGTGAGCAGTAGCCAGGCTGAATAATTTGCTGAGGGTTGTGTAACAAGTAAATGGGAGAGTTAGGATTTGAGCCCAGCACGGTGTGTCTCCAGAGCGTGTACTCTTATCCATACCCTAAATGTCCTCTCAAGCTGCCTCGCTCCTCACTGCTCTCCACACCTCACTACCATTCATGTCCACCTGCTCAGATAAGGAAACCAGCTCTCTTTCTGAGCCCCATCCTAGGAGGCTATCGACTGAATGCCTAGTGCTTTCCCTAAATGCCTAGTGCAGAATTCAGGGTTGAAAGGACCCTTAGAGAATATTCAAGGCAGCCCTATATGGGAATCCCTTTATAATAGTGGTTCTCAACATAGGATAATTTTGCCCACCGTCGAGGGAACTCTTTGGCCAATGGAGACATTTCTGGTTGTCACAGCTGAGGGGGTGGTGCTGTTGGCATCTTGTTGTAGAAGCCAGGGACGCTGCTAAATGTCCTACGATGCACCGGACAGCCCTGTACAACAGAATTATCTGGCCCAAAATACCAGTAGTGCCGGGATTGAGAAACTCTGTTCTATAGCAAATTTTGACCAGCAATGACTCATCCTCTCCCTGAGCACTTCAACTTGTTTTATTCAATAAAGAGGTATCTATGCTGGCCCTGTGCTAGGTGTGGGGATACAATAGTGAAGAAGACAAGACTATGGGCCCCGCCCTCGGGCATTGTGTAGTCAAGCAGAGGAGACAAGCAATTCCACTTCAACGCTGTGTGATAAGAATTGTGATAAGGAGAAGGATGGGTACTGACCAGGGATGTAGAAGGAACTCCTGAGTTAAGGGGTCAAGGAAGGCTTCCCCAGAGAAAGAGAGAGGAGCGTGATCTAGACAGAAGGAACTATGTATGTCAGGGTCTGGAAGAATTAGAACACAGAGTGCTAGGTGGGGAGTGGTAAAGGAGGCTGCAGAGGTAGTCAGGGACCATATCATAAAGCCTCTTGGTTTTTTTAAAACTACTTTATTGAGGTATAATTGACATACAAAAAGCTGCACATATTTACTGCGTACAACGTAATGAGTTTGGAGCTAAGTCTACACCTGTGAAACCATCACCACAATCTATATCATAAACAAATCCATCCCCACCAAAAGTTTCCTCCTGCCCTCTTTATTTCTATCTTCATCATCACCACCACCACCATCATCATCACCTTGTGCTAAGAACTTAATGCCTGCCCTTTTAGCAAATGTTTTAAGTGTATAATACAGTATTGTTGACTATGGGCACTATGCCATACAGTAGCTCTCCAGGACTTATTAATCTCGTGTAACTGAAATTTTGTACCCTATGACTAATACCTCCGGTTTCCCCCTCCCTCAAATGCTCTTGACGGGAAGACTTTGAAGCTGCCTCAGGGTATTTACACTTTCTGTTCCCTCTTCCTGGAACTCTCTCGCCTCCTTCAGGTCTCTTGCTCAGATATGACTTCCTCAGAGACATCCCCTGACCATTCTCAATAAAAAAGTTGTCCCATCACTCTCCATCTCCTTACCCTACTTTATTTTTCATAGCACTTATTGCAAAATGGTTCGTCCATTAGACTGTAACTAGAAAGTAAGGAGAGTGTTTTTGTTCGATGTTCTATCCCAGAGCCTAGCCCACAGTGCCTGGACATCATAGTAGGTCCTCAATAAATACTTATTGAATGAATAGACAGAAACAGATTCGATGTTTAGGAGGTAGAGCCTATAGTTCTTTGGTAAAAGACAATGTGGACCAAGGAGAGCGGGGAGACGTGTGTCATATGAAGCCTCTGGTTTGATAACTGGGTGGGGGGTGGTGCCGAAGCCTGGCGTAGGAATCACAGCAGAAGGGTATTGAGCTCACGGTGATCTGAGATAAGGTACAGAAAGGAGTGTGAGCTATAGAAAGTCCTGCGAGGGGAAAGGGATGCCTGTCCAGTGGTCTGACACTGGTCTCTGGTTTCAGAGACAACTGGGTTTGAATCCTGCTACTTACTAGCTTTGTGGCTCTGGATGATTATTTAAACTTTCTGAACCTCAGTTTCTTCAACTGCAAACGGGGGATCATAATTCCTACCTTGTGGGGTCGTTGCAGTCTAGACTGCCTGGCACAGTGCCAGGTATATAGTAGGAGTTCTAATAATAGTAGCTATATCCTTGTTACTATAATTAGAACATCTCTGTTAAAAAGCTGTTTATTTGAGTGAGTCAAGATCTATGTCCTGTGATCTCCTGTGCTGGTCTTAGCTTGGCCGTCTGCCAGTCTCCTTCATCCACAGCCATTTGGCTTTTTGAAGACAGTCACGTCCCCTGCAGTCCTCCCTTCTCCAGCCTAAACATCCCTCATCTTTCCTTGTGGGCTATGGTTCCTATGAATGACTCCCTCCCTCTCCTGGCCACTCTCCCTTAGTCATGCTCTAGCTTGTCGCTGTCCCTCTAGAACTGGACTTGGACTTCCCATGCATGTTGAGGTCGATGCCTTGTTCCTGTTACTCACATTGTCACCCTAGATTATGACCTCAGCTGCCCAGACTCTTTGATCAAGATCTTTGATTCTTTCTTTCTCATTCCAGCCCATGCTTCCAAATTTAACACCTTCCTGCCTGTCCCTTCTTTGTAGACTTGCCTCTGGCCTTTCTGACATTACCTTCAGACCCACTGGATTCCTGACCAAACACCAGATCCTAATCATTCCCCTGCTCCTTCTCCAGGCCTCTACAGTATGGTTTGGGTTCACATCCAACCAGATGCAATGCTCCTGAACAGCCCCAGGAGACGCTGTTTTGACCGATCCATCTCTCTCCTCCCCCATGGCCATATCTGTTTTCCAAGAGCAAACGGCAGCACACCAGTTGATCTGCTACTTGCCGCCTCCATTGACACTTCTAATCTCACCACCGCCTCTGCTGTCTGCCGCTCTCTTCCCTCTTCGGGCCACTTTTTTTCTCCTTGTTATTCTCCGCTCTCTCCTTTGCCTGCCACTGCAGCTAAACATCTCAGCTTCGGCTTCTCGGGAACCAAAATCCCGCCTTCTGGCCAGCGGACCAATCACGCGGTGTTGTTGGTAGTCTCTCCATCTTCGGTTCAGCCCAGCTATTTTGGTCCCTGCTCGCACTCTGAGATCTTTCTCACTTTCCTCTGGGTTTACACCTTTTTCAGCACTTAAAGGGTGACAGACATCTTAGAGTTGGTTAACTGATCTGTAAAGGTTAGAATTCTGACACGGCTGGTGATTGATTAATGGATCCAGGTGTAAAAAGACGAAAGGTAGGTCATTCTGTTTAAAACTGAATGGGGCTTTTTTTTTTTACCTTTAGTGGATTTTATCTTTTTTCAAATGGGACAATGGAGCCTCTTGCCTCATCAGGCAAAGAAGTCAAACCACAAAACACTTAATTTCAGCAAAAACGGTTTTTTCAGTCCCTAATAGATACCAAGGATTGTGTTTGGTACTTTCATGTGTATGACTCATTAAACCTTCCCAAGATGAAATCCCTTCGTTGGTACCCAGACAGTACCTCCTAGACCAACTGTTTGTTCACTCATTCCTTCCTTCCTTCACTCACTCATTCATTCAGTGATTATTTATTATGCCAGACACTGTGCTAAGTACTGTAGCAGATATAAAAATAAATATGACAGTCTCTGCTCCTTGGGAACTCAATCTAGTGGGGAAAACATATCAACCAACAGGTGTGATACACCATGGTAGTTACGTTTAGAGCAATGTTTAGAGAAGTAAGCACTGCAGGAGTAAAGAGGGTGCCCCCTAGCTCTGCCAGGGAGAGTTAAGGAAGGTTTTCCAAAGGAGATGACATTTCAGCTAGATTTTGAAGGATAAGTTTGCTAACATGCATAAAGAGAATGGGCTCTGTTGGCAGCAGGAACAGCCTGGAAGTGTGAAAGGGCAGGGAATGTTCTGGACTGGGGACTACTGGAGTGTAGAAGACTTCCTTCAACATTAGGAGCTTCTGCTCAGAGAAGTCAGAGGATTGCCTGGGTCACAGAGCAGGTGAATGGCAGAGACAGGGTTAAGCAGCAGAAGTTGGAACTGTCTGGTCCCTAATGCATAGTCCTTAGCCTCCCACCCTGTAACACACACACACGCACGCACGCACGCACGCACGCACACACACACGCACTCACGCACAGCCCAGGTCCAGTCTCAATGCCCTGTTCCCTGGCTTAGAGCTGTCCTTTGACCAGTTCCTCCCCCTCCCATTTCCCCTCTTAAGGCTCTGCCCCTGAGCTCCCAGTGAACTTGGGAGGGAAGCAGAACCCAGAGAAGGCTGATGCATTCCAATGTTTGGCCCTGAACTAGACATTTGCCTAAGACCTGAGTCCTTAGATCCTAACTCCTGACACTGCTGAGAACTTCGTAATGGATCCTGATTGGCTTTGAGATGCTCCTTGCTTGAGTATCCAAAAAAAGGAGCTGGGTAAACCAGGTTGCCCTTTACAGAGGAAGAGCTGCTTTCAATTCCCCAAAGTTTTAGAAGGCTGAAGAGAGTTTATGCCAAAAATTCCCTGTTCCCTATCTCCTACCATATGTAGTAATGAGGGCAGGAGGG
This sequence comes from Grampus griseus, assembly GCF_964374135.1. Lineage (NCBI taxonomy): Eukaryota > Metazoa > Chordata > Mammalia > Artiodactyla > Delphinidae > Grampus > Grampus griseus. Next base: position 65,136,766 of record NC_139008.1, read on the forward strand.
AAGAAGATCCTTAAATTCCATACTAGCTTGGAGGTAGGTGCTCAAAAAATACTCGGTCCGTTGACTGGTTTGTCAGAATTATCTGTCGAAATTTCCCCAGCCATTTCCCAAATGCTGTAATTCATCCTAATTGGATTTCAAGAGAACTGAGTCCACAGATAGGGAGGTATTGGATTTTAGTTTGTACCACACCTCTTTTTGGAAGGGTTTGAGGCAGTTTACAGAGTGAAGCAATGTTTTTAAGTAAGATTTTTTAAGGATGAAACATAACTTGGTGGTTGGAAAGATGAAAAAAGTAATAGCTACTTCCAAGCATCACCGTGTTCAACACTTATGCTATAAATTTGACTGAAAGATTTCTGGCAGAAAGGCCAAAAATGGAAAACCACTGGGTTACCCAGTGTGCATTTTCTGAAACCAGAAAGTATGCAGAATCTCCTGTAGGGAAACCATTTTCCTCAAGCTAAAGCTTGATAGAAAGTGATTGTGTTTGGTCCCAATAAAGCTGAGCGACAGGGCGAAGAGAACAATTCAAGTCAGCTGTCATCTCTCTGAATGCAGTGTTCCCAGTGCCGTGTGAGAGATGTTCATGCCCATAGGTCACCCGAGAGCAGGTAGGCTTGACTGTGACAGATGCACTACCCTCCATAGGACCCACGAGGACTGGCTCTTGGTCCAGGGGGAGGGCAGGATGACTAGATTTCAAAAGGCAGGGAAGGAGTCAAAGGCCATGTTTTCCACGTTGATTTTACAAAAGGTAACAGAGACACCGTCCAAAGGAATAACAAACGAATCACTTTCGAGTAATTATATGTCAGGTACATTTGATCATTTCACCTTAACGGCAATCCTGTGGAGGAAGGTCATTGTTTCCATTTTACAAAGAAGGAAACTGAAGCTCAGTTTGTCCAAAGTCACACAGCTGGCAAGTGGTGAAGTCGGGATTCCATCTCAGGACTGTGTGCCTCTTTCCCACTATACCGCTCTGTTTATTCAACCCAACAATTCTTCATTGAAGTTTCTGTAAAGAAAGAACGGAATGTGGCATGCTGGCTGGGAGGGGCTGAGGAATACTGTGCAGGAACTTAATGCTTTGATGACATAACTGACCTGGGAATAGGAACTGGAGCTGGATGAATAGACAGGTACCTTGTCAGTTGCCCTATCATGTCCATTTCCAGATGCTTTAAATGAGCTTTTTGGCTGATCTGAGACCACAGTCAAGTCACAAGTGATTCTCTGTAAGTTGCCCACTTTGTGAACAGATAATTAATGGCAAATCATCTCTCCCCACTCTCCTCCTTTCCAATCCTCTCCACTCATCACCACACTCCTCTCCCGCAAGTTCCAGCCATTTTAAATACCGCTCAGAATGTGCTATGCATCCCAACACCTCCAGGCAATTGCACATGCTGTGCAATCCTTCAAGACTTAGCTCCACCTGGAAGCCTCCCCTGAGTTCCCCCTTGCTCCCGATCTCCACCCCTCCATGTGGATAAGGCCCCCCACCTTCATTCTCCCATGGAACCCTCTACACACCTGATTGTTAGTGCTGTAGTTTCATGGTGGGTTTACTTGTTTGTCTGTGAGCTCCTTATTCATCGTTGTATCCCCAGAGCCATGCACAGTGCCCAGCAGGTGGTCAGTGCCCAGTAATGTTTGTTGAATGGAGACAATGATCAGCTACTTTGTCAGGCACTTCCTGGGCACCGGATATAGAGAGATGATTAAAACACAGACCCTTCCCTGGAGGAACTCAGAGCTCAGAGTCTGATACATAAAGTAATGATTAGAGCCTAATATTATAAGAGCTATACCATCTGTAACAGGGGATTTAGGGAGCACAGAAGAGGAAGAAAATAACAGGCTGAGGAGTGAGACAAGTCTTTCAGAGGGAGTAATTTATGGACTGAACCTTAAAATAATGAAAGATTTTTGCCAAACTTAGAAATATGCCAGGCATAGGGACTTCCCTGATGGCACAGTGGTTAAGAATCCGCCTGCCAATGCAGGGGACAAGGGTGCAAGCCCTGGTCCGGGAAGATCCCACATGCCGCAGAGCAACTAAGTATGTGCGCCACAACTACTGAGCCCGTGCTCTAGAGCCTGAGAGACACAACTACTGAGCCCACATGCCACAACTACTGAAGCCCGCGTGCCTAGAGCCCGTGCTCCACAAGAGAAGCCACTGCAATGAGAAGCATGCGCACTGCAATGAAGAGTAGCCCCTGCTCGCCGCAACTAGAGAAAGCCTGCGTGCAGCAACGAAGACCCAACACAGCCATAAATAAATAAATAAAGCATTTCTAAAAACTAAATAAAATGGTTACAATGGTCAATTTTAGGAAAAAAAAAAAAAGAAATATGCCAGGCAGATGGGGGAAACATACAAAGGCATGAAAGAGATTCAAAGTTTGGGAAAGTGCAAGAAGTATTGAAATCCTGTGCCAAAATTTAGAATGAAAAACAGGTTTTGGATCTCAAACATGAAAGATGTAAGGTTGTCACTCTCTTGTGGAAGTTTTAAGACTTTATTATTCTGACTTTTGTTTTGGGGTTTTTAAAAAATATTTATTTATTTATGTATTTGGTTGGTTGAGTCTTAGTTGTGGCAGGCAAGCTTCTTAGTTGTGGCTCATGGGCTCCTTAGCTGCAGCAGGCAGGCTCCTTAGTTGTGGCATGCAAACTCTTAGTTGTGACATGCATGTGGGATCTATTTCCCAGGCCAGGGATTGAACCCAGGCCCCCTGCATTGGGAGCGTGGAGTCTTAACCACTGTACCACCAGGGAAGTCCCATGACTCTTCTGTTTTTACTCAGTCAGATGGATTTCATCACAAGGCAGTAAAGACGTGATAGCCACCTGGGATGAAATAAATAACAACTTGTTTATAGTTTCTGGTCTGCCTCCTTCCCAAAATGGTTTGATTTGACTTGTAACAGATGCGTCCACAATAAGACTGTTCATATAGAAACAAGAAACAAAACTATAGATGGGAAGGATATAAGCCAGCTTCCTAAGATCTGTCTGCTTCATTAGCTTACTTGATGTTCAAGATAATCCTCTGAGGAAGAGCAGCAGGTCCTGTGTGGTTTAGAGACCAGTGTGTAGGTGTGCTCCTTATAGGACATGCTTGCGGATTCCATAGATATGTGGATATTTCCCCCATTTTCCAATTGGTGCCACAGATATTTCCTGGTGCTGTGATTTCTTCCATTTCCATCCCTCGTGCTTGTTGGTGGAAATAATCATCTTTACTTTGCTGTCCTTCAGATTCATTGTTTGTTTGATCTTCTTCATCCAAGCTACTTTCAGACTCTTTTGCCCTTTTAAAGTTTTTCTCCTTCTTTAAAAAAAATGACTCCATGCATAAAACTTAGAAAAGCACAGAAAAAAGTCCCCCAAGATATTATAACAAAGGATATTCAAATTAATTCTTTTTTTACTGAAAAAAATTTTGACATTATTTTAGACTTCCAGAAAAGTTTTCAAGAATAGGACAAAGAATTCCTGAATACGTTTCACCCACATTCCCCAACTCCTAACATTTAACTATATTTGTGGGGTTTTTTCTCCCTCTCTCTCCTCTCCCTCTTTCTCTCTATTTTTCCCCTGATTCTGTTGAAGAAAAAGTTGCAGACATTGTGCACCGTTATGTAAGCTGAAATACTTCAGCATGTATTCCCTAAAAACAAAGAATTCTCTTACATAACCACACTATTATTATGTTATGTGCGCCCTTCTAGGCTTTTTTCTGTGCATATATCTGTGTACTCGTATTTAAATTAAATAATACATTGTTTTGCTTATTTTGTTTATATTTATTTATAATGGCTTGCTCATTTGGAGGGATTAGCAATAAAGACCACAGATAATCTCATGCCTATTAATATTCTACAACATGATTCTTCAGCAGACTGTGCCTTTGGACACAGTGGGTTTCTGGGTGGCACAGCGTTTTATCAGGCCAACTGCTTCCGAGAATGAACTGTTCTGGTGCTCTTGCATGTGTAGTCATATATCAGTGGAAAACACCTACATGGTAAAGAGGCAGGGTACTGGAAAGCCTGGAATGCAATTTAATCTTTATTCTGCAGTCAGTAGAGATCCAGTGAAAGTTTTATAGCAGAAGAGTCAGCCAACAAGAGCTGGGTTTTCTGGAGGTTAATTTGACAGTGTCTGCAGGAGGGAATGAAGGAGGCAGGAATCAGAGGCTGAGTCCATAAGTCCCTCAGGTAAAACGATCCCTGGTTTCAAGGGCAAATCTCTGCCCAGGTAGAACAGAGCCTTCTCTCGCGTAATGCATCCTTTTCTTTTCACATGTCTTTCAGAACTGGTTAAAGTCATACGGCTATCTGCTGCCCTATGACTCACGGGCATCTGCGTTGCACTCAGGGAAGGCCTTACAGTCAGCAGTCGCCACTATGCAGCAGTTTTACGGGATCCCAGTCACCGGTGTGTTGGATCAGACAACAATCGAGTAAGATTTGCATAGGACATTGTGCCTTTGAACTTTCCAGACTTACATTTGGGTTCACATTTGTCATGGCCTCATCTGTATACCATGCCCATCCTACCTTCCTATCTTTTACCCCTGCAGTGTCATCCTGGGAGGGAGTACCCCGAGGTGCCCTTTCCTATGTGAGCTGGGGATGTGCTCTGCCGTAAACTTGCTGTGTGACCTTGGACAAGACTCTTAACCCTTCTGGGTCTCAGTTTCCTTATCAGCACAATAAAGGGTTTGGTTATAGATGGTCTTAAATCTCTTCTGACACTAATAACTTGTGGGTCTGTGAGTCACCCCTCTGGCATTCCTGAGATGTCCACATCTCACTTGATACAGAGACTCTAGAATAATAATGAGTTGGCAAGTCTTATTCCACTATTCACATTTATCAAGTATTTGCTGAATGCCTGCGTGTGCCAGGCACTGGGCTTGGTCCTTTGATCCCTGCCCTCCAGAGGCTCCCCATTTAGTGAAAAACACCATCTAGCTACCCTGGTCTAGAACTCAGAAGGAAACACTGAGGTTCAGGGAGATACTTAGGAGGTAATGACAAGTAAGCCAAGCTACAGGGATGGTTTTTATACTCAGGGAGAGGATAAAGAGGAGGGAGAGAAGAGTGCTGGGGATGGAACTCACAAAATAAGCCGAGAGGGCTTCCCTGGTGGCGCAGTGGTTGAGAGTCCGCCTGCCGATGCAGGGCGCACGGGTTCGTGCCCCGGTCCGGGAAGATCCCACGTGCCGTGGAGCGGCTGGGCCCGTGAGCCATGGCCGCTGAGCCTGCGCGTCCGGAGCCTGTGCTCCGCAACGGGAGAGGCCACAGCAGTGAGAGGCCCGCGTACCGCAAAAAAAAAAAAAGCCGAGAAGGAGCAGCCTGAGAGGTGAAGGAAGCCCAGGGCGGGGATGCCATGGCCGTGAAGGGGGATGGTCAGCAGGGTCGGCTGCCATGGTGGTCAAACAGGAGACTGAAAGGTGTCTGCTGAGTTTAGTAACAAAGAGGTTGGCCGTTGAAACCTCCCTGGAGTGGTGGCAGGAAAGTCAGATTGCGGTGGGGAGAAGGGGAGGTGAGGAGTGGAGATGACAAAGGTAGGGACAACTTTCAAGAAGCTGGTCAGTGGGAGTTTCCTGATGGCCCAGTGGTTAGGATTCTGGGCATCCACTGCCATGGCCGGGGTTCAATCCCTGGTTGGAGCTAGAGAGGGATGAATTTTTGTTTGTTTAAGATGGGAGAGAGTTGAGTATATTATACATATTTTTAAGGAATAGCCATGAAAGTTATTAAAGCTGTTTAAGAAAAGCCATAGCTGCCACGAAGGCACGACCAAGAGCTGGAGTGAGTTTCCCAAGCAGTGGGGGAGGGGCAAGAGCCCGAGCTCAGGTGGAAAGAAGGAGCGGGGCTGGGGGAGGATGCAGGGAAGTCAGTGGGTGGAGAACAGGAAATCTAGCCAATTGTGGATCCAGGATCAATCCATCCCTTGGGTGAGTCACTCCTTGAGATAAGCATCTCTCTGGGCCTCATCTTGTTCATTTACACGGGGGTGGGTGGGGGAAGTGTTGGATTTTTGACTCTTAAATTCTAGATTCCATTATTCTAAGCTTTTAAAATTTAGTGAGTCTGGGGGTTTTTTGTTTTGTTTTGTTTTTTGCTTGTGTCGGGTCTTAGTTGCAGCATACGGGATTTTTCGTTGTGGTGCGCGGGCGCAGTAGTTGTGGTGCGTGGGCTTAGTTGCCTCACGATATTTGGGGTCTTAGTTCCCCGACCAGGGATCGAACCCGCATCCCCTGCATTGGAAGGCGGATTCTTTTTTTTTTTTTTTTTTTAATTTATTTTTTGGCTGCATTGGGTCTTCGTTGTAGCTGTGCGCGGGCTCTCTCTAGTTGTGGCGAGCGGGGGCTACTCTTCGTTGCGGTGTGTGGGCTTCTCATTGTGGTGGCTTCTCTTGTTGTGGAGCACAGGGTCTAGGCACGCGGGCTTCGGTAGTTGTGGAACACAGGCTCAGTAGCTGTGGCTCGCAGGCTCTAGAGCGCAGGCTCAGTAGTTGTGGTGCACGGGCTTAGTTGCTCCACGGCATGTGGGATCTTCCCAGACCAGGGCTCGAATCCGTGTCCCCTGCATTGGCAGGCAGATTCTTAACCACTGTGCCACCAGGGAAGTCTGAGTCTGGGGTTTTATGATACTAAAATTCTGTATGAACATTTTCTATTCCTCAAATTCTCTGATTGTGAGATTGTGAAATTCTGAGATAATACATTTGACCGCTCCTATGATACTGTGAGTACAGTGGACTCCTTGGCCCTGTGGCCTCAAGAGCCAGCTGGTCAAAGAGAGCCTGACCGCCTTTCAAAGCGGAGGTTATTTTGAGGGCTTTGTGCAGGGCTCATGGCAGCGCATCCCGGGGCAGGAGCACTGGTGTGTCTGCTGAGGCACCACCTGGCCTTGGGTTTCGCTCTGTTCCAGAAGCCGCAGGCCTGTTGGACAGGCTTCAGAGAGTGGCAGGTGGCAGCAAGAGAAGGAGGCAGAGGGAAAGATCTGAGGGAGGAAGATGGCATTTCCCACTTGCCGCTCTGCCCCCCAGCTCTTCGTAGGAAGGCGGGGAACGCTGTTTTGGAGGCTTGGGAAGGAGGAAGGTGCTTGCACTTAATCCCAGACCTGATGCGGAGGGTGTTTGCGGGTAGAACTTGTAGACCTTAGTTTTGGCTCCAGCTCTGTGACCTTGGGCAATCGCTGCCTCTCTCTGGGCCTGTTTCCTCCCTGGGGGCCCTTCCAGGTCTAGTTCAGCCTCCTGGAGGTGCCTCCTGGGTCTCTTCCCAGGGACTGTCAGTGAAAGGAAGCTAGATTAGCGCTTTAAAATATTATTTTTGAGTGCCTACCTTGGGAAATGTCACACATTATTCACTCCTTCATTCATTCAACAAACATAGTTCCTCTAACCCAAACTTGTGCTAAGCACAGAAAAGAAAAATAAAGAAGAAAAGCCCCAACTTTTGTTTCTCAAATTGCATTAATTAATAGTTCATTCATTCATTCAACGAAGTCCCAGTCCTGCCTCACAGTTTGCTATAGTTTGCAAGTTACACGATTTATCTCTGTACCTTTTCCCTCGTCTGTAAAATTGGGATCAATCATTTCTGATTACCTCACAGAGCTGTTTTGAGAATCAAATTTATTTTTTTTTTAAAAAGTAAGTGAGCACTGTGAAAATGATAAACATTTATACCCATGCATGTTATTGTTATTATTTTGTCTTTTGTTATTGATTTCCGAGTGTGCACATTCTAGGTGATGTAAAGCATACAAAATGTGTAAGACCTGGTTAAGTCCCTCAAGTCCCTTAATATTTGGTTAAAATAGTCTCTGTCTCCTTTTCTCTCTATTGCCAAAGGCAACTGCTTTCAACAACTGCAAATAAGGCCAGACTGTTTTTCCCCCAGCGATCTCAATCTATAGTTCCGTGAGCTGGTCATTAGGGCAGCACAGAGACATGAAATGCAAGGATGGCCCTTCCAATCAGCCGTGATCTTTTAAATCTCCTATCCTGGCCCCTATTTTATATCCCCAATGAAGTCCCAGGCTCACTGTTCCCTAATGCAACTTAACCTGACAACAAACAGTTATCAGGATTTACTTAGTTCCAAGCACAGGGCTAGCTTCTAAGGACACGATGAATACAAAACAGTTCCTGTCCTCAAAGAATTTACTATTTACTAGAAACAACAGACTAATAGATTTCAAATCACAATACAGTGTAGTTAAGTGCTGCGGATAATTACACTCCAAGTCCTACAGTTGTTCAGCCACTTTTTTATTTCTTTATTTTTATTTTTGGCTGTGTTGGGTCTTCGTTGCTGCACGCAGGCTTTCTCTAGTTGCGGTGAGCAGAAGCTGCTCTTTATTGTGGTGCGCGGGCTTCTCATTGTGGTGGTTTCTCTTGTTGAGGAGCACGGGCTTCAGTAGTTGTGGCACATGGGCTCAGTTGCTCCGCGGCATGTGGGATCTTCCCAGACTAGGGCTCGAACCCGTGTCCCCTGCGTTGGCAGGTGGACCCTTAACCACTGCGCCACCAGGGAAGTCCTGTTCAGCCACTTTTTGAACACCTGGAGTGAAAGAGACTTTACTGTCTTCCAAGCTATTCCTTTCTACCATGGGAAAGTTCTCATTCATTCATTCAACAAATCATTCTTGAACACCTTCTGAGTCAGGCACTGTGCTGGCACTGGGGATACAGGCAAGGTTCCTGTCCTTATGGAGTTAGAACCTGGTAAGAGAGACAAAGAATAAACAAAAAGCTAAGATATGATGTAATTTCAGGCAATGATAAAGAATATCAAGAAAAATTAAGCAGGATAAACAGACAGAGGTGGGACGGGGAGGGGGAAATTATTTTAGAGAGGGTGGCAGGGAAGTCCTCTTGGAGGGTGACATTTGAGCAGAGACCTTCATGAAGTAAGGGAACAAACCATGTGAAGAAGAAGGGCATGGCAAGCAGAGGACACAGCAAATGCAAAACCCTGAGCTGAATGATCTTAGCATGTTCAAGGCACAGTAGGGAGGCCACTGGAGCTGGAGCAGAGTGCCTGTGGGGAAGCAGGGGGTGCCGGTGTCATCACGCGTAGGTGGGGGTTAGATCGCGGATCACGCAGGGGCTGTGGGCCAATGTGAGGAGTTTGAGTTTTATTCTAGGTGATTGGGGAGATCATTGGGAGGTTTTAAAGCAGGGAGTGATGTGATCTAATTTCACTTACAGAGCATTTCCGCGTGCATTCCCTCCTTGGAGGCTCCCCACAAGCTAAGACCAGCGAGAACTAGAATTCTCACGTTGCCGATGAGGAAACTGAGGCTCACATTGACTCAGTCGCTTGCCCGGGCTCCTATGATTAGTGACGGAGCTGGAACTAGCAAGCCCGTGTCTTCTGACTCCCAGTCTCTCATGCAGCAGCGCTTCTTCCTATGCAGTTAGGAGTGAATGAAGTGATGAATCGAGCAGTCGATCGTGTTCCTTTCGGGGACCCCATCAGAGCCAGGGGCCCAGAGTCTGGGTGGAGTGTGCATGTTGCCATTCAGCCTGGGACCAGGGAGCTGCAGTGCCTTCCTAGAGTGTCCAGGGACCACAGTGTTGGTGTGTGTGTGTGTGTGTGTGTCCTCTCTCTGCCCAGGTGGATGAAGAAACCCCGATGTGGCGTCCCTGATCACCCGCACTTGAGCCGCAGGCGGAGAAACAAGCGCTATGCCCTGACAGGACAGAAGTGGCGGCAGAAGCACATCACCTACAGGTGCCTCAACTCCCTCTCCTCCTCCTTGGCTTTGGCTCCACCCTCACTCTGATTTTCCCCGGCCTGAGTTTCTGAGGCTCACACTGTAGGTGGGTCTGCGATCAGGGCCAGGCTCTGAGACCCCATGACTTTGTTCTCCTTGTCGCGTCCAGAGGATGCGACGTCTCCAGCTTCAGGTTTCTTTGGTCCTTTAGGGGCTCATGAGTTATGCTCTGTTCAGATTCCTAGAGTTTTTAGTTACGGGAAGTGGGGTATGTTCGGTAACTTTCACCTGGGATAAAGAACCATGGCTGAACCCATCCTCCCTACCGCTGCTTGCCAAACCCCACTCCCTCTGACCTGGATCCCTTCCCCACTTAGCCTGATTGATGGACTTCAGCCGAGATTCCCAGCACAGAGTTCCAGTTGTTTCTTAAGGAGCATAAAGAGCTGGGAACTGAATTGCAACAGTTATCATCCCTTGACTGTCTGGGCAAAGCAGGATCAGCCTCCAAGTCAGCCCAGTGACCAAGGGCAGGGATGAAGGAACCCATCACAGCAGACGCAGACATCAGGATTCAGAGGGGGTGGGGTCGGGGCCAGGCATAGGGCAGGCTCAGCTGGGCCCTCTTTGGCACCTCTCAAGTCTCTGATTCCATCTCAGGTGGATCCCTGGGTTCAGGAGTATGATCTGAGACAAAGATCCTTTGGGTTGAGCTAAGGACTCTCCTGCTCACAAGCTGTAGAGACCAGAACAGGATGTTTTCAGAAATCTGACAAGAGGAGGAAACTTAAGAAGAATCTGGGTTAGTAACTGCATAGACTTAGAGTCTCCTCAAGAGTAGAGTTAGAAGTGGCTTCTAACCCAATTCTAACCTGAACTTCTACCACGCAACCTCTCTGGGCTTCAGTTTCCTTGCCTGTAGAATGGGTGAATAGTCTTTGCCCCAGGTGTTCTTGGGGCAGAGCAGCCAGAAGTAGTGATGCGCCATCGTGGAGAACCATGCAATATGGATACAGTAACCTTACATAGTTAAACCTATAACTGATTTAATCACATGCCACCCTATGCCAGCTTCTATGTACACAAACAGTAGTAGTTGGTGCCAAAGATTTTTTTACAGGATATTTGACTTAAACTCTCCACTGTTTAAGTGGGTTTTTAAAAAATATTTATTTATTTAATTTATTTATTTGGTTGTGCTGGGTCTTAGCTGCAGCTCGCGGGCTCCTTAGTTGCGGCAGGCGGACTCCTTAGTTGTGGCATGTGAACTCTTAGTTGCGACATGTGAGATCTAGTTCCCTGACCAAGGATCAAACCTGGGCACCCTGCATTGGAAGCATGGAGTCTTAACCACTGCACCACCAGGAAAGTCCCTGTTTAAGTGTTTTTATAAATTTTATAAATGTACATTTTTATGTATTGGGAGAAAAACTTAAAATTTAGGAAATGCCATGCACAACTTAATCTTTTTTCTACAAATTCAACACAAGCTTTTTCAGAGATCAAATATAAAAACACTAAGTAAAAAGGCAGGGGTGGGGACCCAGAGCCCTGCCCACGCAACCTCTTCATCAACCCCTGAGGTACCTCAGCAGAATTCTAGGCCCACATGGCCTCTGGTGTTCCTTTTAGCTCTGCTGGTCTCTGATTCTTGGTCTGTTCCTCCCTATCAATCCTCCCCTCTCTCACCAGCATTCACAACTACACCCCAAAGGTGGGTGAGTTAGACACGCGGAAAGCTATTCGCCAGGCTTTCGATGTGTGGCAGAAGGTGACCCCGCTGACCTTTGAAGAGGTGCCCTACCATGAAATCAAAAGTGACCGGAAGGAGGCCGACATCATGATCTTCTTTGCTTCTGGCTTCCATGGAGACAGCTCCCCGTTTGATGGCGAAGGGGGATTCCTGGCTCATGCCTACTTCCCTGGCCCAGGGATTGGTGGAGACACTCACTTTGATTCAGACGAGCCATGGACATTAGGAAATGCCAACCACGATGGTAAGGTCATGAGGGGACAGGGGGTTACTTGGCTGTCAGGGAAAGAAGCCCTGAGGAAGAGCTTGGAGGATACCACAGTTGAGTTTCCTGGTTTCTAGAGCTTCTTGTCCAAGAACTAAGACCCTAAGAGGGTGGGAACTGTGGTCTCTGATAATATTCAACAGTTGATCCATCAGGGCCAGGGCCAGGGAGATGGGTCAGATCACTTAGTAAATGGTCTAATTGGACTGAGTTAGGAGGAAAGTCTAGGCCATGAATAAGACGGTAAAGTAATGGATCAGAGGCTGGAGGAAAAGGTTAAAAGGCTTAAAGCTGAAAGTGGTAGGCTCTGGCCTGACTGATGAGGGCTTCAAAGGCCATGCTGTGGGAAAACATGACAGACTCTCTCCCTTATGTCAACCTCACAAGTGAATAATAGGCCCCGTAATTACTCTAGCATCCTGTCTGCAGTAATCGTAACAATACTCCTCAGGTTGCAAGAGCTCTTCATCAGTACTTACTTGCAAGGCAACTGTTTAGTAAGTAGGCAACTGCACATCATTATGCCCTTTTTTAAGATGAAGAGTTTGAGGCTCAGATGGCATAGCTGGTAGGCAGCAGTGCCAGGGCTCAGACTGTGGTTCAACCACTGGCCATGTGATGAGGGGCGCATCATTCACCCTCAGTCTCCTCATCTGTCAGATGAGGGGCTGGATTAGGTGACTTCTAAAGTCCCTTCCGACTCTAATGGAACATGATGCACGTGTTTGAACATTTAAAAAAGACACAGTCTCTGCCCTTTGGAAGTCCAGAGTCGAGTCGGGGAGACAGATGTATACATAAGTCACCCTGTCGCAAGGCAGACTGTACTGAAGGACACAGCAGAAGTACCAAGAAAATGCAGTAGGGCTCTGGAGGAAAGAGGGACAGAGGATTCGATTCAATTCTATTTTAGATTATAATAGATTAGAATTAGTATGTTAATATTCTAAGGCCCATGTCAAGTGTTTTCCACATACTGTATAATATGTATATGTTATTATCATCCCCATTTTACAGATAGGTAAACTGAGGTGTAGAGAAACGGTAAGTAACCTACTAAGGTCCCACAGTTGGTGAATGGGGAAATACGTTTTCAAACCCGGACATGATGATTCCAGAGCCCATACTCTTTGCTACCATGCTGTTTCCATGGCTCTCCAACTGCAGGGCACGACAGAATCACCTAGAAACCTTTTTTAAGAATTCAGATTCCAGGCTCCAGGCCCCTAACCTCTTGCTATTCTGATTCTCTGGTTCTGGGTTCAGGTCTGGGAATCTGCACATGGTCTCATAAATTCCCCAAGTGCTTCTGAGGCCGGCGTCCATTACCTTGAGAAACACTGTCTTAATCCCCAGAGTTTCCCTGACTTGCCTGATCATAAGAATCAACCAGGTTCTTGTTATAAACATGGATTCCCAGGCCCTTCCCCTGGAAATTCCAATTCTTAAGCTTAGGCAAGTTGGGGAAACACTAGGCCTTCTTTTTCCTTGGAGATGCTTCAGGCTGAGAGCAGCCTTTAAAGGCCCATTTCCTCTGAGGCTGTGTCTGCTGTCTGTAGGTGGGGACTGCCTCCTTAAAAGCATTTCATATCATTGCATGGATCAGGGATCACGACTCTTGTCCTGTCTGTCAAAGGGTGGTTCAGGAGGTGATGTGGCGAAGGCTCAGCCTAGGCAAAGTTATGAAACTGCTCCATTTTTCTTTGTCCCCCACCCTCTTCTTTGGGCTTCTTTCCTATCTAGCTCCATTTCCTCAGCCCAGGAATCCTCTCCCTTATGTCTTGGATGTGTTTCCTGGTTTTCTGAACACCTATTCTTTATCTTGTTCTTATTCTTGGATCAGTGTCAACCAATGGTTGTCTGTGCTAACTGATAAAGTGTGACGAGAGGAGAACTAACATTTTTGAGCCACTGTTATGTGCCAGGCACTGTTAGCTGATAACAGTCATAGCCCTGATAGAGATACATGAATTATTAAGGACATTCCTCCTCTACCCTGCCTTTCCCAGCCCTGGGTGTGCACTTCCCACAACTGCTCCTTGCTGGTGGAGACCTTGGACCAGTCTCAAAATCCTGAGAACTTCTGGTGGTGTGTGTGGGAAGGAGCTGGGACCTGTGGATGGGCTCCATCCCAGCACCCTCTCATCTGTCCCACCCCATCCTGACGAATGACCAAGAATTCAGATAGAAATTCCAAGATAGCTAATGTCTTCTTTGGACAAGAGTCAGGACTTTAGAAAAAAAAAAAAAGAAAAAGAAAAAAAAGAGTCAGGACTTTGCTCTGGAAAACCAAGCAGAACTATCCAGTTGCAGCTCATAACCCCAGCAATAGACTGCTAGGAACCGGAAGGCAGCCATTGCCATAGGACGGCCTTTGGAAGGAGAGGAAAGGAACCAAGATTGATTGAGCACCTATATGTTATCTCGTTTAATTTCCACATAAACTCAGCGAGGGCGTGAGCGCAGCCTCCCAGGAATTTTTTGTTTATTAGCTTTCTTCTCTATTCTAAATTTCCATTACAGAAAATTTTAAACTTACCAAGTAGGGAGAATGATAATGTGAACGCCCCCAGGCACCCATCACCCTGCTTCAGCAGTTATCAACATTACGTCAGTGCTGTTTCATCTACCCTCCCCGACCCTCTTTGTTTTTTGGTGATGTATTTTAAGGAAGATCTCAGGTCTCACCTCTAAATAGTCCATTACATACCTCTAACAGATTATCTTTAACACAACCACAAAATCATGACCAACGCGACAAAATTAGCAATAATTTCTTAAAATCCAATACCCAGTGTTCATTTTCCCAAATTACCTCAAAAATGTCTTAAACGGTTGTTTGCTTGCAACAGGATCCAGAGAGCATCCACACATCATCGTTTCTTAAGGCCCTTTTCATTTACAGCAGTCACCTTGCTTCTCTTTTCTCCCTATATCTGTTGAAGAAATTAGTTATCTATTTTATATATAGCAGTGCGTATATGTCGATCCCAATCTTCCAATTTATCCCTCGCCCCTTCTTACTGCATGGTAACCATAAGTTTATTTTCTACATCTATAACTATGTCTGTTTTGTAGATAAGTTCATTTGTACGCTTTTTTTAAGATTCCACATATAAGCAATATCATATGATATTTGTCTTTCTCTGTCTGACTTAGGTTCACTTTTACCATGTCTCTCTTCTGCATGTAGCCTGAGTAGATCTACAGGCCTGACTGGATTGACTTTTTTGGCGAGGATGCTTCCCAGGTGGTGCTGGTCCCCCCTGTTGCATCACATTAGGAAGCACTTGTGACACAGGCCGTCCCCCTCTTAGCGACGTGAAGTTTGAGCAGTTGCTTCAGGTGTGTCAGCCTGACCCAACCACTATAAAATTCCCTCGGGGGACTTTATTTTAAAAAGGTTGCCTAAGCCCTAACCGCAAACTCCTGAATCAGAATCCCCTCCACCTGTGTGTTGAAAAGGCTCTCCTGGAGAACCACTAGAATGTAAAGGGGATTCTGATTCTCCACTTCTTTGGAGTCTGTGAGAAGGGCGATCTGGCCCACCACACCTTTAAGCTGATTTCGGGGAGTCTCCCAGGCACCCTGTGTCCTCATCCGTTTCCAATGGGTCAAGCAGTGAAGTCAGCAGAATTCACTAAGCTCTGCTGGGGAGGGAGCCCAGCCCTGGGGAAGGTGACAAGACGGGAAGCGTCATGGGGACCAGCCCTTCACAGGGGACAGTCCTTCCACAGTTACTACAGTGGTTCCTCCCCACCCTGGGAGCTAGACTGGGCAGGGTGGTGAGGAAAGGAAAGTTCTGAGTGGT
Organism: Grampus griseus; assembly: GCF_964374135.1. NCBI lineage: Eukaryota > Metazoa > Chordata > Mammalia > Artiodactyla > Delphinidae > Grampus > Grampus griseus. Next base: position 65,152,353 of record NC_139008.1, read on the forward strand.
TGAGACGTTCACACAGTAAGCGGCAGAAGAACAGAGAAGAAAGCCAACAAACAAAAATTCCCGGGAGGCTGCATCACGCCCTCGCTGAGTTTATGTGGAAATTAAACGAGATAATGTACAGGTGCTCAATCGATCTTGGTTCCTTTGCTGTCCTTCCAAAAACCATCCTAGGGCAATGGCTGCGTCCCAGTTCCTAGCAATCTATTGCTGGGGTTATGAACTGCGTCTGGATAGTTCATGCTTGGTTTTCCAGAGCAAAGTCCTGACTCTCATCCAAAGAAGACATTACTTGTGTCAAACCCAGGACTCTGAATTTTTAACAATCACCCCAGTTGGTTCTGCTGCAGATGGTCCAAAGACAACACCTGGAAAAAATACTGAACATTTGGCACTGTTCCATCCTGGCTTGTCCAGCACAGAGCTTTCCCTCAAGGAGCTCATAGTCCTGGAGCAGAAGACAGTGTGTGCTCCTGGCTATGATGTAGGGTGGAAAGTGGTCAGGGCCATAAAGATGATACAGATACACTGCTGGGAAAGTGTATAGGAGGAAGCAGTCATTGCTGGTTAGGGAAATCGAGGAAGGCTCCCTGGAGGATGTGGCATTCAGCTGAACTTTGAAGGAGTAAGGTTATTCCAGGTAGAGGGGACAGCATTGGCAAAAGAATAGAGGCAAAAGGAAATGTTGTAAACTTTGGGAGGGTTTCAGGAGTCAATGAGATGGGACTCACCAAAGATGGAGGTCCCCAGAGAAGGAAATGAAGCAGAGGCAAGATACACTGGAGTAGCCAAGTAGACTGTTGGGTGCTTGCTAGGAAGCCCAAGGACTTGAGCTCCCAGCTCAAGGGAACTCTCCCTGTTGAGGATGCTGGTCCTTCATACATAGCTTAACGTGAACTTGCTAATTAACCGTGATAGTTCTGTGCCTGGAGGTGGTGTGAGTGCTTTCTGTACCTTGCCTCATTAATCTTCACCCCATTCTTATGACGAAGGTAGCATCAATCCCTTTATTTTACAGAGGAAGAGATTTAAAATGTCACACTGCTAGGACACGGCAGAGCTGGGAGTCACGGCAGTCAGACCCCCAGGGACTACACTTCTGACCACTCTGCTTCTCTGCCTTTCATCCTCTTGGGTGGTGAAGCCCTTACCAGCCTCCTGCCCATTAAGCATGTGGGTCTTCTCCATCCCTCTGCTTTTTCTGGAGTTCTCCTGCCCCTCCACACTCTCCTTCCATCTCCCCAGAGCAGCCCCCACTTAACAGGTCTCTTGGGTTTCTGTGCAGTAGGATGCCAGCTCCCCAGCTCTCCTCTGCCTTTTGGTCCCTGGAACAAACCCACAGACCCCTTTCCTTCAAGGGCTTACTCCTGTTCTCTGCAGAGACCCAGCACAGAGGCTTACAGAGTAATAGACACAGGCTGAGGACAAAGGTTTAGAGTCTAGCCAGGCGCTCAGAGCCCTGCTCCCTGGTTCTCAGCTGAAATCCCTGCGGATGCTCCCTGAGGAAGAGCCTAGTCAGGAGACAGAGGCCCAAACAGCTTGTCTCGGGTCACAGAACGGGCCAGGAGCAGAGCCAGGACCGGACCCCAGGAAGCAGGGCTGCCTTCCATTGGCGCGAGCAGCCGCCTTTGTTTGGGATGGAGCTCAGAGATGAGCTCACCCTTCCCCGCTGCCAGAGGGGCCAGGACCTGAGGAAGGAACTGGGGGAGGCCTGGCCTCCTCATGCCAGCCTGCCCTGCCCCAGCAGAAGGCCAGCCCCAGGCTCTTGGCCAAACTTCCCCTGATCTTGCCCAGCCACCCTTCGCTGAAGGTACTGGTGGTGTCCGCGGAGCGGCCGGCATGCATGTGTGTGTGACTGAGTCTGCCCCATAGGGCTATTCTCTCTTCCCAAGACCTTAGCCAGGAAGGCCAGACACAATCCCCAGGCTCATCTGACCCTCGTGGGGCCCTCAGCCGGGCTGGGGTACGGCAGCTTGGCCAGTGCCACTGGGGCCAGAGTGAGCACGAGGACTCCTGACCACCTCCTGGGCTCTTGGCAGCACCCCCTGCACTTCAAGGTGGCAGGACTGGACTGTGACATGCATTAGCGCTGGGCAGCAGAGGCAGGGCTCAAGGGGCATTCAGATGCCACAGGTCAAGGCAAGCAGGAGTCTATAACTGGACGTAATACGAGTCAGGACTGTTGATTCGACGGCCTGCTCAGCTCCCTGCCCCTTCATTTCTTCCCCAAAGCCAGGGCTGCTTAATCCCCTCGAAGTCAGGCCTTGCCCTGTCCCAGGCCTGACCCAGAAGTTCAGGGGAGTTGGCTTTAAGAGGATCTGGTTGCTGGGACCCCAAGTGCCTCGTGCTTCCTTTTTGGTCAACGGGCTTGTTCCAGGGACCAAGCTCCTGTCTTATGCATGGTAACAACAGGTGCCATGCAGCATCATGCCCTTCACACATCTTATCCTATCCGGTCCTCACACAACCCTCTGATGTAGGTACGACCTCCGCATTGTGCAAATAAGGAAATTGGGGCTCAGAGGGTAGACCTGACCGAATTCACAAAGCTCACTGGGGTAGAGCTGGAAATGAACGAGACCTGTCCTATTCAGGGGCCCAGGCTCACGACCACTCTGCTGTGTTGCTGCCTCAGCTTCACCCTCGGGATCCCGTGTCCCACTTTCAGTACCTGGACCTTTCGTTTTCACTCGCATTTGAATCCCTGCGTTGATCTTGGCCATAGCTCAGTCCTTTCAGGACCGAGAGCTGCTGCACGACCAAGGCTCCTCCTGCCCCCGGGTCTCTGAAGATGACCGCCAGCCTGCCGCCCCCAGGACTCCCCTCTGCCCGTCACACCCCCTCTGCCTTAGCTCAGGCTCTTTTCATCTCTCACCGGGACCCTCATACTGGCTTCCAGACCAACCCCACTGATTCCCCTGCCTCTGGTCTCATCACCCCCTAATCCTTCTTCCAACTGCAGCCAGAGTGATTTCATCATGTCACCACCAGCCCCCCCGTCCCCGACACCAACCTGCTTAAACCCCCCACTGGCCAAGAAGCCAATCCAAATTCCTTTGCATGGCATCACAAGCCCTGCGTGCCAGCCTGGCTGACCTCATCTCCCTCTGGCCCTCCCCCCCTGCTTTGTTCCGGAGCCAAGTGGAATGAAACTGCTTGTCCCTGGACGTTGTTCATAGCCTTCTCTCAGCCAGCAATGCCACCTCCGCCCCTCTCCCTCTCCTTCCCACTGAATCCTTTCTGCTGACCAACTTCTTATCTTTCTAGACTCACCTTAAGCTTCACCTTCATGAAGCTTTCCCTGAACATCTTCCTTCAAGCGTAAATGACTCCTCCTTCCTCGGAATCCTCACTCGACCCTTATAGACAGCTGTAGAAGCACCTGGAACACTAATTTCACTTATTTTGTTTCTCTGTCCCTATCCACCACTATACGGAGAGTTCTGGAAGGTAGGGGTGTGTATGTCCCAGTGTCCGGGACAGGGCCTGGCACAAAGCTTATGCTAGGTGTTTGCTGAAGTAATGGATGGACTGACTGACACCTGAGCGGGTGCCCCGGGCACCTCCCCATCTCCCCCTCCACAGGGAACGACCTCTTCCTGGTGGCCGTGCATGAGCTGGGCCACGCGCTGGGACTGGAGCACTCCAACGACCCCAGCGCCATCATGGCACCCTTCTACCAGTACATGGAGACACACAACTTCAAGCTGCCTCAGGATGATCTCCAGGGCATCCAGAAGATCTACGGTGTGTGGCAGGGGGGAGGGGCCACCGTTCCTTCCTTGGGCTGGGCCATGACTGCCTGCCTGTCGGGGCGGAGGGTTGGGGGGCGGCTGGGGACCTGGGCCTCTGACTGCTGTCTGCAAGGCTCCTCCCCCACCCCCCTCCTTCCCTGCACACTTGGGAAACCCAGGGGAGGGTCTGAGCTGCAACTGGGAGGGACAAAAGTGAACAGAGAGCCTCCCACTCCCCCTACTCTACCCGCCTCCCCCCTCCACACACCTCCCTCTCACCTCCTGTGGTTCCCTCTCAAGGGGTCCCACCTCTAGCCAAGAGAGTCACCCATCTGCCCAAGTAATGGTGATACAATAGGATAAGTATTATTACCAGAGCTTTTTTCTTAAGCAAGAAAAAGACAAACTAGGCTGATATCTTGATAAGATTTGAGGGGCCTGCTACCATGCCACCCCACTCTCTGTTCACACCGGTGTGGGAAGTTCTTGTTCTCGTCAAGTCGGTGGAGATGGGAAGACCAGTTTATTACGGCAAACGCATGTCCATGTGGCACGGCCCCTACAGCCCCCAGGCTGTGGAGTACGGGAGGAGGGCTCTTCTTGGAGGCCCTGAGGACCTCACAGAGGAGGTCGCCCCACCCAAAGCCTGGAGGATGGGCAGGATCTCCACAGGTGAGGCAGCAGAGGACTGGACAGGTAGTGGGGACTAGGAGGTCTTTTGAAAATAAAATGGACGCTATTTGCTGATAGATTAGACACAGGGGTGAGGTTTCTGGCTTTTGTAACTGTGGAGCAATAGATTGACCTCTGTAGCTCAGAGATGTGGGCTGGAATATTGATCTGGGATCTTTGGTGTTCAATACGGTAGCCACTAGCCACATGTGGCTATTTAAATTTATATTAATTAGAATTAAATAAAATTAAAACTTCAGTTCTTCTGCCGCACTAATAACTAGTCGCTCATTTCAAGTGCTCAATAGCCACGCGTGGCTAGAGGCTCCTGTATTGGACAGTGCAGGTACATAGGACATGTATGTCATCACAGAACGTTCTGTGGGACGGCTTGAACGGAGGTCTTTAAAGCCATGAACCTGGAAGAGATCCCTTCGGGTAGTGATTCTCAACTTGGCAGTGCATTGGAATCACCTTGGGATTTCAATTTAAAAAAAATACTGGGGCTTCCCTGGTGGCGCAGTGGTTGAGAGTCCGCCTGCCGATGCAGGGGACACAGGTTCGTGCCCCGGTCCGGGAGGATCCCACATGCCGCGGAGCGGCTGGGCCCGTGAGTCATGGCCACTGAGCCTGCGCGTCCGGAGCCTGTGCTCCGCAACGGGCGAGGCCACAACAGTGAGAGGCCCGCGTACCGCAAAAAAAACACAAAAAAATACTGATACCCAGCCTTCACCCCCAGAAATTTGGTTTTAATTGGTCTGGGGTGACTTCTGAACCTCAGGGTGTTTTAAAAGTTCCCCAGGTGATCCTAATATGCAGCCCAAGTTGAGAAGCACTGACCTAGGACCAAAATAGAGAGAGAAAGACAGAGAGAGACAGAGACAGACAGACAGACAGAGAAGGGGAGGGGAGGGGAGAGGAGAGGACCCAGGGGCATGCCGACCTTTAGAGCCGGGTGGATGAGGAAAGGCCGCCAGCAAAGCAGGCTGAGAAGGAACAGTACACGAGGTAGGAGGAAAACCAAGAGAGTGCAGGGTTCTGGAAAAGAGAGAAGAGTGTTTCAAGGCAAGTGTTTGTATGATCTTGCTACTCAAAGTGTGGGCCTCAGACCAGTAACTCTGGCATCACCTGAGAGCTTGAAAAAACACAGAATCTAAGGCCCCACCCCAGACCCTCTGAGTCACAATCTGCATTTTATCAAGATCCCTGAATGATTCATATGGACGTCAAAGTTTGGGTCAAGTAATGTTGGATTTGGCAACATGGAGGTCATTGGTGATCTTGACAGCAGTTTCAATGGGTGACGAGGCAGAGGCCATGCTGGAGCAGGATGAAGAATGGGGGGAGCAGACAGAGAGGGTAGGGGACACTGAGCCTAAGAAGGGACATGTCCTCTCTCGTAACAGGAGAGAAGAAAGAGAAGATACCAGATTTGGGGGTGGAAAGATGGGAGTTCCCATTTAATGGCTCTTTTCATGGATTTTCTCAAAGACTGGGGGAGTAAACAATGGGGGGGGGGGACAGGAGGCTGGAGTGTGACAGGCTTGTCTCAGAGCTGCCCGGGTGAGGATGAGGCAATGGCAGCAGGGGGCAGGGCACGCCTGGCCCTTCTCTAAGATGCAGCCCCTCTCTCCAGGACCCCCCGCAGAGCCCCTGGAGCCCACAAGGCCCCTCCCCACACTCCCCGTCCGCAGGATCCACTCACCGTCTGAGAGGAAGCATGAGCGCCAGCCCAGGCCCCCTCGGCCGCCCCTGGGGGACCGGCCAGCCACACCAGGCGCCAAACCCAACATCTGTGACGGCAACTTCAACACGGTGGCCCTCTTCCGGGGCGAGATGTTTGTGTTTAAGGTAGGACCTCGGGGCTCCCCTTCCACTCCTTCCCCCACCTGGGGCGGGAGAGAGCTGCTGCTCTGGGATTAGGCCTGCTGTGGGGCCTGGAGGGGAGCTAGCCCAGTGGCCATGTCATGAGGTCTCTTCCTGGTGCTGCTGGGTGAATGGACTTGTTTCCAAGAGGGAGGCGGGAAGCGGTGACCCTGCCCCTTCCTGAGGGTTAACGGTGGGGGAAAAGTGCTGGAGACCGGCCTCCACTCTGTGACTCTGAGAAAGTCACCTCCCTTGTCTGGACCTCAGTTTCTCCATCTGAGGGCTGGGAGGGTCATTTCTCTAATGAAGGGTGTGTGCAGATCAAAGGAGTCATGGCTGTGAAGATGTTGGCTTGGAGTAGGGGCTGGCACAGCAGTGGCTGCATCTGTCTCCGGATCCTGCCAGGGCTGGTTCAGAGGACTGCCTGACAGGAAGCTGGCCAGGCTACATCTTGTCCCCTGGTCTGTTCCTGTCCCTCTAGCCATGGGTTGCAGGGTGGCAGCCTGCTCAGTGTGTTGCAGTTGGGTTCTCAGGGAAGCAGGCTCTGGGACAGTGTTTGGGATGCAAGATTTTGACCAGGGAGCACCTCTGGGATCCACATCTGTGGGAAGGAGGGGAGGGAAGCACGATGGGGCAGGAGAAGATAAGCAGCAACTAGACCCACTGCAGACCCAGCCACGCCCACAGCGAGTTCCGGAGCTAGAATGGCCCGTCAGAGTTGTCCCGTGTTGGGCCCCAAATGGCTGAAACTTTATTCAGTCAGTGGGTGAGGGGGCATGACCTTGGGGGAGCTCTCTGGAGCTAGGCCATCCCCAGCGAGGTTGACAGTTGAAAACTGCCTGCTGACCACACTCCTGGCCACCAGCACAAGAGGCCCTCCGCTGACAGCGTGTCTCTGTCACACTGGCTGGTTGTGGAGAGCTGCCCCACTCACCTTGTGGAATTCTCGCCAGCAAGCTTTGAGCTCTGACCAAGAATCAGGCGACAGGGGTCAGCCCCAGTCCTGCTCTCACTGCGTGGCTCAAGGAGAGTCACTTGGCCTTCCCTAAGACTCTGTGTATCTCAGATCTACTTAACAGGAGTTGTGAAAGTCAAAATAAGGTTTAAAAAACTGGATGTGAAAGTGCTTCGTAAAACACCTTAAAAAAAACTTTTCTAGCTTTTGTACCTTTTTTTTTTTTGGCTGCGTTGGGTCTTTGTTGCTGCGCGCAAGCTTTCTCTAGTTGCGGTGAGCGGGGGCTACTCTTTGTTGCGATGCGCGGGCTTCTCATTGTGGTGGCTTCTCTTGTTGCAGAGCACGGGCTCTAGGCACGTGGGCTTCACTAGTTGTGGCATGCGGGCTCAGTAGTTGTGGCTCGTGGGCTCTAGAGCGTAGGCTCAGTAGTTGTGGTGCACAGGCTTAGTTGCTCCGCAGCCTGTGGAATCTTCCCGGACCAGGGCTTGAACCCGTGTTCCCTGCATTGGCAGGCGGATTCTTAACCACTGTGCCACCAGGGAAGCCCCTGTACCATTTTTATGAATCATGTTCATTCTTCTGCACCCTTGGATCCTCCAACTGAACGGTTCCTAAGCAAGTCTGGGTTTTATCATTCCCATTCACACATAAGAAAACCGAGGTCCTAGGAGGTTACAGGCCTCGCCCAGACTGCCTACCAACCAGGGCTGCAGTGGGACCAGGCACCAATTTGAGGAGGAGGGCTTTTTTCACATTCTTGGCCTATTGAGCTGCTATTTACTTAACATTGACTATGTGCCCTGTACTGTTCTAGGCACTTCACCTATAATCTCTCATCTGACCCCCACTATTACCCCCGTTTGCAGGTGAGGCTCTTTAAGTACTGAGCCCCAGGTCACGCAACTGTAAGAGGAGGAAACTGAATTCACACCCGGGGCTTGGGGGAATTTCCACGGCTTGCTTCCCACAGACCTTACCCTGCTGGCTGGAGCCAGCCGTGAGGAGGGCACTCTGCCCGGGCTCAGTGACCAACCCCTGCTTCCCACCAGCCTGGGGAGGGGCCCCGCTGACGTCGGTGACTCTCTGCTGCCCTCATGTGGTCATCCCGGGCCCTGCATCATCCCTTCCAGCTCCCCGCGACGCCTCCTCTGCCCACCAGGCCTGCCTGCTGGCTCTGTCTCATGGCCCCTTGGGCAGCAAGAGCCATCAGGACCCTTATGTGAAGAGAGTTGATGGGCATTTTATCTTCCTCATTGGGCTTTGAAAGATAGAAGCAGACATCAGGGAGGGTTGCAAGGCTGGGCCCAGGGGAACGTGTTGGCTTGTTGGGGCCTGAGCCCCAGGGCCGAGATCACTGGGTTCAAAGGCTATGCCCCTTTCTTTCCTTGCCTTAACCCCCAGGATCGCTGGTTCTGGCGCCTGCGCAATAACCGGGTACAGGAGGGCTACCCCATGCAGATCGAGCAGTTCTGGAAAGGCCTGCCCGCCCGCATAGACGCAGCCTATGAAAGGGCTGATGGAAGATTCGTCTTCTTCAAAGGTAACGTGGCCTGTGCAGAAGGACCTGGCACGCTTTCCTGCCCTTCTCGGGACCCCCTTTTTCCACCTGTAAACTGGAAGAGGCAGGGTGGGAGGCAGATGAGCTGCAAGGGTCCTTCTAGCCCTAACAGAAACACTGCCATCTGACAGGACAGATCCCTGCAGGCAGAGAAATTAAGTCAGGGAGTGACTGCTGAGGGTCTGTATGTGCCGAAGTTGGTGGGGTGACAAGCCTCACCCCCACAAAGTATAGGGAGGTGCAGACAACTGAAGACCATCCAGTGCTCCATGGAAGGCCACCCTGTGAGTTCTGTAAGAGCCTGGAGGGGGGGAGGTCACGCAGGCTGCAGAGGCCAGGGGAGGAGGGGAACTAGCTGTATGGCAGGCCCACCCTGTGCTAGGTTGTTTCACTTCGATTATCTTGACTTGGGCCAGGCCTCAGAAGAGTAAGATTCAGATAGTGAGGAGTGAGAAAAGCATTCCAAGGGGAAGGAACAGCATGGGCAAAGGAGTAGTTCAAAGGGCTTTAGAAGACCCACCAGACAGCCCTGGAGCCCCACCGGAGAGCTGTGAGAAGTGGCCTGGAAAGGTAGTTTAGGGGAGAGTCCTGAGGAGCCCTGGCTGCCCGGCCGGACTGTGGTCTTAACCCATCAGGGCAATGCTGGAAGTTCACTGTTTGTTTCTGAGCAGCAGAGAGCCAGAGGGCAGGCGGCAATCCAGGCAGAGGCAGGAGGCCGTTTCTGAGACGGCTGCTGGAGTTGAGGAGAGCGATGTCTGTAAGGCCTGTACCAGGGAGGAGCAGTGAGGCTAGGAGGCTGACAAGGCCTTGTGAGAGGCTAAGTGCTGAGAGGAGAAGGAAAGAGAGGGTGATGCCACCTTCTTGGGGACACTGGGAGGCAGACAGGTGGTGAGGGAGGGAGCCCCTGGGGTGGAGAGGAGGAACTCCGGAAGCCGACCTGGAAATGCCCAGAGGACGGTGGGCAATCAGGGTCCTGGGCCTGGTGCCCAGGTCCACTGGGAGAGCGGCAGCCTCAGAGTTGGGTGTCACTGGTAGAAGGTTGGGGGAGTACTAGTGTGTGTGTGAAGCCGTGAGAGGCTGAGGTCACCTGGAAAGGAAAAAGGAGCAAGTCACACGAAAGGAAAAGAGGGTGGGGCACGGAGCCTGGGCAGCGTGGGGCGAGCTGCCCAGGATCTGAGACTGGATTCTGGCTTCTTGCCCCCTAAGCTCTGCCTGAGCCAAGAGGCCTCAGCCTCCTCCGCCACAGGGATCAAGCAGGACCAGGGCCGTCTCCCCCTGACACTGGCTCCATGAGTGACTTTGGTCCCAGTGGATGATGGGCAAGTGGCTCTATCCACAACCTCCAGCATGAATGACTGAGGAAGGCTAATCCTGGGTTCCTCTTGGCCACAGGTGACAAGTACTGGGTGTTTAAGGAGGTGACGGTGGAGCCTGGGTACCCCCACAGCCTGGGGGAGCTGGGCAGCTGTCTGCCCCGAGAAGGCATTGACACAGCTCTGCGCTGGGAACCTGTGGGCAAGACCTACTTTTTCAAAGGCGAGCGGTACTGGCGCTACAGCGAGGAGCGGCGGGCCACGGACCCTGGCTATCCCAAGCCCATCACCGTGTGGAAGGGCATCCCCCAGGCTCCCCAAGGGGCCTTCATCAGCAAGGAAGGATGTACGTAAGAAACCGGCTGGGTTTTGTGAGGGGGAGTCTGATTTTACGTGGGTCTCACCGGGGCCCACGGGCATACTCTCAAGGTATCCAGGTTTGAGAAACACCGCCTGGTGGTAAAGACAAGTGCCTCATATCGACCCATGTTTACACAGTAAATTAATCCTCTCTTACCAGCGGCCAAGTCACAATTTCTCATCTGTAGGGATCATTCGCAATTGAGAGATGTTTTCATAGACTGACTTCATTCCCTCAGACAGCATTTCTCAAACAGTGGTCCTCAGGTGTACTCTAGGAGTCCCTCAAGGTAACAGATCTGAAATGATGGATGTGGTGGTTCAAAGGTGCTTTTTCACAGGGCTTAAAGATAAGAGAGAAGCATTTTCTAATTATGAGACATTTCCTAAGCTCCTCCTGGAGGCCAGGCTGACTCACAGCCTCTCCCTGCTCCGGACTAGAAGCTTCTCAAGAAGAGGGGCTGGGACTTACCAGGTGCAGAGTGGCTATCCATGGCTATTTGTTGAATCCATCTCTGCTCATCTGGTCAAAAGCACAGACCCTGGAGCCAGCCTGGCTGGTTTCATATCCCACCTCCACTGCTTACTAAGTTTTAGCTGTTATCATCATTATTATCTTGTTGGGGTGTTTTAGTTTTTATGGAATGTCAGGTGTCATTCATTTACTCCACAATAATTGCTGAGAGCCAGGTTGTGTGGGAGGGCTGGGGATGGAGCTTAGAACAAGACTTGCCTTGCATCCCTGGTTCGCAGTCTAGAGGCAAAAAACAAAGTGGCAACAAATGCAATAAGGGAAAGCATTTGCCAGAGAGCATCTAGGGAGAGGGCCATGTGAGAGAGGGTCGTCAGGAAGGGCTCGCCAAGGAGACGTCACCGGTAAGAAAGCCAGCAGCCACAGGGGCAGAGCTGCTATTTGGTGGCTCTCCTGTGTACCTGATGCTTTACACACATGGTCTCACTTTCTGGGGAGCCTCAGAGACAGGTGACATCAAGAACTTCAGCCAATGAAAATCCCAGCCAAGGTGGGGAGCCGGCCAATAGGAGAGTGTGAGTTGCTCTGGGTCTGTGGACTGGCGGGGCGATAAGGTGGCTGCAGGAAGCCTTGTGGTGGTTGCCAAGCCCTGCTGCCTCTTTTCCTTCCAGCCCCTCCCCCAGCAGGGTCCCAGCGACCCTGCAATCTGTGTTGCACAGTCACGTGTGCCAAGCCAAAAAAAGTCCATGATAACTGCGAAGAGGTGGTGCCCTCCGTCAACGGGAGAAATCTTTCTCCCTGCCTCCCTTGGCTCAGGCAGGAGCTGGCTCAGCCCTAGAGCTACGGAGACAGTGCCATCCAAGCCTTAAGTTGGGGGCTTGATCTGACTCACATGGGGGAAGGGCGAGGCTATGGGCACAGGATGGCAGAGCTGAGACCCAGGGCTGAGAAGAGTCCTGTCTGGGAAGCACAAAATGAGCTTACCAATGCTACTTCCAGCCCCTCAGTGGCTTCCCAGCACCTTTGAGATGACAGGGTGGGCTGCTCCAGGTCCCAGGTGCCTCTCTGCAGCTGGGCAGGTCGTCCACGACCAGCCACACCACTTGCAGGGTGTGCAAGGCACCGCATGCCTACCTCCAAGAGTTCCAACACGCCCCCACCACGTCACGTGCCCACCCGCCTTTCAGAGCTCCCCTTGGGCTCCTCCCAGGTGGGAGAGGCGCCCCTCCTCCACGCTGCCACAGCACCCTGGGCCCTCACGCTGGTGCAGAACAGGTGCAGGGAAGTGTCTGGGATGGTGATGATGGGCCGTGTTTCTGCAGATTACACCTACTTCTACAAGGGCCGGGACTACTGGAAATTCGACAACCAGAAACTAAGCGTGGAGCCAGGCTACCCGCGCAACATCCTGCGTGACTGGATGGGCTGCAACCAGAAGGAGGTGGAGAGGCGCAAGGAGCGGCGGCTGCCCCAGGACGATGTGGACATCATGGTGACCATCAACGACGTGCCAGGCTCTGTGAATGCAGTGGCCGTGGTCATCCCCTGCATCCTGTCCCTCTGCATCCTGGTGCTGGTCTACACCATCTTCCAGTTCAAGAACAAGGCAGGCCCTCAGCCTGTCACCTACTATAAGCGGCCAGTCCAGGAGTGGGTGTGAGCAGCCCAGAGCCCTCTCTGTCCACTCGGTCTGGCCAGCCAGGCCCTTCCTCACCAGGGTCTGAGGGGCAGCTCTGGCCACTGCCCACCGGGGCCAGCATGGCCCTAGGCCAGGGGTCATGTAGCCGAAGTGGTGGTGCATTGGCCTAGGCTGAGCATGGGGCAGGGAGTGATGGCAGCTGTGCCCCAGGGTGGGTGTCTGGCACCCAGCTGCCAGCCTTCTGTCCTGGGTAAACTGCTCCCTACTCAAGGGAATAGGCCAGGCCCCATCAGGAGGCAGGGACCATGCCAGGAGGAGGCCCGTGGTCACTGCGCCCTGTGGCGTCCACGAGGCACCACAGCGCCATCTGTACCTGGCTGGACCCAGCACCTTCTGTGGGAAGCCAGCGCTAGCGGTCTCAGCCCCATCTGGGAGATGCCACCAGTCCTGGTCCCCCATTGCCAACACCTGCTGGTCAGATGTCCCCCCACCCCTACCCCACCGTCCTCCAAGGCTACAGGACCCCTGCTGCCGACACAGTGGGCAACAAGCCTAGGTTTCCTCTGCTGGCAACAGCAGATCCCTCAGGAAACCTGCTCCACACGTCAGGGTCTCCCGAGACCCAGGATTTAGGGTCACATGCTGCAGGCAGGGCTGTGGCCCAGCTGGGTCTGACAAGGACCCAGCTGTCATGTCGTGAATATTTCAATGTCCTGTCACTATTGTTTAAAGTCCCATTCTGCAAAGGCTGCTTGAGGCTTTAGGTGAATTAGAGGTGACTGTCTTGGTGATGAGGCCAGCCCTCCCCCCAGCGATAAGGACCAAGGTGCTGTTAAGGCCACTCTAGTGCCCAGACACGCCAGGAGCTGGGCCCCGCTAATGAGGCTGAAGGGCTGGAGCAGGAGCTGACCCCATCTCGGAGGCTGATCTGAGTTTGTAGCTGTCCTCCACTCTCCCGTTCCTCTCCCCATCCCCCAAGTCCCTGGCCCTGCTCCAGCCTGTCGGTTGTGGCCTGAGGACTCAGCCTGACTAGTGAGGTGAGACGGAAATAGCTCTGGGCCAACATTCTCACGGCCTTGGGTTAAGGGGCCCAGGGCAGCCTTCTGAAGTGCTCAGAGCCCACACCCCTAGCTACCCTGAGACCACTTCAATCTCTCAGCCCAGAAGCAGTGTTTATACCATGAGCTTGGCCCCTGCTAACCCAGCTCTCTGGGCCCATCACCCTGCATTGCTCTTCGGAAAGGGGCAGCCACAACTGGTAACAACCCCAAGCCTAGGGGCCCGCCCCTCACTGTCTCTGGCAGGAATTCCTAGGGCTCTGCTTGCCTCACTCCAACCCAGTAAGAGGCAGCCCTGCTTGTCACTACGGAGCCGGAGGCAAAACCAATGGGTTCAACTATGTCCACCGGCTCCCTGCCAAATCCAAGCAGAGGCGTCAGTCTCCAGGGTGCTGGCAGGGCCTCTGAGCCTGCATGGGCCTTGCCCCCACCCCGTGGCCTCTGGGCTTTGAGTCTGCTTAACCTGTAGCAGACAGGGACTCTGGGAGCTGTCTTGAGCAAAATCTCTCATCCCAGAGACACCTATATGGGTCCACTGTGTTCCCTGTCATCATCCTGTTTTTTCTCATTTTGGCCAAGGGCGGGCTCCCTGGGGCGGGTGGGGAACAACTGCAGAGATATTAGTGATTCATAGGTTTGTACAGTGTTTTATACTTTGCAAAGCACTTTATTAGCTCACCCCTGTCCGCTCACATGTAACTCATGCAGGCCCTGGGAGGCCAAGGGTAACTCTCACTGTGCCCGCAAATGAAGCACAGAGAGGCTGTTACTTGCCCAGGCCACCCAGTGGGCTTGCTAGACCCCTCTAGGGTCCAAGATGAGATCAGAAGTGTCTCTTTTATCCATCTTTTCTTGGCCTCCCTTCTCCCCTTCCGGGTCCCTCTCCACTCCTCAGGTTGGTGCTCTCACTTCTTGAAAGCTCTAGGCCCCCCAGGCTCCCCACTGGCTCCTGGTACTACCGAGGTCAGCTGAGAAAGAGCAGGAGATGGAGGCAGGCAGCCCAGGCTGCAGATGTGAGGGATGCAGGGCCAGGCCCAGAGAGGGCTCAGCCTGGAGCCTTCCAATCATGGATTCTCCTGCCTTGTGGTCATCCGTTTGTCCATCATCCCAGGACAGGGCAGACAGAGGGGCAAAGCACTGGAAGCCCCAGAGCCCAGCTTCCCCTCAGCCTGGGGAACATCACAGCATTTCAGTGTCAGTCACATTTTAAACTGATCAGCCTTTGTATAATGTTTTTTAAATCATTTCTAAATAAAACAAAAATACAGAGTGTGTCATTTCCCTGGGATGTGGGAACAAGGATCAGGTTCTGGGTGGCCTTAAGAAGCTTCTGGGAGACAGGGTGCTTTGCGGTGTCTGGGAGGTGCCCCATGCATCTCATCTGCCGGCCCCAAAATCAGATGCCCCCTCTCTCCAAAAGGCTGGCCCTGGAGGCCCTCGGTTACTGGGGTCTCAGGAAAACAGCCAGATAATGCCAGGGTGGCACCCAGGATGGCGGAGCAACCCCTCCCAGGAGAGGTATGGGCAGGTTCACTGTGGCAAGGTCTTTTCTCAAGTCAAGGCACATGGTGCCATGACCAAGGACAAAAGCAAGAGCCCAGTTCTTGGCAACAGGGAAAAATGAGGTGAGATTAGGTCAGCAGCCTTGGGGTCTTCTTACCAAGAGCCCTGGCCTGGTTCTGGAAGCCAGTGACAGGAAAGGCTGCCCCAGCACCCAGACGGCTGGAGAAACTGTGGGGTGGGGATGAACACGAAGGTCTGAGCTGGGCTGGGTGCAGGCTGAGAAGCCAACGAATCTGGGGTAGCGGGAGGGGCCAGAGGCAAGACGGTGTCCCAAGGCGAGGCTGCGGAGGAGGCTTCCTTCCAGTCCCCAGCGAGCTCCCCGACTCTCCGCGCGTCTCCAGGGTGGCGGAAGGTGGGGAGAGACGACAAGGACCCGAGCAGGAGAGGCGTACAGGATGACGGGAGGCGGCGGGCGGTAAGGGCGGAGAGCGACGAGTCAGTACCAGGAGGTGCAGACGATAAGGAAGCGCACGTCGTCCAGCGGCCCCCAGGCTCCGGGCTCTGGCCAGGGCCGCACAGGGCCCTCGGGCGCCGCGGGCTGGGGTTGGGGGTGGGTCTGAGGTTGGGGCTGGGGCTGGGGCTGCGCGGGCTGCACCGGCTGCGCGGGCTGCACCGGCTGCGCGGCGCCCTGGCCACCGCTCAGCTGAGCTCCCATGTTCTGCAGGACGAGAGGCCCGTCAGGTACGGGACAGGCCGCACGCCACCCCCGCCCCGGCAGGGCCCGACCCTCACCTCGCACCGCCCGAGCCGCCGGTCAGGAGAATCCCAGAGCCGGCCTCCGCTTCCGGCTCGCCTGCGCAGCACCGTCAGCAAGGACTGGCGTTGTGACGCCACGGCGCACGAACCCCGCCCTCTGACCGCCAGCGAGGAAGGTTTCAGGGCACAGGGGCGGGGCCCAGCAAACCCGACCCACCCACCAGCAACCGGCCACACCCGCCCGAAGCCCCGGGGCTCCGCCCCGCGAGCAACTCTGAGACGCTTGGAGCCGCCCCAGCTACCCTCGCCTCTCCAGCCCGGCTCCGCACCCACCCAAGGCCCTAAAGGAAAGGGCCTACCGAGATTGGTCTGAGGCGGTCCTGGGCACCTAGCAGCCAGGCCAGCAAACCTCCATCCACCCTGGGTGAAAGAGGACAAGACTGCCCTGTAGCCAGGTGCCCCAGAGCACTTCAGGATCCTCACACTGGCCTAGGAGAGAGTTGAAACAGACTCATCTTTGAAGCCAAAAGTATGAGGCTGAAGTTGTGTGGAAAATGGGAGAAGTACAGTGGAGAGTGCTGCCTCCTCTTGTCCTGGGATGAAACCGCCCATCTGGTGATGGGGGGAGAGGAGTGGGAGACTGTAGAACTAAGAGGTGTGTGTGCATCCTACCCCACCTCCCCCCGGAACAATGGTGGGGGGCTGAGTGCAGGCTGAGGTCCCCAAATAACACATTCAGAATGGCCGGAAGAAGCTGCCCTTTAATGGGTTGGCACAGACAACAGAGCTCTCAGCCAGAAGCCATAGGACCTGTGGCAGGTTTTTGCAGTAACTATAGATTCAGGAGATGGGCACAGGAGAAGAAGGGCTGGGCGTCCAGCCACTGAGTCCAGGTGAGCTCTCTGCCACGGCCCTGCCAGCATCCAGGACAGACTGGGTGGGGCGTGGAGACGGAGCCAAAGTCCAGAGCCAGGAGCCCATGAAGAGTATGGAAGGTGACTCAGGTGAGGCTAGAGAGAGAAGGAGCATTGTCAGTAGGTACTTCACAGAGCACAGCTCACCCTCCACTCTCAAGGTGCTTGCCTCCACCCTTACCCCAGGACCTCTGTTCCAGCTCAGCCCCGAAGAGCCACACACAGAGGCCCCTCCAGATTCCACTGCTCCCACAAGTCACAAATCCAGTCTAGCACTCTCAGTGCTTAAAAACTAAAAGTAACTCCTCCACTCGGGTGGGTGAACTCAATAACTTATTCAAATCGTTACTGATCATAAATCAGAGCCTCACAGGTCAAGACCAACAGACATTAGACAAGGAAACAAGGTGGCTCAGAGAGGGTAAGGGACAGGTCCAGGCCCCAAATCCTCTAGTGGCAGGGCTGCGGCCAGAACATTCTTCCTGGAGGTGATAATCATGTGCACGATTATAAACATGAAGTACGTATTTCTTTTTTACGGCTGCCCCTCACGGCTTGTGGGATCTTAGCTCCCCGAACAGGGACTGAACACAGGCCCTTGGCAGTGAAAGCACCAAGTCCTAACCACCGGACCACCAGGGAAATTCCCTTAAGTACATATTTCTTCTTTGTTTTTCTTTTGTTATCTGAAGTTTTTATTTCTCTTTAAAGTACTAAAAAAGTTGGATTCTATCTTAGTTTTCCTAGGATTGGCTTTTCCTCATAAAATCTTAAGTAGAAGAAATGAAAGAACTTTGGGGAAGTTGAGGTACATATTTCTAATCCCCGACCTGACACCTTCCTTGTGAGGTCTCATGGGCACCTCAAACTCAAACAGGTTCAAAACCAAAGGAGGCTAATGAGTTTTGTCTCTTCTTTTCCAACACCCACGTCTTTATCTTAACTGCAATGCTGACCAGGGCTGCTGACTGCAGGCAGCTCTGCCTGGCAGTTTATGAAGTTTCACCATTAAATACATTTGCTGTAGTTTAGTAGGTAACAATTATCAGGTTACAGAAATTTCTTTCTGTTCTTAGGTTGCTAAGAAGTTTTTTTTGTTTTGTTCTTTAATTAAATGGTTAATTGTGGAAGTACTGTTTTCTTTATGAGGTTCAATGTTCCAAAAGGGGAGGAAGGGTATATTCTATTCATCACCCCATCACTACTGTCTGGCACATAGTAGGTGCTCCAAAAAAAGTTGTTGAACAAATAACAAAACCACTGGTACCACTTTCCTATTCAGACCCTTTCAACTGCTCTCCAGTGCTGACAGCAGAGCTTGTCAGTGTGGTCTCCAAACTGCCCTCATCAGAATCACCTAGGAAAGATTATTAAAACAGCCACACATGGTTGGGTCCCACGCCAAACTGAGGGAATCAGTATCTGAGGGGTGAAGGCAAGAAACTACGTTACAAGTATCCGAACATAAAACAAAGGTCAAAACACCTACAGTCAAAACTTCTTGACATGGGCATTCGGAGTCCTCAACACTGGGAATAAAACCTTTCCCCTTCACACCTTCCACACTTCCCCATCCCTGGTTCTGTTTGAAGTGCTTCCCCACCCTATCTTCGCATTTCCAATTACCTACTCATTTCCCTGAAGCCCAGACTAAATGATCTGTCCTCCCCAAAACCTTCCTGGATTCCAGAAAAGTGTATCACAGGAGCTTCCAAAACCACAGAAGGCACCTTTTACTTCTTCTTTGAAGGTAGCTAACTTATATATGGCCACTACATCTTCTCTCCCCTGCTACAATCTAAGTCCCTCTCAGAGGCAGGATGTAGCACTAAGCTGCCGGACTATCCCACATGGGGTCTTGTCCATAGGGTTCAATGAACATCAAGCAATTGAATGAATGAAGGAGGGAAAATGAAGGGAAATTCTGCCCCTGCTAAGTAGGGAGTCTGCTACTGGACACCTGCTCTACTTTGGGGTTTCTATCCTCATAAAGACTCCTGTGCTAGCTGGGTATGGCGTGCCTTGAGAAGGATCCTAAATGGGGGGGTGGGGGGGAGGCACTAAATATCCAGCACCTGCTGCTCTTCCAAAGGAAGAGATTCTAGAGCCTAACACCCCAGAACCTTCCAGGGTTAGGGCCCAAGAACCCACTCTTGTTTTAAACCCACGAAGTCCAGATGATGGCGATTCTGATGCATTCCCCATACCCCCGAGTCCCTTAGGCACCTGGGTCTCCTCAGTTCCTAAAAGCAGCCTTCCCTCCTTCCTTCAATTAAAAAGCTCTTTCCTGTCTCAGGCTACTGGCTGGGGACACTGACACACAGGCAAATACAAACTGCAAAAGAATGTGGTCAGTGATAAAATAAAAGACAGACTACAGAAGGGATATACTGAGCCAGTGTCTTCAAAGACGGCAGTGGGCAGATACTCAGGAAAGGCTTGTGGACTGTACCCTGTGCTTGCTCAGCAGTGTGCAGATGTGGCCTCACACGCAAGGAGAACCTACCAGTATGAATACAGTGTGGCTCCCATTACAGGTGGCATCTCCCTCCTCTCCCCTCCCCTCCCCTCCAAAGAAGAGAGGCCCAGATACCTGTCAATGAGGGAATCCCGCATGCTGGTAGCAATGGTGCTAGGCTGGGCTTCATTCAGCTTGAAAACACTCTCCACCACTGACAGCTCTGTGCTGGTCGTGTCCAGGCCACAGAAGGCACACCAGTCGTTCACTACCATCCCAGCGGCGACCACCTCGCTGCCTCGGTTCACAGTGCCCGCCTGCCAAGGGACGGCTCGGTGTGGATCATGGCACCAACAGCCAAAGTCATGAGGACTCTCCCCAAACCCTTCTCCCTGACCCTCAGCCCAAACCCAAACTGTGACAGGTAACAATCTAGATTCCCGAATACTGGGCAAAGGGATCTGCTCCAGCAGGAGACAGAGCTCAGAGAATAAGACTGCTTACCACAAGGGGGACCTGAAGGAGAGAGGACAGCTCATCCTGGTCTTCAATTGAAGTCTTGGGATGCACCAGCCCTCCCTGATTGCTGAAGACACAGTAGCTTCCTACCAGCACCTGGTCAGCTATTGTCTGTCTGAAGACTTCCACCTTTAGCACATCAGCCAGGATTTCTTCTGTTTCCTGTCAGCCAAAGGTACTGTGCTCAGCGCCCAGAACAAGCAGATCAAAGAACCCAGGGCCTCCACACCAGACCCACCCAGGGCATGACTCCCTAAGCTCACTCCTCTGCTATGTAGCTGCATATGGAAGCTTCACCCAGAAAAAGGAGGGAATACAGCTTGGAGCAGAGTCTAGACCAGCTATGGAGCCCCTAATATCCATGCATGCCCTGAAGAGCCAGAGGCTGGTCTCCACATTACCCTCCTTTCCTCTAACCCACAGGCAAGAGTTCACCTGTCAATCTTCTCTCCTAGCCCTGGCTTCAAGACCAGATGGGTCAATCTCCCTGATTCTGAAGGACTAATACACTCCCTAGCTTCTTTCTGACACTGATCACACCATGGAAGGCCTCTGTTCACTATTCCAACCAACGTCTGAACTGCAGGAGCCCAGGTATAAAGAGAAACCACAAGAGATACCCCTAATTCCTGTCTGATGGGCAAGAATGGTGGCTAACCGCTGACTCGGCTAATATCCTGTGACTCCTGGGCCGCCTCACCCTGTCCAGGTCTGGGTGGACTAAGGCCACGTAGTCATTGCAGGTGGTGACATTGCCCAGGGCCGAGAGCCGCTCCTCCACCCGCCGGATCTGCACTGAGTCTGGGAGGCAGTTGCGAATGTGCTGCAGCTCCTGGTCGGTGGCGTTGCTGGGCACCAGGAGACCATGCCTGTTCCCTGGGGAGACCCAAATTAGGGAAGGTGGGACAAGGACGGACCATGAATACACAAGATGCCTGCTGAGCCCTGGGGGCTGGGGATACAATCCAGCCCAATTAGCTTCCCCAGCAAAGCTTCAGACCCAGACCCCAGTCCTCCAAACCACTGATCCACACAACACCCGGGGGACCAGGAGTGCCACTGGGCAGGCCAGAGATGACCTAGGAGTTTGTCCCAACACATCCTGCCCAATTCGCCATCATCAGCCAGGAGGAACCAGGACTAACAGGAAGCGCTCTTGGGCATTAGTTGCATTTTAAGAAACTGAAGTAACACTCCACACCTACCAGAATGGCTAAATTTTTTAAAAGAATGTCAATACCAAGTGTTGGCAAAGATATATGGAGCAACCAATAGGAGTATAAACTGGGCAACCACTTCAGATAATTATGTGGCATCATCTACTACATTGAATACCCAGCCATTCCTCTCCTAGGTATTATATATCCAATAGAAATACATACATTTGTTCACTAAGAAACATAGCAGCAATACTCATACCAAACTGAAAACTACCCAAATACCCACTATCAAGAGAATGAATGAATACACCGTGGTATACCTACACAAAACACAGTACACGGCAACATGAATGAACCACAGTTATCTTGTGACAACAATGACTAAACCTCTGCCTAATTCTGCAAGGTCACAACTCTGAACTTCTCAACTATAAGTTTCTCCCATCATAAAAAAAAAATCCACCAAAGATCAGGTTAAGATCTCCCTTGTTACCTAAGAACTAGCTTCAAGTCCAAAGGTCATGGTTAGGGATAAGAATGTTCGGCCTGAATAAGAAAATACTCAAGAGTCCAAAATCATCAGGCTTATGAAAAATAAAGGAACAAACTCCTATTTGAGCAAAACTAGAAAGAAGGGGAGGCAGTAAAGGCAGACAGATCCAGCTCAAAGAAAAGACAAATGGCCAGAGTCAACCGTGCTGAGGGCTATAGGGGCACATGGTAAAGGGAACTGAAGATTAAAATGGGTAACTGAACAGTACACCCCAGAATCTTAGCTTGTCATTATTATTATTATTTTTTTTTTTTTGGTGGTACACAGGCCTCTCACTGTTGTGGCCTCTCCCGTTGCGGAGCACAGGCTCTGGACGCACAGGCTCAGCGGCCATGGCTCACGGGCCCAGCCGCTCCGCGGCATGTGGGATCTTCCCGGGCCGGGGTACGAACCCGTGTCCCCTGCATCGGCAGGCGGACTCTCAACCACTGCGCCACCAGGGAAGCCCAGCTTGTCATTTTTTAGAGGCAGAAACAGACGCTCCGAAAGTGGAAGCAATTTGCCCAGAGTCAGTGGCCGGGGAGAGATGACAATCCAATCTTCCCTCACACCAGGTGTGGAACTGGGCGAGTCACTTGGGTTCTTTGAGTCTCAGCTTCCTCATCAGTCAAATTAGGCCAATAATTCCGACCTCCCAGGGTCTTCGTGAACAAGGACTGAAACAAGGGTAAAAGTGAAAGCCCTTAATGTTATTTGTGATTACAATGATCCAGAAGCCTTTGCCAGAGGTTGTCCCTGATCTGTTGACACTTAGGGTCCAGCACAGGCCTGAGAGATTCTGTAGTCCCTGGAAATAATGGATGAAAGCCCAGAAATCCCTGGGTCACCCGGGGTCCCTTCTAGGGGTATAATTAAAGGCGCTGGGAGGCTCCATTTCCTCCCTCGGCGACTTCCAGCTAGCTTACCCACACACATGCGCCCGATGATGCGGCAGCCGGCGATGGAGGCGTGCACCACAGGGATGGTATCAGCAAGCTCACCCTCGAACACACTGCAGGGACAAGGACTCGGTGGTCACGGGGCTGGGGGGCCTGAACCCTCCCTCTGCCCGAGCCCCAGACTCCCAAGTACCCCTCCCAGCCACCCACCCACACACTGCCCACGGGCCCCGGGCTCCCGCCGCACCTGTAGAAGTTCTCCGATCCTCCGATGGCCACCAGGCAGTAGGTGTTGGTAAGTTTAGCAAAGCAGCCGATCTCACAGTTGTTCTCGAACGACGCTCGGACCGCCATGAGGCCTAGGGGCTGCGGGACAGGGAGCTCAGGGCCGGCGGATCCTCTCCCGGAACAGGGTGCTTCGGCTTCGACCCTGGGTCCGGGTCCGGGTCCCGCGGCCTCCGCGCCTCAGGCCCCGCCGCAACCCCGCCCCTCTCGGCCCCCAGCCCTCGGGGCCCGCCCACCTAGCCCCTCCAAACACGACAGCCCCGAATCCTTCGGCCCCCAACCCTCACGACCCAGGGCGTCCGGAGCTAACCCTGCCGGTGTCTCGCCACAACCGCTCACCACGTAAACGAAACCTCCGCACGCGCAAGAGGCCTCCTCGGCCCTCGGTAGGTTTCCGTTTCCGCCTCCTCCCTGGGAGACTTCCGAGAGAACGCGGCGCACGCTGCCGCGCATGCGACCACTCTAGCGCCAGCCTCTGGGAGCACTCTATGGCTGCAAGTGGTCCTGTCTCTACCCCGCCTGGCCCCGCCTCCAGCAGGCTCGCATTCATTCATTTATTCATTCAGTCAGGAGCTTTGTAGGAGATAATATCGACCCAGACCTGTGCTGGTTGGATGTGAGGCATCAGAATGGAGGAGCCAGGGATGTCTCGCAGAAGATGGGTTGATGATGGAGTTATATCTTAGTTCCCCCACCAGGCATCGAACCCGCGCCTCCTGCATTGGAAGCGGGAAGTCTTAACCACTGGACCGTCAGGGAAGTCCCAGACGGAGTTATACCTTGAAGTAAAGCCCGAGGAGGAAGAGCAGGTGTGGGAGAGGTGAGGGACAGAGTGAGGTGTCGGACAGATGCCCAGGCCGGATCTGGAGCCCAGGGGAGACTGAAGGGCTGAGATGTGGAGCTGAAGCCTGGGGTGGATGAAGTCACCCACGGAGAAGGTGTCCATCACGGAGAAGTAAGACCACGACAGAGGCTGGAGAAGGAGGCGCGGCCAGAGGATGAAAGGAAACCATGCTGAAGAAGGTATTGGAGAGGAGAGGATGGACGAAGCCGGGTGTCAGGGAGGGTCCAGAGTGGGCAAGGGTGTAGGGGCTGATGGGCAACCACTTTCTGCCTCCCTCCCCCACCCCCGACCCCGCCCCGCCCGCAGATGGTGGCAGTCAAGAGACCTGCTCTGGTGGACGGATGAACTTGGCCCCCATTTTGTACAAAAGCCCCAGGGTCTCGCAGAATGTCACTTTCAGCGAGGACAGAGGGAAGCTTGGAGCCCCTTTCCTCCCCACCCCCCAGCCCTCCTGCAGCCGTCCACTCTCCTTCAAGGACCTCTCCATAGTTTGCCTGAATGGTGCCCTTCCCCTGTCCCCAACCTGCAGTTTCATAACTCTGCCTTCTCCAGGATACACCAGGCTGCTGCTGGGTCATAGCATGTCTGCTTTTATTGATTTGTATCACGTATACTGTCCCAGGCAGGTCGCAAGCTCAGGAAAAGGACCTACATCTGACAGAGCCTATACTTCTAGGGACACTCAGCAAAATGAGGCTGGTATGTGTGTGTGTGTGTATCCACGTCCTCTCCATCCTCCCAGATTCATCTCAGACCCACTCATTCAGTCCTCTCCATGGTCTCTCTTCAGCTGGTTCCCTCTACCAGGAATTCCTCTAACCCTCGCCTCCATCTATCCAAGTCCTTCCCACCCTTCAAGGCTTGGCTCAAAGGCTGCCTCCTCTAAGAAACTTTTCTCACCACTCCATCATCACCACCATTTGCTGGCCTTCATTCTCTACCACCTTCTGTCACTGGTTAGCCTTTAATTAGATACACCAGTCGTTTGTGCATTGAATCCTTGTCTCCCAGGGACTGAGTCTGATTCATTTCTCAACCCTATGGCATGTCCAGCACAGGACTGGGTACACAGCTTAGGTACAAAAAGATACTGGTTGGTGCATGCATGCCTCTGTGTGTGTGTGTGTGTGTGTGTGTGTGTGTGTGTGTGGTTGTGTGCATATTTATGGTCTGTGGATCCTAAGGGGTCTACGGTGTGCACCGAATGTAACGATTCATTTACCCAAATGACATTTATTGAGTACCTATAACTAGAATCCTGAGTGTTTTCGTTTATCACATGGACTGCATCTGTGGGTGTAGTTTGTGGGTGTGAAACCTGTCAGTGTGCAGTGTATATTGTGCAGGCATTTGGAGCATCTCTCTTATTATGTGGATTTTGTGTGCATGGGGACATGGGAACTGTTGATATTTTGTGTCCTGTCTGTGCAAAAACACGATCTTAAGAAATTAAGAGTCAGAGACACAGATTTGAGCCCCTGTCACTTACTCGGACCTGATTCCAAGCAAGTCATCAAACTCGCTGGGTCCCAGCTTCTAAATTTATATTATAGGGAAGATAATATCTATGATCCTAGAACTGTACACCTACTAGAGCTCTATCTCGTAGGGTATTGTGAGGATGAAGGATGAGAAGTAACTGGTGAGAAGGGCTCAGCACAGTGACAAACGGCAGGTTCCCAGTAACCGTGGGTTCCATTTCCCCACATGTGTGCATGTACGTGTGTGAGCAAGAATCCCAAGCCCAAGGAGTGTCTAACCTGGACCTCTAGACTCCCTCTCCTCCCTATAAGGCCCCTGCTCGAGCTCCCACCCCAGAGTCTGGGACCTGAGCCAATCTAGAGTCACAGTGGATGGAGGATGGACATGTCCTTTCTGGGAGCAGGACTACAACTGAAAGCGGCTTTGGAGCAGCTTGGACTTGGACTTGTTGTACTGAATAATGAGGTCCAGTTTGCTGTGGCCCAGGGTCAGCCATTTCTCATCCCCAGACAGGCCACTGCTACTGCCATTGCGCTGGCCACCTGTGGGGCCCCTGGGGAGGCCAGGCTCAGGTCCCTGCCTGGTGCCCTGTAACTGATGATACTTGGTGATGAGGTCCAGCTGGCTGTGGCCCAGAGTCAGCCGCTTCTCATCCCCAGAGTCCACTCCAGGCTTTCTTCCAGGGCTCGGTCTGGGGAGATCATTGGACCCAGGCCCCTCACCCCGGAATGGGCCAAACTTCATGATGAGGTCCAGCTGGCTGTGTCCCAGGGTCTGCCGTTGTTCTTCTTTACCCTGCTTGCCAGGCCTGGCCAAGGAGTTGGCTTCAGGGGGCACTCTGGAGCCCCCAGCCTTGGGGGACTGTACCTGGAGGTCCAGTTGGCCATGGCTGTGGTTTGGGGACAGCCTCTTGTCCTCTGGGGTCCGATTGCCAGGCCTGGGGGAACCTGACTCAGGGGGACCCCTGGCATCCTGGGCCTGGGGCAGGAGATCCAGCTGGTTGTATCTCTGATTTGAGGCCAACCTCCTGTCCTCTGGGGCCTGCTCACTAGGCCAAAGGGAGCCTGAGATGGGGGTCACCCCAGAATCAGGGCCCCCTGCTTCTCGTGCCCTGGGGAAGGGGACGAGGAGATCCAGCTGGCCATGGCTCTGACTCAGAGACACCTTATTCTCCTCCACTGCCTCCAGGGCTGTGCCGGGTACCCAGCGGCCTCGTGGGGGGCTAGGCTCCTGGCTTCCTGTGACACCATTCTCTGGGAGCCGGGACAGAGCTGAGACGCCCCGGGGAAAGGAGAGGAGGGGGCGAGGGTGAGCAAGCAGAGGTGACCCCCCTCCCAGGGTCACAGGGCTGGTGCTATTGGGGTTGAGGGCAGGGGAGGACTGGGACCAGGGGGACGCCCCCAGCTTGCTCAGGTTGGCCCTGTAGGGCCCAAGCAGGGGGCCGTGGTTAGGGTCTGAGAGCTGGCACTGCAGGGAGGGCTGGCCATCGGCCTCACAGCGGGCAGGGCCCGGGGAGGAGGACCCCATAGCCATGTCACTGCAGCCGCCGCCTCTTGGCTGAGCTGGGTAGGAGGAGTGACCCATGCGAGGTGAGCACTTGATGCTGCTGAGGCTGGTGCTGGAGCACGACAAGGACGTGGTGCTGGGGATGCTGGGCCCGAAGGACCGGGCCACTGGGGGAGGGCACGGCACCCTGGGAGACAGGGGATCTTCACCTCCGCAGAAGCCCTCCACGGGCCGGGACTCGGCATAAAGACAGCGGAACTCCCGGTCAAAGTCTTCCACGATGCGGCCCCTCAGCTGCAGCACCATGCTCGTGTGGGCCTGGCTGCAAAGCCAGGTGAAGCTGGGGGCAGAGGGTCAGGGTCAGGAGGCAAAGTGCAGGACCTTGGGGCCAGGCAGGAGTCACAAACAGGGGAGCAAGATAAAACCACCAGCACCCCTAGGGCCCAAGTGAGGGGCAGAGCTCTGACTCCAGAGTCTGTTCTAGCCCTGGCTCAGCTTAGTGGACTTCGGCATGTGGTTTCACATCTCAGCCTCAACTTCCCCATCTGTAAAATGGACCAAGGGCCAGGTTCCCTGAAGTCCCTCCAATTCCGAGGTGCAAGAGTTATTTTCTATGCCAAGGGCATTAAAGTAGTCCTTCCACAGAGTGAGCTCCTCCAGGGCCCAGCCCAGGGCTGTCTTGCTCCCCACACTGGCCCCTGGGCCCTGCACCATGCCTGCCACATGGCGGCTGCTCAGTTCATGGTGGAAGCGATGGATGAAGAAAGGAAAGTTCAAAGCTGCCAGGTCCCAGGCACCCTCGCAAGCTGGTGGCTCAGCCCCAGGCACCCTCCCTGCCATCCACTTGCTCACCTGTAGCTGCCTGCCACCACCTGCTCACCGTCAATGATGGCGAACTTCTCCAGGGCCTGCCCCGTGAAGCGGCGGCCTGCCTTGCTGCAGTATGTGTTCCCACACGTGCTCCGCACACGCATGTTCTGGGCCAAGGAGGGAGGGAGGTTGGGAATCACCTTTAGAGGACAGGGCTCAAGCCATGTCTAAATCCCCTGGGGTCTCTGACCCAAAATAGCTATAGGAGAGCCCGGCCTCCCACTCCCATTGACCCCCCATGCTCACGAACCACCCGACTGACTCTCCTGCCCTCCCTGACTCCACACCTCAGTTCCTGCCCCCGTCCCTTGCTGACCCGTAGGTGCCCTCCATTGAGGTCCATCTTGTAGCACATCTCCAGGAAGTGCCTCAGGTGTTCCTCGGCCAGAAGCAGGTAGACGGGGACACCACGCCAGCCCGAGGCCTCCATGAGGTCACACAGAAGCTCCATGTCGGTGAAGATGTCCATTACCACAGCCACCACCTGGCGGGGGGGGGGGGGAGCTCAGCCCTGCCCGGGGCACTGCCGAGGCCAGGGGTAGAGGCTAGATCCCCGGAGACAGCACTGGACTGAAAAGCAGGAGGCCAGAGCCCATGAGAACACCTGAACTGGGAGGGCTTTTAGTGGTGACCCAGCCTGGGGGTTCCTGACTTGGAAGCTGGGGGGTTTCACTGTCTTGAAGCCCAGAAGGCTGTTTGAAAGTTTTTGTGTGCATTTTTCTAAGGACGGTTTGTTTATCTGTCATCTGATTCTCAAAGAGGTCTGTGGATCAGCTGTACCAGTCTAAAGGTCTACTCTACAGATGGGAAGACTGAGGCCCAGAGGGGGAAAGAGTCAGAAGCAAAACCCAGACCCCACTTCCCAGGCTAGCACCTCACACTCCCCCCACTAGCTCAAGCTGTAGCTCTGGCTGTCTGTCTGAGGCTCCCTTCTCACGGATCAGAGCTGCAGGCCAGTTACTGGGGTCTTCAGTGCCCTTTGCTAGACCCACCTGTTTCCCTGAGAAGCTGCAGAGATCTGCTGTGACCTCTTACAACTGGGACCAAGTTTTCTGCTCGGTGGAGAGGCGGGGCTTGCAATATCTGCCAAGAGAACCTCCTCTCCCAGTCCAGGCTGAGAGGCAGGAGGTGCGGAGCAAAGCACTCCAGCTCTGGAGCCAGACAGAGCTGGGTTCGAACCTGCACTCTGCTACTTCCTAGTGCTATGACCTTAGACGAATTCCTTCACCCCTGGGAGCCTCAACTTCCTCATCTGCTAAATGGAGATAGTGATAGCTACCTCTCAAGAGTTATGGGGAATTTAATGTGAAAATACTCAACACACAACAGAAGCTCAGTAAATGTTCCTCTCCTGCTGCCTCCTTAACAAACAAAGCCATTGGGCCACAGGGGGAGGAAGCACTTCCCAAGATCACTCTGAGAGTCAGTGACAGCCCAGAGTGGAAGCTTGGCTCCTGACCCAGAGGTGGAGGGTCTAGACGGGAGGATGAGAAACCAAAGCATTGAGGGATGCCCTAGTCCATGGCACAGGCCTGGCCACAGGTGAGGGGAACAGGACAAGCAAGAAAGATCAAAGGGCAGGGGTGATGACAGCAGCCATCTCACTAATAACCCCATTCCCTGTGCCAGTCGGGTCTGGCCCTCCCCTGCCTGGGACATAGGTAGACTTGCCAGGGAGGCTCTGGAGGTACCAGCAGGATGCCAGCATCCTGGCTCCTAACATCTGCAGCAGGTACCCTCAGGGCTGCTCCCCTAGCAAGAGCACTGAGTCTAAGCCACCCCAAACTCTGCCTAGGGTCATCTGATCCATCTCCCTGCCTCCTGAGTCAGATGCCAGGCCTCCAGGAGTGAGGCTGTGCTAGTCTGTAGCTGAAGGCTTCCCAGGTACCAACACCCCACCTGCTCTGCCGCTTCCCTTTCTCCTGAGCCCTGCTCCCCATCCTTGAGCCCAGCAGCTTCCGCTCCTCTTTCCTTTGGGTGCAGAGCTAAAAGCCCAGCCCTCAAGGCCATGCTGAGGCCCAGGCACCAGTGCCCCTTCCCCTGCTTCAGGCCAGTGGAGATACAGTGCACAAAGTGAGGTGCGGTTGGGACCATTTGTCAGGAGGCAGGGCTGTGCCTGGGGCCCGGGGCCTGAGTCTAGAGCCCTTTCCCTCTCCCTGAGCCCCGGGTTCCATTTCACCAACTGACTGGAACTCCTGAGTAAGTCCCAGTCCCTTTCTGGCCTCAGTTTCCTCCTCTGTAACTCAAGGGGGTGGCTCAGATGCTCACCAAGGTTGGGGTTCTTAGTTTGGGGATCACAGACCTTTTCGAGAATCTGATGAAGGCCATAGGCCCTCTCCCCCAAAAGAGAGAGGATCCCCCTCTGCAATGAACACCACTTTGCACGCGTTTTCAGGGTGTTTGTGGAGTCCCTGAGACCCATCCCCTGTTCTAAGCGTGTTCATAATGTCCTCGAGTGCCAAGAGGTTACCAAGGTAAATAAAACACGCCCACACTCTAGGAGCTTGTGATGTGATAGGGGGCAGAGGTTCTCGTCCCAATGCTGCCCCCAAGCTGCTGTGTGGCCACACTTCCCCTCCCTGGGCCTCAGTTTCCACATCTGTGAAATGAATGTCTGAAGAGACAAGGCCCTTACCGTGCGGGCCTGGCTGAAGAGGAAATGCAGAAGGTTCTTGATGCTCTTGGCTTTGTTCCGCTGGAAGTGGATCACAGCCTGCGTGGGCCTGAAGCCCGTGGCCCGTGGCACCTCGGGCCAGCCCAAGTCCAGGTCCGGGGGGTCTACGTCGGAGGCCAGGGGGAAGTAAGTGCCGGAGGTGACTTCGGAGAGCAGGCTGAGGGGGTCAGGCCCGGCAGCCCCTGGCCCCACGGCCTCGCCTAGCTCAGAGCCCCCGCGCGCATGGCTGGTCATGTAGTCCACATCCAGAGGGCTCAGGAAGGGCAGCTCCCGTTCCTCGGAGAGGACCCGCAGGTAGGCAGCCTCTCCCCGCTCCAGGAGGGCATCGGCCGCCAGCCGGGCTGCCTCGCTGTGCTGGAGCACCCGCGATGAGCTCTCCCGCCACCGCTGCTGCTTCAGCTCCTCCACCCGGCACCGCAGGGGCCCCGCCATGCCCTGAGCTCCCAGCGCCTCCGAACACGCCTGCCCACCGGCTACCCTCACCCTCCAGCAGGCTCCATGGCCTGCACCCCGGGCTGGCCGCAGCAGGAGGAAGATACCAGCAGAAACTGCCTCCCACCCGCCTGCCCTTTGTCAGAGCCACGCTCCACCCCGCTGCCCCCGGCCTCGGGAACCTGTTGGGTCAGCCTCACATGTCCGCCTGCTGTTGGGACTCGCCCGCCCGCCGCCTGGGGAAAGGGAAGGTCCTTACTCAGCACACACTCCCTCCGCCACCGCAGCGTCACCTGCTGCATCCCCACCAGGCTCCCAGCAAGTTTCCTCCAAACCCTGCCCTTCCGGAGTCCCAGTGAAAAATGCTGTCCCACCCCTGAAAAATTCTGTTCCGGATGTCTGCGTTTCCACCACCCTCAGCTCTGGGGAAGCTCTTGACCTGGTGGCGCCAGACCCCAGCCTTTCTCCCCTCCTCGGGGGCTGAGTAGTAAATGGTTAGTGAGAAAGTTGGTTGAGAGGATCGGGGGACACACTGCATGGTCCGGAGGCAAACAGCAGGCCAGTTTCCGTTCTCTGCCCCCATCAAGGGCCTTAGTCCCGGAGTCCTCAGGAGCAGGGTGAGGCTTTGCGCTGGAGAAGGGGGCTCAGCAGATGGCAGCTAGCTGGGAAGGCAGGCCGGGCAGAAGTGGTCACAAGGGTGCCAGCCCCACCTCTCTGTGGAGGGACGAGGTCCCATGAGGGTGGCCGGGACAGCAGAAGACCTAATGCCATGTCTCAACGACCCCGTTTAGTACTGGCTGCACTTGCTTTAACTGATCTGTGATCATGTCCAGATCAGACACAGGTTCCTCTATGCCCACAAAGCTTCACTTGGGGCCCAATGCATGCACAGCGGGGCTGGTGCTGGCGAGGGGATTTAGGGGCTCCCTGCGTCAAGCTGGGCCCTGGGACTAAAGACGAATGGGGCTTTGTCTCTGAGGATCCTAGAGGGGCCAAGGAGGGGCAGGGGCAGAGATCAGAGCCCCGGGTACTCTAAGGAGGCCCTTCCCTGGGCGTGGGGAGGCTGCGTGAGGGGCAGGGGGAGGAGTAAGTGGAGCCAGTCTGTGGGAGGGTAACAAGCCACGGGGGTAGCCGAGGTGTCAGGGCCTTATCTCTGGATTTGTTTAGGGGGAGAACAGAGCCATATCTGGGTCAGAGAAGCACTCCTGGGAGGGGAGGAGTCATGTTTCTGTGTTGCTGAGTTCCTGTGTTTATCCCTCAGTGTGTATATGTCTACCTGACAGTACATATTTTTGGATCTTTTAAAAAATTATTTTTAATTAACATAAAGTTTACCATCTTAACCATTTTTAACTGTGCAGTTCAGTGGTATTAAGTACACTCATATTGCTGTGCAACCGTCACCACCATCCATCCCCAGAACTTTTTCATCTTTCCCAACTGAAACTCTGTACCTATGAAAGGCTAAGTACCCTCCTCACCCCCTGATAGCCACCACTGTACTTTCTGAGTGTGAATTTGACTACTCTGGGTACCTCATGTAAGTGGAATCATACAGTCTTTGTCTTTTTTGTGACTGGCATATTTCACCTAGCATACAGGTTCACTCATGTTGAAGCATGTGACAGGATTTCCCTCCTTTTTAAGGCTGAATAATATTCCATTGTGTGTACATACCACATTGTTTATCCATTCACTCACTGATAGTCACTTGGATTGTTTCCACCTTTTGGCTATTGTGAATAATACTGCCTGAACATGGGTGTACAAAGTTGGCTCTGTATTTTTTAATATTTCCGTCCATGCCCACATTTGTATTAGATTCCATTTTTTTAAGTAAAAAAAACACTGAATATTGACAATTTCATGTGGCTCAACTCAGCATAGACAGGAACACCTCAGAGATATTATGGGTTCAGTTCCAGACCACTGCAATAAAGCAAATATTGATATCTCAGTAAAGTGAATCACACAATTTTTTTGGTTTCCCAGTGCATACAGAAGTTACGTTTACACTATACTATAGTCTATTAAGTGTGCAATAGAACTATGTCTAAAAAAACAATGTACATACCATAATGAAAAAATACTTTATTGCTAAAAAATGCTAGCCATCATCTGAGAACTCAGGGTTGCTACAAACCTTCAGTTGGTAAAAAAAAAAAAATGCAGTATCTGCAAAGCACTGTATAGTGAAGTACAATAAAATGAGGTATGCCTGTACACTATACCTATGCATTACTATATACCTGGGCACGTGTGTACATTACATACTGTCTATTTGTGACGTTTGTGTGTCTGCTTGGCTGTCTTCAAGTATCTAGCTGCACATCAGTGTATATTTACCTGCATGTGCATCTGTGTATGTTCTCGTGTATGTGTCTGGGTGCATATCTGTATGCATGAATGTCTGCGCGGCAGGGGTGGTCTTTGACCCTAACATTGGACTGTGGTACTAAGTGTCTGTACAAGGGAGCTCAGCTGAGAGGGGCAAGGATGGGAAGACTGAGTTGAAAAGGGCTCCGAGGGATCCTGGATACCCTGATAATAAAAGCGTATAAATCAAATGAAATCCCCCAGGGCTGCAGGACTGTCCACCCGTCCTATGGGCTGAGTGGGTAAAGGGCAATGGGAGGGCAGACAAGTATATCCTAGCCTTGGGGCTGAGTCTAGGGGTGGGGACCCAGGGTAACGAGAGCCATACAGATAGCTAAGCCCAGACCCTGGATGCAGTGGGTCGGGCACAGCCCCCTTAATAACTGTTATTAAGAGGAAGAAAATTATTTTCCTGTCCAGGGGGTGTGTCAGGCGCCTGCCTGGCATCATTCTGCTATCCTAGGGGCCATTTAGCCTTGTCTGTTCTTTCTTAGAAGCTGAGTGGCACCTGGGCAGGTGAATGTCGTGTGGGGCTGGTGGGAGCAGAGGCTGGGCTGCAGCCCTTCAGTTTCAGGCTGCTCTGATGCCAACACTGCCACACACCTTTACTGTGGCACCTCTGGGTCAGGGGAGACAGGATTCCTGGGAGGAGCAGCCAGGGCTAGTAGGGGCGCCAGAGTGTGCCTAAATCCCTTGAATGAAGGCAAAGTGACCTAAGAGCCTGACACAGGCACAAGTCGTGAGGATTCCCAGAGACTGGCTCGAGCTGGGTATTAAAGGATGAGACAGATTTTGAGACGTGCAGGGTGGAGGGCTGGGCGTTCCAGGCTGGAGGACTAGAGGGGCAGGGGCCTGCCTCCTGAAGGTGTTGCAAGCAGCAGTGCAGGGAAAGGACTGCCGGAAAAGCCGTCTGGAGCCACACCCTGAAGAGGGCCTTGCTGAGGCCCAGAGGTTGGCAAGACCGTCGAGCGGTATTTTAGGATAACTTAGGAAGCAGGCCCCCGCGGGCAGAGTGGCCCAAAGCAGGAGTCCCAGAAACAACCCAGGTGGTGTGGTTTGCTGTTCTTGAGCGCCACACAGGCCTTCAGGAGGCCACACTGGCTCTGGAACTTAATGGGTGAGCCAAACAATCACAACTCTGAGTCACGGTGGCGTAATCTGTAAAATGGGACCAACACCACCTCCTTCACCAGGTGGTTGTGAGGAACACGTGGACTACTCTGTGTCAAGTGCCTGACTGAGAGGACGAGGAGCTCAGTACCTGCTGAATCTAGAGCTTCTCCAGCCATGAAGGGGCAGGGGCTCAGTGAAGGCCTGACGGCAAACGAAGCAGCACCATGGAAGCTCCTTCGGGTCCGTCTCTGGCCTCTTCCAGACCAAAGGCCAGCCCTGAAGGTGAACATGGCCCTGGGCCATGTCAGGGGAGTGTGGCTCTGAGACTTGGCCTCTCATCCCAGCTCCCAGGAGTCAAGGTCCTCTCTCCACTCTGCATACACAGACGAGCACTGGGCAAGTACGATCACAAGGAATAAGGATTTTGGAATTCTGCTTTGGAAAGGTGACTGTGTCTGCGTCTACACTGTAACACTGTAACGATGGGGTCTCACCCTTTCCCCCACGTCCTTCCCTCCACCCCCTCTACCCATCCGTCCACCGTATTCCATCCCACAGTGGGAGACCTGTCCCCACTCCCCATGTTTCCATAAGGGGAGAGAATTCCCACTCCACTCTCCTGGAGGGGAAGGGTGAGAGGACCACTCCCTAAATCCTCACAGGCTTCATCCTCCCCAGAGGAGGGGAATGGCTTAGCTGATTAGTGGCTTAGGGAAGGAGCTGAGCTCAAATATTTCTGGGTCTCTCTCTCTCTCTCTCTCTCTCTCTCTCTCTCTCACTCTTGGTTCTGCTGTAGGCAGAAGTAGCATATTCTCCATTGATCTACACTGTAAAATTCCACAGGAGGTTCTGTCCCTGCCAGGGAGAGAGGTCTGCCCCTTTTTGGGGGGCGGGGGGCGTGATGTTTATTTGGGGGAGGATATTATTAAGTCCATTTGGCCCAAAAGCAAAAGCTACATTCTCCAATCCGCTTTATCAGAAATACTGGTAAAGCCCCCATTTTGATGTCCATGTGTCTGTCTCTTATTTTTCAGTTCATTCTGGACTTGGGAGGGGAAGAAGACATATTAGCCATTGATCTCTTAAGCCCCCAACATTATTGATCCAGCCACGTCTCCCTCCCCATCCCCTCTCCCTCTGCCCATTCAGTCCACCCAACATATATTTAATGCTTACTGTAGGCCAGCACTGTGGTCCCAAAGATGAGTAAGACTTAGTCTGTGCCTTGGAGGAACTCAGTTTAGTGGGGAAGGCAGACTCAGAAATAATTATAAGCCACAGAATAAGCCGAGGTATAAACCAGTTGCTTGGGGTTTAGAGCTCATGAGTCATTCTGGAAGCTTAGAGGAACCATGTTCCACCCTCCACCCCCAATTAGAGTACAGCCCTGTTGTAGGCTCTTTCTCAGATGGTGACTGGGAGGTGAAGGAACTGTTTCTGGCCACAGGGAGAGAGAAAAAGAGGGAAGAAGCAAGCCAGCACAGGTCAGTGATTCTGGTTCCCGACTGTGAAGACTTGAGTGAGCCTCTCAAGGCTTCGGCCTCCCATCTGTAGAGCAAGAGGCTGGAGGTCTCCAAGTCCCTTCTAGTGCTCACATTGTGTTCTATCACTTTTTGACGTTACGGGTCAGTGCTTGAAGATTCCCTTCCCGGAAATCCCCGGCCAGGATCTCCAGGACCTTTTCTCGCCTCATCAGAGGGATGGAGGCCCTTGACCTGGGCAGGGTCTGGGCCCTTGGGCTCAGCAGCGTGGCTTGAGGGAAGTCCCCTGGAAGCCACAGAAAACTTGTGAGGGGTGGTTATCACCAGGGCGGAGTGGGGGGGTAGAAGATCATGGTCAGGGGCCTGAGGTCTGGCCTATCCTCCCTAAGGCCAAGTCCATGGTGTCAGTGGTCAGGGCACAGTGGGATGCAGTGGGAGAAGGCTGAAGGGGGCAGAACCAGGGTAGCAAGTAAAGGGCTGCTCCCAAGGGAAGAGTTCACTTTGGGACTGTCGGGTTCTTGGCCCACAAACTGCCCACTCCCCTTCCTTCCCCACCTCACCCCAAGCGCTGATAAACTCTAGGTTCCCCGGGCATGGAGACCAGTGTGAGCTCCCTTCCCTCTGGGCCCTCACCTCAGAAATCACTTGCCCCCAACCTGTCCTCCAATCTCTGGTCTCAGGAAAGGCTTCCCTCCTCCCCTCCAAAGCCAGGCCCTTGTTCTCCAGACCAGGCTTCCACTTCCAGAGGGATCTAACCCTAATTCCTCACGTTTGAGAGACGCTTCCTACTCCACTCATTGTGTTACACTTAATCAGACTCCTCCGCACCCCCACGCACATCTTCAGTTCTTTCCTGTGCTGAAAACACCTGCTCTCCTATCTCCTGCCCGATTCTTCTCCGTTTCTTCTCATCTAGGCACCTCCCAAGATACCACAACTATTGCCATAACCTGCTCTCAAAAGTCTTGTTCTTGGGGCTTCCCTGGTGGCGCAGTGGTTGAGAGTCCGCCTGCCGATGCAGGGTACACGGGTTCGTGGACCGGTCCGGGAGGATCCCACTTGCCGCGGAGCGGCTGGGCCCGTGAGCCATGGCCGCTGAGCCTGTGGTTCGCAACGGGAGAGGCACAACAGTGAGAGGCCCACGTACGGCAAAAAAAAAAAAAAAAAACAACCTCTTGTTCTTGGAAGAATCTAAAGCCCTTAAGCTCCACCCACTTACCCCCGGTCCTATGCTCTGCAGCACACAGCCTTAAGAGCCTCCTCCTCCTGGAAGGCTCCACCCACACCGCCCACGCCTGGCTTTTTGATTCTGCCTCCTACGCTGGTTCCTAATCTCTTCCTACCCCGTCCCCACCCTCCCCCGGTGGATGCTTTCTCCCACGCCCACCCCACTCCCTTTTCTACCCTCCACATTTCGTCTCTGGGAACTCATCCAGTTTCATGACTTCAGGTGTCCCTTCTATACCCAAGACAGGGCCAAAGTCCTTGGCCCCGAGGTCATCATCATCCCCCAAGGTCCAGGCCTGCCCTATGCCCTTGCCCTCCCTGATGCATCTTCCGTCAGACCAGCTCCCCATAGACACAACCAACATGCACCAAAGAGGTGGGGTGGGGCTTGAAGACATGAGACTGGTCAGCTTCGCTATGTAAGTGGTTTCTTGCACCGGTAAGTGGTTTCTCCTCAGTGGACCTGCTTCCCTAGTGCATCATGGGGGCAATGATCCCTGCCCCATCTCATAGGATAATGTAATTAGCACCCGAAAAAAACCACAATGCAAAGAAGATTCTTCTTTTCACGCTCCTGTCTTCTGCTAGACATCACCATCTCCCTGCTTCCAGGAGAGCCCTGAACAGCTTTCTTCAGGCTTCAGGTTCAGTGAGGCATCCAGTCCTGACGATTTTATCCCCTGCAATGCCTCTGGGGTTTGAACTTCCTCTGAATTTCTACAATCGCTCCCAGGCCTTCAAGCCTAGATGGCTAGAATCCTTCCTGACTGCACCCATCCACCCTGCACGCCGCTGTGCACCTGCACTCCCATCAGGTCACAGTCCCTGCCACATGCAGCGTTACCCAGGCTTCCCTGAGCCGTGGCCCCATCTGGATCTCGGCAACCTTTTCTTCCCTGGCAACCGACTCAGCTGCTCCACTCGAGTCTGAAGTTTCCTGCTCCGTGCCGCGGATCCTCACTTCCTATTTTTCTTTCCACCTACCTAAACCTTGCCCATCCTTTATGTTCCAACTCCTCGAAGGCTTTTCTGAACCTTGAACCTGAACTCCCTTGTTCTGACTTTTCCTGTTAGTATGTGTATGCGCCCACAGAAGCCCACATGGCTGGAATACTGCTTTAGTTTTCCTTTTACTTTTTTTTTGTGTGTGTGGTACGCGGGCCTCTCACTGTTGTGGCCTCTCCTGTTGCAGAGCACAGGCTCCGGACGCGCAGGCTCAGCGGCCACGGCTCACGGGCCCAGCCGCTCCGTGGCATGTGGGATCTTCCCGGACTGGGGCACGAACCCGTGTCCCCTGCATCGGCAGGCGGACTCTCAACCATTGTGCCACCAGGGAAGCCCCTCCTTTTACTTTTTAATGTAGCACAACTGACCCTTTCCCCATCTAGTACTCCTTTTCTAGAACTAAAAGCATTGGACTTGGGTGTCAGAACCGCCTGAGTCCGCATGCAAGGTAAATCTGGGCTTCCCTGAGCTTCAGTCCCCCTCAGCAGTAACAAGAACTTATTAATAACACTTACCTCACAGAACTGTCACTGAGGATTAAATGAGATACTAACTGAAAACGCCAAGCAGCATCTGGCGCAGAACAGAAACACAAAAAACACTGGCTGAAGTGTAGCCTGGGCTTTAATCTCAGCTTGATGTAAGAAAGCAATACTTGCAATTTTTAAAATTTTAGGCAAATCTGAAATCTTAGGGGTACTGTTCACAACATTGTTCAGTGTTTCTCATTTTAAGACCCTATAAGGAAAACATTTGTTTCTTCTGATGAATAAGTATAATTCCTTTCGTGTGACAATGGGAAGTACATAACCTTCAGCCTGTCTCATTTCTGCCTTTGGCTTCCAGGGAGCTCAGAGCAAGGTTTTATACTCAGTTGCAGATTTCCTCACTGACCTGTGGGAAGCAGTGTGGGGTGGGGAGAGAGCAAGGGCTCCAGGGATGAAGATGAGGGCTGGGCACTCTAGGCCCCTTCTTACCCTGGTTCATCTTCCAGGCCTCTCTGAGCTGTAGTCCCGTCTCGTCTCTTGTGTAAAGGGGATAAGAATCAGAAGAACAATACCTGTTGTACAAAACTGCTGCGAGACAATGCACACCTGAGATCACACTTTATAAATTGCTGAAAAAGTCACGTGAAAGTTGGTTATTAGCGGGCTAGGTTTTCTAACCTACCAATACTTGCATCTTATCTCCTTTTTTTTTTTTTTTTTTTGTGGTACGCGGGCCTCTCACTGTTGTGGCCTCTCCCGTTGCGGAGCACAGGCTCCCAACGCGCAGGCTCAGCAGCCATGGCTCACGGGCCCAGCTACTCCGCGGCATGTGGGATCCTCCCGGACTGGGGCGTGAACCCGCGTCCCCTGCATCAGCAGGCAGACTCTCAACCACTGCGCCACCAGGGAAGCCCTTATCTCTTAAACTGTGTTTCAATTGTTTTGCAGTTTTTACACCTGTGTCTCTTAATTTGCTGTGATCCTTTCTGGACATATACAGAGTACAAATAAAGTACAAAATTATTCCTAGAGAGCAATCTCCCTGAGAGCAAAGAAAACATGTCTTTCACTTGTTCTGTATAATAACAATTTGCAATAGAAAAACGTTTAGCTAGAGCAAGAACATCTGGCTTTCCTTCCTATTCGAAGGCCAAAGGAGGTACTTCGTACTGAATTATTAAAATAAGCTGAACTGTAGTACAGACTGAGAGAATGGTCCAGAAAGGGGCTTTTTGTTGGGCTTGTATAGATAATGATTGGTGATTTAGTCATTCATTCCTTCTTTCATTGATCAAAGCTTACACTGATGCCTACTAAGGTCCAGCCATGCTGCTGGACGCTGGAGAAACAAAGGCGACTGATCCAAACACCAATGCCCACTCTGAAGGTGCTCACAGTGCAGGATGGAGAGTGGGTATGTAAAAAATAGTTCCTCTGGAGAACACTGCCTGGGGTGAACAGGAGAGGGTGGTATTAGGGGACGTGTGTAATTTCTTTAGTCAGAAGAGCAGACAGGATTCCAGGCAGAGAAAACATACAGGGTAGTCTCCTCAGGTAACCCCAAGTGGTTCAGTTGCTCAGAAAAGAAATGGGTTAGAGACTCAAAAAGACAAACAAGGATCAAACTAAGAAAAGCCTTGCAGCTTCCAAGGAGCCTGGATTTTATTTTGGGGGGGCGGGTGTAGTCAGTGAAAGATGCCTACGGGCAGGAAGTGAGGGCTTCGGGACATCACAGACATGACAGATCGACTGGCTCTTTGAAACATGGCTGCGTGTCATAAGTTGCAGTGTTTGGTGATTACTCTTCTTATGGAGACAGGACTTGGCTCTGCAGGTGGGGGCTGTCTGCTGCTGGAGGTATTCATATAGGGCCCGTATGAACATAGGCAACTGGGATGTTGAGAAACGGCGTCAAGTTCTGGACCAGGGCTGGACTAAATGACCGCTAACGGTCCTTCCAATCTGAGATGCCATGATTCTAAAGCAAGCCCGGTAGCTGAACTGGTGCTGCAGGCTGGGATCTGTGGCTGGGGAGCTGCCCTGGGCAGCAAATGGGTTAAGGCTCAAATAACTTTTATATATAAATTAATGTGTAGAGTTGAGAGCCAAATCTGTTCCATTAATTTTTCCATCCATTCCAGGAGCAGTTAGGTACACACTGTAAAGTTTATTTTGGTGCATGGTATACTTCACTCCATTAAAAATAAATTAATCAGCAAATTCCTGCCTGGCCCAGCTCTGGTTTATGTAAATAGTGCCCAGCTGTAATGAGTTACAAGGTGTTATTATCTCACACACACAGGAGGCTTCACTCTAGAGCTCCTTGTGCAACAAAAGCATCTTAAATAAACTCAGGGAAGGTGGTTTGATTTGTAATGTTTTCACAGAAGTGAGATATACCTCACCCTTATAGAGTTTCTTTATATGACTCATTTTATAGCAAGTTAAATGAAGGAAGTTTGATGGGGGGAGGGGCAATATGGTTCTCCGCCCCCTTTCTTCAATTTAAAGAAAATTCCCCCAGAGATGACCCACACTCAGAGGGAGGAGGGGACTGGTCCTCAAGTGCCCAGACCAAGGTGGCTCTGCAGCACATGCTCCTCGAGTTGGGAAGGGGGTGGAAGGCTGGGCACGGGGCTGGGTCCTGGGGCGGAGCAACGAAGCCAGGAAGAGTGTGTTCTCCTCTTCTCCCCTTCTCCCCAGTACCTCGTATAAGGGGGAGCCAAGAGAGGAAAAGGCAGCATGTTCCTCACCCAGTTCAATGGGAGTGTGTGTGACAAAGGGACCTTCCTCTTGAGGCCTCTTTCCAAATGACTCAGGATGTGACAAGCCCCCTGGCCATAGAGGCCTCCTGGGTCCCCAAGGTCGTGGCCTGGAAGGCTGTACCTTGGCCAGAACAGTGACATCTCCATGAGCTGGAAGCAGAAGCAGCAGCAGAGACCCCCCTGAGCCTCTCCGCCTCCCTGTCTCTAACTGAGCTGGGCAGT
Organism: Grampus griseus; assembly: GCF_964374135.1. Taxonomy (NCBI): domain Eukaryota; kingdom Metazoa; phylum Chordata; class Mammalia; order Artiodactyla; family Delphinidae; genus Grampus; species Grampus griseus. Next base: position 65,193,488 of record NC_139008.1, read on the forward strand.
GCTCCTCAGCTCGTGGCATCCACCATCCCAGGTAAGTTTCTAAAAGACCCAGGAATAAAGAGCCATGGCAGAGAGAAGTCTCTGTTTGTTTTAATGGCCAACTCAACCCCACAGCTCAACGCCGGAGGACAGAGCGTGGTTACCCGTCTCGACTCAGAAGCATTACAAACTGCTCCTAGGCCACAGTGGGCCCTTGGGGGGGGAGGGGGTGTCCCCTTTCTAACCTACCCCCATTCCCTTCTGTGGCCTTTGGGAAAAGCTGTCAATCGCATGTTTCCTAGAGGGGACCTGGGGAGTGTGGGCAGGGGAGCTCTTTCTCAGGGCTTCTCTTGAGGGAGAGGACACCTTAGAAGGGCTAAGGGTTCTCCCAGCACCGTACCCCACCCAATCAGACTCCTGGGCGTACTAAGAGGAAAATCAACACAAATGGGGCCAGGTATTTGACAGATGCTTTCAAAGGTCAGTTCAGGCCACTTCCTGGGCCAAACAGCCACCTCTCTTCTGGCAGTTCCTCAGAGCTAGTTGGCCAGCTGTTTGGAGGGACCAGCCCATCAAAGACCCTCGTCGTTGTAAGTTGGGGAATGGGGCTTCAGGATGCTCTGAGGATTCTTCTCCACTAGAGGGCGCCAGCTCACCTCCCCTGTCAGAAGCAGATCCTCACCGTTCATGGAGTCCAGGTACTGTATCTGCAATCAGAGGAACAGGAAACAGGAAAGGGACAAGGGCAGGATGGACGTGAGATGGCACAAGGAACCAGCCTCCCAAAGGAGAGAACGGGGCGGGGGCACGAGGGGCTACTGACCATCCCAGCTCCCAAGCCTGAGGCGGGTGGGGGCGGGGGGGCACGGGTAGTGGTCTCTGATCTCCCGGATTATTTCATTTAAGGGGGTTCGAAGAAACAAGTCACTAAGGAAGCTTTCTCAGGCTTTAGGGAATTCCCCATTGTGCCTCTGAATGGACAAATGTCTGACACACAAGCCCTGACTTTGTGGACCAGAACTGTGTGTCTGATTGCCCATTCAGGGTAGCGATGTTACCCAAGGTGAGCCAATTCCCTTCTCTGAGATTTAAGTTCCCTTGTCTGAGAAAGGGGCCCATAATAGTAACGTGTACCTCACAGGATGAAGGACACTGCTAGTCACTGGAACTTAAAAAAAAAATGTGTAGGCTTCTACTGTCCTCTAGTGGGCCCTGACCCCATGGTTAGTGGGCCCCAGCTTCACCCCTCTAGGATGACTGAGGGAGTTTATCCCCCTGAACAATGCGGAGAGGGGACACCTGTGATGGAGAACAGGAGCAGCGCAGGGAGGTGTGGTCGGGCAGTTTTGCAAGAGGCAGGTGCTCTAACAAGTGGCAAGTCTTAGGCGATACAGGCCACCTCTGGGAGGATTCCCAGGCTTCTGCTGGTAAGGAGATGAATAAGGACAAATGCTTTCAAGTGCACAGGCAAACTCTAGGGTGAGAGCTGGATCAGAGCAGGAGTCAGCACTGGATTCAGAAAGATGAGGCTCCATTTGAGGGTAAGAAGGCAACTGGGGGGAAAGGAGAGGTGGCAGGAGTCCAAAGTCCTCATCTTAGGCCTTGCATCGACTCCCTCTTCCAAGAATTCCTTCACTTCCGCTGCTTTGTTTTTAGGCTGCAGACCCTCACACTCACCCCCAGTCTCTTACACACACCTCAGGTCTGGATTTCCACATGTCTTCAGTGCAAGGAGGTCAACTGACCTGTTATCTCATCTAAAAGCCACTCCTCTTTCCAATTACTCCATTTCTGTCCTTAATGCCACCACTATGCCCATCTCCTGGGTTGAAAATCTCAGCATGATCTCTGACTGGGCCTCAGGCCATCTACCAGACCAACTGGCATCATGGCCCAGGACTAGCCTCCTGGCCTTCCCCGATCCACTCGCTCAGACTTAGTCCCTCCTTTCTTTAGCCTTTCATAGACTCTGCTCCTGCCTGTATACATTGCAGACTGACTTACTCCAGGGTTAGCCTTGTGCCTGACTGGCTTCCTTGCCAAATCATGAGCTGGATCCTTGAGGGCAGGACTGGGTCTTACTAATTTCTGCTTTCTCAACAGAGAGGCTGGTAGAATAGGTGCTCAAAAGGTTTGCTGACAGAACTGGGTCCCCATCAGAGCTCGCTGCTTCCCTAAGAGCTCCATCACTGTTTTCCTAGTGCCTGCCTCTCACTGGGGCAATCTGGGCCTTCTTATTGGTGTGGCAGCCCCTTCCTTCAGGGCCTTCAGAGAGGTCCCAGCTGTGCCCTTGTTGTGGCCCCTGGCACAAGCCCACCGCGGCAGATGGAAAAGTTGGGCTGGTCTCTCAGAAAACACAGCATTTGCTCTGCCAGTTGCTACTCCTGTCTGAGGGCGAGTCGAGTCAACAGTGTGAGTCTCAGAATTCTCTGTGGGTGGGGTCCTCTGGCCACAGTGCCTTCTTCCCGGATCTGGCAGATTTGAAGAACGGTCAAACAGCAGTCCTGGCTTCTGGGGTTCTCTACCCTCTGAAGAGCCTTAGTATGTAGTTTTCCAGTAATCAACCAGCTGGGCCTGCTGGCCCTGTCTTCTCCTTGGAGCCAGAGCCTGGCCTTCCCTCTCCTGGCCGTTGGAGGCTTGAAGGCCGTGACACAGGTGAATAAGAGAATAACTGTGAGGTGAGGCCCCTTTGGCTCCAGGGGCCAGGCCCGTGAAGCAAAGGTGTGACTCATGGGACAGCCTGAGCTGATGAGCGGTCTGGAGCAGCTGAGGCCTCTAGTGGCTGCATGAATCACCCAGCTGGGGGCTCTAGACCAGCTGCACAGCCTGACTCACTGGGAGACCCTGGGAAAGCCTACATGTGCCTCTTCCCTGCCACTCAGCTCTCCCTCATCTATAATGTATGGATTTCCCATCAGTACAGGATCCGGGGGCAGAGAGCACAGGAGTGAGTTCTTCCTGGGCTCGAGGAAAACTATGTAGTTAAGCAGTCCTCACCCTGGAGCTTTCTCTTAGAAGCTTTCGTGTCAGGGAGCCCTGGGCAGCCAGAGGGGTGAGGAATGAAGCAGGGGAACTCTGCTTGATGACAGATAGCACCCAGTGGGAAGAGGCTTACAGGATGTTGTGGAATGCTGCCTGGAGCCCAATCCTGTTGGAAGCCAGGAGCTGGAAACATGAATCCTGGGGCTCAGAGTGGGTACCTAAGGGGAGCTTTACTGCACCCCATGCTGCTATCTTACAGGAGGACTGTGTGTGCCCAGGATCAGTACGGCACTGCGCACACAGCAGACAGTCGAACGTGCAGTGAATGAGAGGCAACAGGTTTATAAAAGCAGCAGACTTCTCGGTGCCCTTTATTCTTCTATTCCTACTCCCTGACCCCTGACCTGGCTCATGGCTGGATCCACAGAAGGTGTTCTTGATCGGTGCCCACTGCTGACATGATCTGGTCAGAATTCCCTCAGACTGGACTCTGGGAACTCAACCTCTCATGATCCTCTGAAAGTCCAACATCCACAGACCTCAAGAAGGACCTGTTGTCCGGGAGGCTCTGGAGGGGAGGGGAAGGACTGCTCACCTGTTTCCTCACATACTCCACCAACAATTCAAGTTGTCGAGGGTCTTCACATTTCTGGTTAAAGAAGGTTCTCCAGAGGGCAGCAGCCAGCCCACGATCATCTGAAAGGACCCCCTAGAATACACAGCACAACTGTTCTTCTGGGGCATACGGCAGAGCCAGGATACAAAAGCTGGGGATACTGTGAACACGCTAGCAACACAAAATCAGCTCAGAGGGACCTTACAGATACCATGAGAGAGGAATGGGGCAGCTACTTGGTAGAGCTTGGAAGGGGTCTTCAGAGAGCATCTGGTCTGACCCCTTCATTTTATACAGGGGAAGAACATGGGACCCAGGGGGGCCAAGTGACTGGCTAATAAGGTTGATACAAAGATGGGGCACATGTCTGATGGACCCTCCTAGGCCACAACTCCCTCTACAGCCTGCCTAGGCCCAGGCAACACCTGAGAGGCAGAGAAGAGAGATGGGAGCAGCAGTGGTTCCACTGCCGTCCACAAGGAATGGGCGTGGAGTACTGTGAGTATATATTTCTTCCCAAGAACAGAGGTGAGTGTAGGTTGCACCTTCTCCCCTGGTCCAAGGACACACATCTGCAAGGCAGCTAGCTCTTTAGCAATGAGAGCCAGGTACCTTGGCCTCACTGTCACCCAGCTCTGGGCTGGCTATGGCTGGCCCAGCCTCTCCCTAAGCAGAGGAACAGGCTGCTCGGCAAGATAGCCATAGGCCCCAGGGGAATGCTCAGAGCCTGTGTGTGCCTAACGTCGGCTGTCCTGGCACAGAGGAGAGAGAGCTCTGTTGGGAAGCCCAAATATCACAGAGACCTTCATCCTGGACTAGGGCCATTTTCTAACTTGGAGCTCTGAGGAGGGAGAGAGGAGGGTCTTGCTTCCTGGGCAAGGGTGACTAAAGGGAAAGGCCCTGAGAAGTTGCTCTGTCCAGGTGCCAAGGTAGTGTACGGAACCAGACAAAGTGCTGACTGGGGCTTGGAAGTCAGTTAGAAGACGGGATCAAGTCCTGGCCCTGCCAGTACCAAGCTCAGAGACGGTGGGCAATTTAATAAAGCTGAGTCTTGACCTTCTCATCTATTAAACAGAGACTAAAATGCCTGCCCTACTTACAGCACCTTTGAATGATAAGAGATAACACACAGGTGTTTTGCTAAGTGCACTATGCTAGGTACAAAGATTAGGAGCTTGTTTTGGCATGCAGCTGTGAATACAGTTGAAACAACAGTGAGATCTGGGGATCGGACCACCTGAGTTCAAATGGCAGCTCGGTCACTTGATAGCTATGTGGCCTTTGGAAAGCCACTAGCCCTTCCTGAGCCTCAGTTTCTCACAACCTAAACAAGCAAACTAAAACCTATCCCACAGAGTTGTGAGAAGAGACAATGGCCATGAAAGGCTCTGTAAGTGATAAATCATTACACAAAGAGCCAGGATCACTTATTCGATGTCATGCTGTGGTCTGGCCCCCGAGGCACTGCAATACATGAGGTCTGGCTTTAGGCCTGCTGCCAGGAAGGGCCATGTCCAGTATGGGGTACTGACAGTTTGGTGGAAAAACCATCCACCTGTCCCAAATGTCCCCTGCTAAACACCCCTACAATTCCAAGAGACTGTCCTGGCACAATGGCTGAGTCGGGAAAACCAGCTTCTTCTGGCAGATGGGGACAGGAGCCAAGGACAAGCTCGGGCACATCACTGTTCTCCAAGCTATTTGCTAACACAACAGCCTGCCTGTGTCTGAAGTGCCCTGGGCACATGCCGCAGTGCTGCTGGCAGCGACTCACATACGCTACACGAGAGGGAACACGAGTGGGAGTGAGTGTTATAAGGACTTAGAAAATGAGCCCAGAGCACAGGACAGCAAAAGCCCTGGGAGCCACGGCCTGCCGCAAACAGGCAGCCTTGGCGATGGGTGAGATGGCTGGGAAGGGCCAAGTCCATAATCAGTCAGAAGGAAAAGGATGACTCAGAACTCAGATTAACAATGATAGCAACCTGACTGTTCCAGACTGTCAGGACTCCTTCACACACCTGGCTCTGATGGCGAGGTAGACCAGGAAGAACAGATGCTATTACCCTCGTTGGAAAGGTAAGTACACTGAGGCTTAGAGCTTCTCTAGCTAATTGGTGGTAGATTTGGAACCAGAATGCACTGGTGAGGTCAAGGGATGATGCTGACTGGCTCTAGTCAGGATGCGGTACCTGGCACAGAGTGGGAGTGCAACACAAATGGCTGAATAAATCAACGAACCCAACTTCTGCCTTCTTTCCACCACACTTCTAGTAAGTCAGTGAAAACAAACTGGTCTGAGAGAGGAAGTGGGAAAGAAAAAGGGGTGCCTAGGAGGCAAAAATTAGTTTGCATAGCAATTTTCCCACAATCTACTGGGATGCCTACTTGTTTTCCCTCACGATACAAAAAAAGCATCCTTCAGGAAATTGAGACACCTAGATCTAGAGTAACTAAGAGGCAGCCAAAGGGACTGTCCTGGCCCCGGAGGACCCTGGTTATAGTTAAGAGTTTAAAGTGGTGGCGCCTCACTCAGTGAGGGCTGAACTGACACCACTACGTGCTTAGCACGATGGTAAGAACACAGAGTCACAGTGATACGGTCACAGCTCACAAGCAGCTTGCCATCTAGTTGAAGGGACAAAGCTAGAGCACATCAAACAGCAGCACAGAATTAAATCCTGGAGAATGAACAAATGCTAATCTGTACAGGAGACTCTGAGGAATAGTCAAGACATGGTTGGTTCCTCAATCTTCAGTCTTAGCGTCTATGAAAACTCCTCAGAGACCTTCCCAGTCCACACTAGGTACACCCACCCCATTATTCTCTATCACTGTGCTCTATTTGTAATTAGATATTTATTTGCTTGTTTACTTATTTACCGCCTGTCTCTCCATTAAGAGATAAGCTCTGGTAGGAAAGAATCAGACCATGTTTGTTTTATTTACCAGCATATCCCCAGTGCATCACACATGGTAGGCACTTAATAAATACCTGTTAAATGGATGGATGGATATTGAAATTCAGGGTGAAAAAACACAGACCTAGAGAGGTCAGGGAAAGCTCTGTGGAGAAGGGGGCCTTAAGAATGGAGATTATTTGGAGAGCTACAGGACATTCTAAGCAAGAGAGAATAATATTAGTTCACTGAACATTTACAGAGAGAATGCCTACCAAGTGTGAGACCCTGAAATCCTCAGGTTCAAAGCTGACAGCCTCAGCTACTGCCCCCCACACCTGGTTGTCCAGGACAGCCTCAATCAGACACGGCATATCTGTGGAGCAGTGAGGCAAATGGTCTCACTCAGAAAGAAGGCTACACACTGGAGGGCCATGGGAGATAAAGGTGGACAGGACATGTCACAAATGGGGACAGTTCACAGAAGGCCTGCAAGTTCCATGGAGGAATTTGGACCTAATGTAGTAGAAAACAGGAAGGTTCCAGAAGTGTTCAGCGTTGGGGCACAACCCAAGCACGATTCTAGGAACAGGGTGCTGTAGAGCAGCACTTGTCCAATCGAACTTCCTGTGATGATGGAAACAATCTACAGCTGCACTGCCCAACACAGTAGCCACTACTAGCCCCAAACAAGTACTGAGCACCTGAAACGCAACCCGTGTGACTGAAGAACTGCATTTTCAATTTTAATGAATTTAAATCAAAACAGCCACATGTGGCTAGTACTGGAAAGCACAGCTCTAGAACGTTGTGACTCCCAGTGTGGCCTGCAGAATGGCTGCACGTGCCCTACAGCTCGTGGGCCACGCAGAATCGCAGGCCTCACCTCAGACCTGCTGGGTCAGAATCTGAATTTTACCTAGGACTCCAGATGATCGGCATGCACACTAAAATATAAGAAAAGCTGTTCCAGAATTATACCTTTAAATTACCTGGGGAACTTCTAAAACTACAGATGCCCACCTACAGTTAAATCCAGAACTTCTGAGGGACAGGGCCCAAATAATGGTATTTCTAAAGTGTCCCAGGTAATTAGTCTATTTCCCAAACTTTCCCACTCTGAAAAGTCACCTGGTGTGCTTGTTGAAACACCAGGCCCCACTCCCACTGAACTGGAATATATATATATATATATATATATATATATATATATATATATATATATATATATATTTTTTTTTTTTTTGCGGTACGCGGGCCTCTCACTGTTGTGGCCTCTCCCGTTGCGGAGCACAGGCTCCGGACGCGCAGGCCCAGTGGCCACGGCTCACGGGCCTAGCCGCTCCACGGCATGTGGGATCTTCCCGGACCGGGGCACGAACCCGTGTCCCCTGCATCGGCAGGCGGACTCTCAACCACTGCGCCACCAGGGAAGCCCTGAATTGGAATATTTAGTGCAGTTCTCAATAATTAGATTTTAAAAGCACCCCAGGTGACTCTTGCACTCAAGCATGTTTCTAAGATGGCTCTCCAAGATGGATTTGGCATGGGGGGACAGAACATCTTTATTAATGTGGGTAAAAGGAAACAACTGAGCCATCTGCAATAAAGACCACAAACAACTGTTAAGAGAAAGAAAATTATATTTCTTCAATTCTAAGCCTCATTCTTTTATATACTGTAAGGTTTCTGAAATCAGAATGTATCTAATTTAACAACTGATGCATAGATTTAAGCAGTGTTTCTCAATTCCCACCCCACAAAGCTCATATTGAATTAATGATGTATGCAGTATGCAGTCTTAATTGCTCTCTTATAACTGAGGATATTTAGTAGACTGGGAATTGGGAAACCTCAATTTTAACTAGTCCTATGACCCTAAGCAAATCATTTAACTTAATTTTTTTGTAAGCTCATGTCCTGGCTTTAATTATTATCTACAGGCTGATAACATTTCCTCCAGCCTGAACTCTAGTTTCTTACTTTCATCCTTTATGCATTTCTTCCCTTCTTCACTCTTCACCTGCCATGTGCCAAGCCCCATGCCAGGCAACAGAAATACAGAGTAGACACTGTAACTACACAGGAGAAATCCTCACCCAGTGGGGTGACAGTTAATGCTAATGCAGCAAGTGCTGTGGAGCCCAGGAAGGGCAGAAGGCCTTGGGCCTGGGGGGGAAGTTCTTGGGCCTGTGTCCCAGAAGGGGTGATGCTTGCATTAAATCTGCAGGTAACCACAAAATGAATAGAAAAGCACATGGTTTGTTAAAAAGATGAGGTATGATGAATCCTGGTGGTATGCATACAGGTTCATTACACCATTCTTTTGCCTTTTCCATGTGTCTGAAATTTCTATAACAGTTGAGGAGAAAAAGATAAGAGAGATGCTACAACATGGATGAATCTTGAAGACATTATGCTAAGTGAAATAAGCCGATCAGAAAAGAACAAAAACTGTACGACTCCATTTACATGAGGTACTTAGAGTAGTCAAAACCATAGAGACAGAAAGCAGAAGAGTGGTTCCTAGGGGCTGGTGCAGGGGAGAGAATAGGAGAATAGTATTTAACGGGTACAGAGTTTCAATTTGGGAAGATCAGGAAAAGTCCTGGAGATGGATGGTGGTGATGGCTGCTCAACAATGTGAATGTACTTAATGCCACTAAAATGTACACTTAAAAATGGTAAATTTTATGTTATGTAAATTTTACAATAAAAAATGAGATAGATCTAAATGTTCTCATGCAGAAGGATACCCAAGATATATTGCTCAGTGAAAAAAGCAAGTTGCAGAATAGTAGTATATGCAGTGTAACTTACATTTGCATGAAGAAAATAAATACATAGGTGCTTGTGTGTGCACAGGTAACACTTGTAAGGACACCCAATAAACTATTAAGAAAGTTTTCCTCTGGGACAGAGAATTGGGCAGGAGAGGAAAGGGCCCCTTTATTTTTTATTTCAACCATTTATGCACAGTTTTATGTATTTTTTAAATGAGTATGTATTGCTTTTATAATTAAACCAAAAAAGAAGTGTGTGATTTGACCATGATGTTGATGTGTGCATGTCTTCCTCTCTCTGAACGCATCTGGGGCTGAGACTGTGACTGATTTGCCTTTGTCCCGCCATCCAGCACTCCACAGGCACTCAATAAATGCCAACTAGTTGAATGATCTGACCATATTACCTAGTGCTTTCTTTCTCAAGTGCTAGGCAAACTGCTGGGCACACTCATTCTAGTTGCTGAGTCAGTGAAGGTGAGGAAACAGTAAAATACTAAGCCATAATGGCAGGCAGTGATGGTGGCCCCTGAAGCTTCTCTCAGAGGCTCTCATCAAATGCCTTTGTTGGGGAAGGCCACTGTTCTGCCTAAGGCTTGGTAAATAAGCTTACCTCATCATATCCCAAGATTGCCACATAGAAATTATTTGTCATAAGCATCATGTTCTTCTTCAGGATATAGGAATTAACCTACAGAAACAAAATGGCAAAAACAAAAGTATGAAAGAAAGGAAAAACCCAAAAAGTATGATTTTTGGCTCTTAACTTAGCAGAACACAGAAAGAGGGCCCCTAACAGGTCAAACTGCCAGTCCATCCTCATTTCCCTGATCTGTCAGGATTCTCCCCAATTTGACAGCTTCTTTTAGATGCTGGTCCCAAATTATACAAAGCAGTAACTCAGTTTTATGAACTGAGCCCCAACTACGCGTCGGGCTTTGTGCTAGATACTATGAACACAAATTAAAAGAAACGTTTCTTGACTGGAGGAGCACACAGTCTAGTAAACACAGACATGTAGAAAATAATCACACTGCAACGTACTGCCTCAAATTCTATCCCAAAGGTGGTGAGTGATAAATACATTTTAGTATAATGGTCTCCACTTGGTGGGGCTGGGAAGAATTCTCTAGGAGGTAATGTTTAAGTGGACCTCAGAGGCGGAGGAATCTGACAAGAGAGGGTTGCGGGGAGGAAAGAGGACATTCTAGACACAGGGAATAAGCTGTACAAAGTGCAGGGGCAGGAAAGAAAATGGGGAGTGCCAGGGAGGGTGAATGGGCAGGAACACTGGAAATGGGAAATTATGGACATCATCTCCTCTGTCACCGGGGCTCAGAGAGGCAGATATGCTACAGTCATGCTTTTAAAGACACAGAAAACTGAGACTCAAACAAGTGAAGTGACTTGCTCTAGATCCCACAGAAAATTAGTGATAAATCCTCCAGGTCAGTCTGAATTCAAAGTCCATGTGCCTGACATTCCATCAGGTTCCTGCCTGCAGGAAGATAATTTTACTTTGGATAATAAATCAAATACTGAATGATTTCATCCTGTTGTTCATAACTGGTCTCTGAAGGAGGGCAGAAAGGAGTAGTGAAAGGATCTGGATTTAGTCAGAAAACTGGGTTCAAGTCATAATTCTGCTGTATACATAGGACGTGATCTTGGGCAAGTCAAGTAACCACTCTGAGTCTATGTCCTTGTCTTTTTTTTTTTTTTTTTTTTGTGGTACGCGGGCCTGTCACTGTTGTGGCCTCTCCTGTTGCGGACCACAGGCTCCGGCCGCGCAGGCTCAGCAGCCATGGCTCATGGGCCCAGCCGCTCCACGGCATGTGGGATCTTCCCGGACCGGGGGCACGAACCCGTGTCCCCTGCATCGGCAGGCGGATCCTCAACCACTGCGCCACCAGGAAAGCCCTGTCCTCGTCTTTTAAATGCCCTATACAGAGAGCTGGTTTGTAGAGCAAATGAATTAGCATGTACTTCATTCACTCATTCATTCATTCACTCCACAATGTACACTGAAAGCCTTGGTAAGCTGCAAAGTGCTCTGCAAATGCAAGGAATTATGAGTAATACCTTCTGGTTTGTTTAAATAAAACTAAAACCAGCTCCAATACTTTATAGTCATGGACAATTTTCAAAAAGGGAAAGAGAACTGTGAAGCTCAAGACTGGAAAATGTGAGATTGGATGCAGCTGTTTATGAAATCCATGACCTTTCCCACCCCACCTTCACCCTAGGCCAAAATAGCCATCCATCCTCTGTGTTCCCAGAGCTTTCTGTCTACACTTCTCCTGGGGGCACAACACACTTTAGAGTTGTTTTTGTACCTGCCTCTCCCACTAGTTTGTGAGCTGCTCAAAGGTCCTCTAAGAAACTCTGTCTGATGAATCTCAGCACGCCTGACACCTAGGCCAGGGCCTGGCCAGAGCAGGGTTTAAGACTGGCATGCTGATGACTGAATCCCCACAAGGCCTGAGTACCACACATAGTGTGTTCTATCCAATAATATCCTTTTGTTTGTTTCCTCTTTTTTACTGCTGAGTACCTTCCATGTTTCTGAAATTTCAGAACTGCCAAACTTCTTACTGCACCATCTTTCAGAATGGGCTAAGGTAAAAGAAGAATCAAGGAACAAGCCAGAGCTAGAGTTAATTCCTTCTGTAATGAGAGGATGGGACTACAACCCAGATCTGTTGATGCCCATCTTGAGGCTCTCCCTACTCCCATACTAGTCGTTCTCCTAACTGTGCAAGAAGAACCAGAGCCACAAAAGGACAATGTCAGAGAAGTCAAGCACAAAGGCAGCATCTCTCAGAGGTAAGCGTTCACTGAACCTGCTCAGCAGAGCTGGCTTATGTGTTGCATCAAGCCAGTAAGCTTTAGAGCTGGAAAGGCCCTCAGATATCACCTAGCTCATCCCTTTGAGGAAATGGTAAACTGAGACCCAAAACGGGAAGGGACTTGTTCTGCAGGTCACAAGAACCTGGTTTCTGGACGAACGCTTTCCCTATTTCACCATCTGCAGGGCATTTCCAGAGATCACCAACACATTAATCTGCAAATTTCAATTCCAGCTTTCCAACAAGGCTCGTTTACATACAAACATACTTTCTCCTCTTGGGATGCACCTGCATTCTGGCTGGCTACTGCCCAGAAAGAATGGAGAGCAGGAGTAGAATTCCTTATTAGCAAGGATCCTCTGCCTCCTGGTCCTATATTCTAACTCCACTGACCTATAAGCTGCCTCTCCCCCTCACCTCTAGCTAAGAGATGGCAAGCTGCCACAGCTAGAAATGGTTTTCAGATATCATCACCCAGGCTGGATTAGGTCATGAAAAGGGCCCTTCCTGGAAGAGGGTGGAAGCTCCATCAGTGCAGACACATGATCTGTGGGCAACAGGTGAGGGTAAGTGAGAGCAGCTTCCTGAACTACTGGACTCGCCCTGAAGGGCCCTTCTAGCCAGCCCAGCAGCCAAGGGGAGCTGGATATTCCCTCTGGTGAACCTCTGTTGGGATCTTATTCCCTCACTTAAGCTTTTGTTTGCTGGTGCGCAGGTTCTGTGTCCTCACTGCCAGATAATTCCATATGGAGCACCCTGCCCATGAATACATAGATGGACAAACCGGATGAGAAACTCTCCCCGGTTAGCATTGGGTTGTTCTCTTATTAAACTCTTATCCTTTCCATAATGCTTTTCTTTTTATTAAAAAACCATATATAAGGGGCTTCCCTGGTGGTGCAGTGGTTAAGAGTCTGCCTGCCAACGCAGGGGACACGGGTTTGAGCCCTGGTCCAGGAAGATCCCACATGCCGCAGAGCAACTAAGCCCATGTGCCACAACTACTGAGCCTGTGCTCTAGAGCCCGCAAGCCACAACTACTGAGCCCGTGTGCCACAACTACCGAGCCCGTGTGCCACAACTACCGAAGCCTGTGTACCTAGAGCCTGTGCTCTGCAACAAGAGAAGCCATCACAATGAGAAGCCCTCGCACCGCAACGAAGAGTAGCCCCCACTCACCGCCAACTAGAGAAAGCCCATGCACAGCAACAAAGACCCAACGCAGCCATAAATTAATTAATTTAAAAAATCTATTCAAAACAAAACAAAACCCATACATATAGCACCACCACAAGGAAAAGTTTCCTTGTATATCAGTTACTCATATTTTCCCATTTATTTAAGCTATTAAAATTCATGCAGATATTTATAAGCCATCAGGATTTAGTGACTGGTATTACTGAATGTTTAATAATAAACTAAACAGAAGAAATCAGAGGGTTAAATGATGACTGCAATTCCTGTAATGACTTAATTAAATTTTTATTGAGTACATAAACTATGATGTCATTTCTAGCCAACCATGGGTCTGCTTTCCTAGCATGTCACAGGGTGGGAGCACTCAATAGGAGGCGAGGCTAAACGAGCATCAAGTCTCGGCCGAAATGGGGAGGGGAGCAAGGCTCATGTGGCACACTCAATAAATTATCCGTTCATTTTTAAACAAAGTCCACAAGTTATAATATATTTGCCATGCACTTTTTATGACATAATAAAAATGTTACCTTAAGGATTACTTAACACATACTACAGATGTTATAGCAGAAGCAGGCACCAGGGGCAAAGGAAACAAACATGAGCAGGCCAGGGACAGGTCCCGGAGTTTACATCCCAGGGGGACCAGCACAGTATATTGAAAAGGGAATGCAAAAATGGTCAGGGAGTGGGGCACACAAGAGTTCAGGGTTACTAATCAGCAGATTAATGAATGAGACAACCAACGGGGAACACAAGTAAAGCAATAATGAATCTTTCAAGGCACATGTTTAACTAATGTAGTATTCTCAAGGAGGAATATTTGCTTTAAAGAGATGCCAGTTCATTTGAGGCCAATGCGCTGCCCTCTTTCCCCTTTTCCCTGTTGCTGCTCTTAAAGACATTTACGTGACTGCTTAACAGAGGAACCAGATTATGTGGACGGAGGGTCTGACGGAGGATCAAGTTTAAACTCCTCTGTGAGCTCCGTGAGGTTTTTCGTGATCTGTTCTTGGTCATCTTTCCTGCCTCACCTCCTCCCACCTCCCCACTTTTATCTCACCCTCAGTCAGAGTAAACTATGTGCAATTTCCACAAACATGTCATGCGCTCTTATAGCTCTCAAGCACACTGCTGCCAGGAATCCCTCTCCCTTCTTTATCCACTGGGATGCTAACTCCTTCTTAACCTCTAAGACATAACTTACAAATTATATCTTCTGAAAAGCCTCCTCTCTCCCCAGTCTACAAAAGTGTCTCAGAAACAGTTCCCATAATTCACTGTTTACCATGTGCCAAGAACTATGCTAAGAGCTTTATACATATGAGCTCACTTAATCCTTCCCAGTGACTCTCTGAGATAGGTGCTATTACTGTCCCCACTTTAGAGAAGAGGAAAGTGGTGTTTGGGAAGGTTAAGGTTATACAGCTAGGAAATAGTGGGTCAAGATTAGAATACAGTGCAGTTCAATTCCATTGCTTATCTATGTTGGAACAAACACCATAAATAATGCGGCTGCCCTTTCATATGCCCTATACCTCAGGTTACCTGTAGAGGCTGGGCGAATGCTACTACGGTCTTGGGTAAACACAATGCAGATACTCCTGATCACAATGGTCGCTAGAGATGGGCTACGAGATGGGTGATCAGTGGCCAATTACTAATACGTCATACATTTCTAGCATAAGCTAAGCCCCACTCCTGGGTAAACTGGAGGAAAAAAAGTATAATTATGGTGTAGGAGGGGAGAATGGAAGAAGGTTGGTATGGGTAACACAAGAACTGATGAGAATGAAGATAAGAATAAACTTTAAGGCTACTGAGGCAAAGCTGCTAACAGGGCTAATAAGGATTTGTTGCAATGAGTGAATGATAAAGCGTGCCTAGAGTTGCTGACTGAAGCATAAGGAATATATCAAATTCACCATAAGGCTACAATGCAGCACAAAAGATGGCAGGTCAGGTTTTAGTTGTCTTTCTAGGGGTTAGTAATGACATCAGCAACACTCTGCAATGTCAACACCATGGGCTACACAGTCACTGCATGGCAATAAACTAGTGTGCACTGAACATCAGCCAGTCTATTTTTTTTTTTTTTGCGGTACGCGGGCCTCTCACTGTTGTGGCCTCTCCCGTTGCGGACCACAGGCTCCGGACGCGCAGGCTCAGCGGCCATGGCTCACGGGCCTAGCCGCTCCGCAGCATGTGGGATCTTCCTGGACTGGGGCATGAACCCGTGTCCCCTGCATCAGCAGGCGGACTCTCAACCACTGCGCCACCAGGGAAGCCCCAGCCAGTCTATTTAAGTTTAATGTTAGAAATGAGCTCACTGTGCAATATTATATGAAATACACAGAAACGGGTGGAAGTAGACAGAAAGAGAGAAGGGCACATGGAGAGACCAAATACACATGTGTGCATGTAACTCACTCGCATTATGACTAAAAGATCTACCGAGGCTCTTTCAGCAATGATCACAAAATACAAGAAATAAAACTCTGTGTGTGCGTGCGTGTGCATTTGGTAGGTCCAGAGAAAACTGTGTTAGTACCAAGAAGAAAGAAAAGGAAAAATAATAAAATATGAAAAGATGGACAATTTCTTTTCCTTTTTTTAGAAAATGATGTGAACATGAGTATAGCATGTTCCAGCTGTGATGAAAAGCCAACCTAAACAAGGCATGAGATAATCCTTACATCTCATTTTAATAAATCACTTCAAACTTTTAATGCACCAGAGAGGCTTGCTACATTGAAATGCCTTTAAAAATACTCTTCCTTATTAGTTATTTGTTTATTTATGTGTTTTGAAAGTCCCAGTTTTATTGCTTGGGATCTGAATATTCAAGATCTGCATAGCTTGATAAGGTCCTGAAAAACAAGGTACATGGTTGTTACTTTCTCAACCTTAATTTCTAAATGGTTACAAAGCACAGGAGCCTTTTCCTCAGGCTTGGAAAATAGCAAAACAAGAGATGGCTGTCCTTGGAAATTACAGTCATTTACCCTCTTAATAAGGCATTCAAACATATCAGTAAGCCTGTAATCACCTTGAAAAGAAGCTGATGAGGTACATTAAGGTCCTGGGAAAATCAAACTATCATGCCAAGTTCATTTTCTTCCATGCCAAGACATACAGCTAAGAGGGAGATAGCTCTAATCTACTCTGATTTCTGAAGTTTTTGATTGTATCCCACAGGACAAGTCTCATGCGCTGTTGTCCCAATTCTATAAACAAGGAAACAGAAGCTCGAAAATGCTAAGTTATTTGCCCCAAAGTCACACCCTGCTTGTGTGCTAGCAGTGTTGGAATTTTTATCTCCGCTGGTACCTAAATCTAGTGTCTTCTCTACACTGTCACACCTTTCTGCTTCTGATAAGTCATAATCAGAAATGGAGAATCACATAAGCAAAAATTGCTAATTTCAGTACGATGGAAAACAAAAGTAAAATGGAAATGACCCTGAAGTGTTGAAAAATCATCCTAGAAACTGAGACGAGATTCAACAAGGTCAGATGCACAGTAGCATGTCTAGGCCAAAATAAACAAACAAGTAACAGGATGAAGGAAGGGTCTGACTATGTGGTCATAATTAAGACCTAGAGCAAATCCCTGATCATGAGCTGATAAATGAGAAATGTGAAAAGGTAATCATAATTGAATACATCAAAAGAAATGCAATATACAAAGCTCAGAAAGTTTTCCTTCCTCTATTATTGTAATGGTCAAGAGTCTTTGTTTTAGCTACAGTACTTAATAAACATGAAGAAACCAGAAGAATTTCAATGAAGAATGTCAGACTGGAATGATCACATTGGGTTGGCACTGGTCACAAGCCAGGACAGTCGATTCTATGGCCAACAGAAACACCCAGAGGCCGTTCCATGGGTTGGCCTGTTTGCTTACATCATCAGCCTCAATGGATCAGTAGATCTTGCAAGTACTCTGATACTGTCTAAGGTGAAAATCACTCACTCTCTCAGCATCCCTTCCTTAGAGCCTTCCTACTCCTCTCCAACTCCATATGAGTTAGTAGGCTGCTGATCCTAGAACCATGTCCCTTCATCACAGAGAGGGGCCCAGAGTCCAAGCTAATCTAATGAGACTTGTTTCTGACTAGAAACATCCAAAGATAAAAGACAGCTAAAATTGGATCATCCCAAAGAGATTACTAAATTCCTATTACTAATACTAGGATCCCTGAGCTTCCTTTTATCTTTCCTTCCTGAGGCCTGCTGTTAAACTCTCCTTTCCATTCTGTGAGCTTTAGCTAGCCCCCAATGAACTCCTTTGTTTGCTTAACTTAGCTGCAGTCTCTGTTGCTTGCAATCAATGGATATACTGTCATTCATCAACTCAATAAAACCTCTCCATAATAATAACATTAGCTAACAATTAACATTTGTTGAATGCCTACCATGTGCCAGAAACTATATTAAAAACTTTATATGTGTTATCTCTTTAATTTTCACAATAATCCTAAAAAGGGGGTGTTACTGTCATTTTATAGAAAAGGAATCACTCCGTTTTCTGTGAAGTCTTTCAAGCTCCCAAAGCTTACTGCTTTCTCCTTCACATGGTTTTTAATATTTCCACCAGGAAGATGCACTGTATTATTTTAATAATCTGTTTACAGGTTGCCCCCCCTCACTGTATTACAGTGTGAGCTCCTTGAGGGCAAAGATGGCACACTGCTCAGCACATGTCTGTAGAATGAATCGATATAATATTCCCTGTCATAATTACCTCTTGTATTGATGCCCACGTACTTTTTACAAATTTTAAGAAAGCTCCCTGAATACAAGAATTTGGTAAGGGGTTGAGCAACTTTGTATACATGCTGCTACTGTTTTCATGGTTTTCAAACACAACTCTGCTCTAGCCAGAAGAGGTTCAACTCCTGTCCTTTCAGTATGTTTTCACATGGCCTCTGAAACTCCACACCTCTCTCAAAGCAATCTCTTCCACTGAAAAAAGTTTCAAGACCACTTCTAGTTCCACTACTACCATCTAATAGAGTTCTAGATTTGGAGGCAAAATACATACACATGGGAATTCCCTGGTGGTCCAGTGGTTAGGACTCTATGCTCTCACTGCGGAGGGCCCAGGTTCAATCCCTGGTCAGGGAACTAAGATCCCACAAGCCGCATGGTGCAGCCAAAAAAAAAAAAAAAAAATTAAAAAACAAACAAACAAGAACCCAAAATACATACACAAGCAGTTTCAAGTAAAAAGGAGACTTTATGACTGAAGAGAGAAGGAACTTCATGATTGCCAGGGTAAGAAAACACAAAGTGGGCAATTGACTTTTCCTCTCTCATTAGTCACTCTAACAAGATAATAGCCACTTAACTCTCTGATGTGAACAGATCAAACATTAACAGACCTTTGATCCCTGCCTGCTCTATAACAAGTACTATGGAAGAATAATTAGGAAACTAAGAAGTGCTTTTCTGCTTATATTTCCAAGTTTAAGAAAGGACTTATGCCCTGCAAACAAGTGCCAATGCATGAAAGTTTTGATCAGGATTTGGTTTTCTGTCGTTAAATACAAGATTTGGAAAGTGAAAACAGTCTAACTTATTAATGGTCACCAATGGTCAATAAGCAAATTAGAACCCAATTAGCAAGACAATTATCTGAAGCATAAGCAAAGGATAATTCCATTCACATCCACTAGGATGGCTAAAATTTTAAAAAGAAAAAAGAGGTCTTCCCTGATGGCGCAGTGGTTGAGAGTCTGCCTGCTGATGCAGGGGACACGGGTTCATGCCCCGGTCTGGGAAGATCCCACATGCCGTGGAGCGACTGGGCCCGTGGGCCATGGACGCTGAGCCTGCGTGTCCGGAGCCTGTGCTCCGCAACGGGAGAGCCCACAACAGTGAGAGGCCCGTGTATCGCAAAAGAAAAGAAAAGAAAAGAAAAATAACAAGCACTGATGAGAATGTAGAAAAACTGGAACCTTCATGCACTGCTGGTGGGAATGGAAAATGGTACAGCCACTAGGGAAAACAGTTTGGTGATTTCTCAAAAGGTTAAACATAGAACTACCTTATGACCCAGTAATTCCACTCCTAAGTATATATCCAAAAGAATTGAAAGCTGAGACTGGAACAGACATTTGAATGTTCCTATCAGCATTATTTACACTAGCCAAAAGATGGAAACAAAGTGTTTACCAACAGATGAATGGATAAACAAAATGTGGTATATACATACAATGGAATATTATTCAGCCATAAAAAGGAATGAATTTTTGTGTGTGTGTGTGGTATGCGGGCCTCTCACTGTTGTGGCCTCTCCCGTTGTGGAGCACAGGCTCTGGACGCGCAGGCTCAGCGGCCATGGCTCACGGGCCTAGCCGCTCCGTGGCATGTGGGATCTTCCCGGACCGGGGCAAGAACACGTGTCCCCTGCATCGGCAGGCGGACTCTCTACCACTGCGCCACCAGGGAAGCCCCAGGAATGAAATTTTGATACATGTTACAACATGGATGAGCCTTGAAAACATTATGCTTAATGAAATAAGTCAGACACAGAAGGACAAATATTGTATGATTCCTCCTATAGTAGGTACCTAAGATAGGCAAATTCATAGAGACATAAAGTAGAATAGAGGTTACCAGGGTCTGGGGGGAGTGGAAATGGGGGAGTTATTTAATGGGTATAAAGTTTTTACTGGGAATGATGAAGAAATCTGGGCGATAGACAGTGGTGGGACTTCCCTGGCGGTCCAGTGGTTAAAACTCCACACTTCCAATGCAGGGGGTGCAGGTTCGATCCCTGGTTGGGGAACTAAGATCCCAAATGCCACGGGGTGTGGCCAAAAAAAAAAAAAAATCCTATGATAGACAGTGGTGACGGTTACACAACATTGTGACTGTATCTAATGCCACTGAATTGTATACTTACAATGGCTAAATTGATAAATATTATGTTATATATATTTCACCACAATAAAAGATAATTCCAATTACAAATGGTTCTTCCCACACAAGTATTTCAGTCTGCGACTTAACCATATGTATGTATATATTAAAGCCTCTCATGATACTTCTCGATTTTGAGCAGTAGTGTCATGGAGTAACTTACGCTCCTTGCTGGACCATAAAGCTGTCTGG
Organism: Grampus griseus; assembly: GCF_964374135.1. Lineage (NCBI taxonomy): Eukaryota > Metazoa > Chordata > Mammalia > Artiodactyla > Delphinidae > Grampus > Grampus griseus. The sequence goes on from NC_139008.1 coordinate 65,213,912, forward strand.
GTGCAGAATTCTACATTGCCTTGCATGCATTGATAAGTATATATTGAGTGCCTACCATATTCTAGGCGTCATGGTACATGCTGGGCATAAAAGATGAATAAAACACAGAACCTGTTCTCAAGAAGTTTGTAATCTCATATGAAATGACATACAAATGATTGTAACAACATACTGTATGTAAAAAATGGCAGTGGTGAGTCTGGGGGCTCAAAGGCTTCAGAGATGAGGTAACATTTATTATACTGGCTATTAAAGGATGACGGGGATTTGTACCTTTTAGACAGAAAAAATAGTATGTGTAAAGCCACAGAGAGGGGAACAACTACAGCATCCTCAGAGGAAAATCTGTAACGAAGAGCTCATGATGGGACGAAGCAGAAGGTAGAGCTGGAAAGGCAGTTTACGTTTGACTGTAAATGGCCCTGAATGCCACATGAAGGAAAGACAAAGAAGAGCTCTTAGCACGGGGAAGCTGCACGGATAGATTTGTTGTTACTGTTATTTCACTGAAGTATAGTTGATTTACGAAGCTGTGTTAGTTTCAGGTGTACAGCAAAAGTGATTCAGTAATATATATATTACTGAATATATATATATGGATAATTAACAATATATATATTCTTTTTCAGATTCTTTTCCATTATATATTATTACAAGATATTGAATATAGTTCCCTGTGCTATTGGATAGATTTGTTTTTGAAAAGTAACCCGGGACTTCCCTGGTGGTCCAGTGGTTAAGAATCTGCCTGCCAATGCAGGGGACACAGGTTCGATTCCTGGTCCGGGAGTATCCCACATGCCGCGGAGCAACTAAGCCCGTGCGCCACAGCTACTGAGCCTGTGCTCTGGAGCCTGTGAGCCGCAACTACTGAGTCCACGCACTGCAACTACTGAAGCCCGCGTGCTCTAGAGCCCATGCACTGCAACTACTGAGCCCTCGTGCTGCAACTACTGAAGCCCGCGCGCCTAGAGCCCATGTTCCGCAACAAGAGAAGCCACCGCAATGAGAAGCCTGCACAGCACAACGAAGAGTAGTCCCTGCTTGCCACAACTAGAGAAAGCCCGCGTGCAGCAATGAAGACCCAGCGCAGCAAATAAATAAATAAGGGAAAAAAAAGAAAAGTAACCCAGCAAGTACAAACCACAAAGCTGGGGGAAGGATTGGAGGCAGGAATCCCAGAGGAGGCTGCTGCAATGGCTCAGGTGAGAGTTGGTAAGAAACTGAACTAATGTAAGTGGCGAAAGGAATAAAGAGGAAAAAGTCCAGCAAGATCAACAGGATTTGATTATGAAGTGAATGTGGAGCAGAAGGTGAGGCCATGACTCACACCTAATCAGACTTCACTGAATGCCTGAAAAAAAGCTGAAAAAAAGAATGCCAACAGTTATACGCAATCATAGGCTGATGACTTTCTGACCCTGGCAGCGCTAAGTGTAGACAACCAGTCTTGTAGGGTTTTAGCAGTCACGGTGCCCTCAACGTCTCCTATGTTGTGGTAATGGAAAATCTTACTTGGACAAGATGTAATATGAGCAAGATGTGTATTTAGCTTGAGCCCGCAGGCGTCTCCAGCAGAGCAGCAGTATAGCACACCAGGGCCTAGGAGCCTGAGCCCCTTTCCTAGTAATTTGTTCACCACGTGTCAGTGGCTGTCATTCCTCTGGGTCCTCTGCATTCTACCTGCAGCCATGAGGTCTGATTTCTGTCAGCAAGAAGATGCTGACACACCTAGGTTTCCAGAGACACTTGCAGGCTCCCAATTGCACCCTGGACCTCATGACTGTATTTATAAGTGCAGAAAAGCTGCAGGCACAACTTTGCTTTTTTAATGATTTTCTATTAAATTTAGGCAGACTGCAGACAGTGGAGAACTAGAGGATGCTTGCTCCCCATCAATGCTGGCTATCTCAGATGCACAGACATATAACCAAACAGCTGAAAATGGATAATTAAGTTTGAGAGTCCTTTGTGAATGGAGCCTGGGCACTGTCATTTTTCCTGGGTGCTGAGGATCTAAACAACCTAGAGGATCTAGAGGCAACACTGAGCTCACAGGCCCCAGCCAGAGTCCTTTCCCACTCAGCGATTTTAAGACAGACATCATGTTACCTGGACAGCAACATTTTCTCAGACGATCCAAAATCTAGCCCCTTCCCGATCTTGAGATTGGAAGCCCTTTTATCAAACAGACCTGAATTCTCCTTCTCTGCAGTAATAGGGAGCAAAAGAGATGGAAAACCCTAATTAACTGAATCACACATGTTAACTGGTGACCCCAGCTGGGCAGAGGAGGTCAGACAAAAACCTATAGCTCCGAACAATAAAGTGGCTATTTCCATTGTTCTGTATGGATCACAGAATGCTTGTCTTTTACTGCTGTTTCCTTACTGCTTACTGTTCAGCACCATACAATTTCCAAAATACTGACCCTGTGGTAATCTGAGAAAGAAGCTGTTCCCTGCTGTAGAGATGAGGAAACAAAGGCTCAGAAAGGTCAGATGAATTGCCTAATTATCACTCAGCTCATAAACGTTCTAGATGTTTACAGAAACAAGGTATTCTGACTCGCAGTCCAACATTCTTTTACGACTCAAACAGAACTGCCATTCAGCTGATAGCTTATAGAATCTTGCAGCAGTATCCTGGGAATGGCTGAGCCTGGATTCTGGGTAGGAGTGATATGATCACTCCTGCTCAAGTCATGAGGAAGCCAAGGAGTAACGTCTGAATACCCCCTGAAAAACGGAATGGACACTTGGCCTTGAGCTCTGAGAGTGACCCCAACTCTATAGGGTAATCCTTTTTTGTCCTCTTTTTTCTGTACAATGTTCTTAAAAGGGTAAGCATTTTTCAAAAAACATAAATTTATTTATTTATTTTTGGCTGTGTTGGGTCTTCACTGCTGCACACGGGCTTTCTCTGGTTGCAGCGAGCGGGGGCTACTCTTCATTGCAGTGCGTGGGCTTCTCACTGTGGTGGCTTCTCTTGTTGCAGAGTACGGGCTCAAGGCACACAGGATTCAGTAGTTGTGTCTCGTGGGCTCTAGAGTGCAGGCTCAGTAGTTGTGGCACACAGGCTTAGTTGCTGTGTGGCATGTGGCTTCTTCTCGGATCAGGGCTCGAACCCATGTCCCTTGTATTGGAAGGTGGATTCTTAACCACTGCACCACCAGTGAAGCCCAAAGGGTAAGCATTTTATAAAGGAAAAAGAAAACTGCTGCTGGAATGCTGTATCTGTTAAAGAGATGCTCTCTCTAGTGATCTGTATTCAAGTCCCACTCCAGCCTAAGAAATACTCTGAAATCTAAGCAAATTCTGGGCCCAAGCAGCTCCATTTCCCCACCTTGTGACTCTAGAAGACAAATCTCTGAGTCTCAGTTTTTCCATTCAAACTATGCAAAATTGCCTTTTTTAAAAAAGAAAATTAATTAATTAATTTATTTTTATTTTTGGCTGTGTTGGGTCTTTGTGCGAGGGCCCTCTCCAGTTGTGGCAAGCGGGGGCCACTCTTCATCGCGGTGCACGGGCCTCTCACTATCGTGCCCTCTCTTGTTGCGGAGCACAAGCTCCAGATGCGCAGGCTCAGTAGTTGTGGCTCACAGGCCCAGGTGCTCCGCGGCATGTGGGATCCTCCCAGACCAGGGCTCGAACCCGTGTCCCCTGCATTGGCAGGCGGACTCTCAACCACTGCGCCACCAGGGAAACCCCTGCCTTTCTTTTTTCTTTTTACATTATCACATGAGATAAAAACGCTTAACAATAAGTAGTAAAGTTTATACAGCAAACACCTATCTCGGTCCCAGGTACTATTCAGAGAGTCTCACACATGATAGCTCATTTATTCTCCACAAAGCTGTAAGGTGAGGTAGGTAACATAGCTATCCCTATTTTACAGACAGAAAGCTGAGGCACAGAGATTAAGACTTTGCCCAGGGTCACACAGCTGGGGTGGGACCTGAGCCCAAACAGTCTGGCTTCAGTGCCCACGTGCTCTCAAACACCGTGACACTGTCTTGGAAGGGAGGTGAGAAACCGGACCCACTCCTTCACCTGAGACGAGGGCCTGGCAGTCTCCGTCCCTCCCTTCAGCACCTGGGGGCTGCCTAGTTCCCTGTGCCATCCTGCCACCACTCTTAACCCTGCTCTGGGCCAGCTTCTCTAGGAAGTCTGCACCTAAAACAAAACAAAATGAAACAAAAACCAGGTGAACTCTATCTTACTTGTTCATCTATTTAGTTTGGAACTTAATCTATTAAAGATTCAACCTCATTTCTCTTCTTGGCAAAGACTAGATTGTAAACCCTGTAAGATCATTTCTCTATGGCATACGCTCTACCAGCAGCATTTAGGGATTAGCACGTGGTGAGAGATCAAAATGTTCCTTGAATAAATACATGAGTGAAAACAATTCTTAATAGCGCCATACAAATTAATAATGCTGCTGGACTTCGAGGAAAAAAGAATTCAGTAATGCCTTCATCATTCAACAAATGTATATGCGTGCTAACCATGCACCAAGCACTGCTCTGGGAGTTGAGGCTACAGCAATAAACGAGAGGTAATTTCTGAACTCCTAGAGCTTACATTCCAGGGAGGGAGGAAGGGTCACAATAAGCAAAATAAAATATATAGGATGCTAGATAGTAATTTAGTGTTATTACCCTAACCCTATCATTCAAGGTCCCTAAGATTGGAAGGGCCTGTGTCTGGTGTACAGATGTGGGGATAGGGTGGGAGCTTACTGCTGCTAACAGTTGGCAAGCACTGACGTGAAGGTAGGGAAATGACTCAAGAACAGAACCAGGGATGTTTGATGGAAGCTTTACTACAAATTCCTGAAGGACAAGGCCACATGGTCCCATCTGTGTCCCCAGCACATGGCAGGCACTGAGTGAACACTTCATGATGGTACAGGGCATCTGGGGACTGCAGGAAGGGAAAATGGGAAGCCCCATGCCTCTATATGCTCTGCACCACCATGCCAGATGAGAAAGGGTCAAGGCAATAGTTGAGGAAAATTAATCAAGAAAAAATATTATTCAGAATACACTTTACCCAGCACAGATGTCTCAATACCTGTGTCAATTTTTGAAAGGATTATTTTTACTTCATTTACTTCAAGGGCTTCATTCCCCTTGGAGTCCCTTGCAATGCAACAAAATTACTTCTTAAATCAAATCAAGAAGCATTTCCTGTGTACTTACAATGTGCCTTGCTCTGTGCTGGGCCCTAAGGAGGTTAACTCAAGGACGCCCCATGATTCTTGCACTTGAGAAATTTATAATCACACTGGTAGAGTAACATACAAATGTAAATCTGGATGAGTTAGGGAAGATTTCAAGAGGAGACAGTAGACTATGGACAGGCAGAGACTGGAAGAAAAGTGGGGCAGGCAGAAAAGAAAATGATGGTGAACCACAAGGAGCCTCGAGGACAGGTTAAGGGGGATGGCACACACCTAGCCAGCACCGGGCAGCCGCTGTGGGTTTCTGTGTGATGAGTATTTGACATGAGTAGTGTTCAGGAAGATGAGCCAGGCTGTTAAATGATTTGCAGGATGGAACTGAGATGAAGAGTCAAGAGGCAGGGGGACCAGTGAAGTAGCCTACAGTGAGTTCAGGTGAGAGGTCAGGACCTGTTCTGAGCGTAAGACAACTGAAGTCCTGATAGTGGTTGTTTTAATGAAGGGCTCCTTGTAGTTTTTCCCGCTCCTTTGAGCATCAGAGATGTCATGTTTACGGCACATATGGCTGACACTCAGAAAAGATCAGCTAAATAGATGGCAATCAACATGGAAAAAGAAGTGCTTGCCTTCCAGCTAGGCCCTTTCAGCTCTAACCAACCCCACAGCATCATTCAGCCAGCATTTAGGGAAATGATCGGGAAAAGGAGTGTTGCAGCTGTCTCACCAATGGATCCAGAAATACTCACAGCACATCCAGGGCAGCTGCAATCAATGTATAGTTCTAATGTATCCTGGGTCTGACATCTTGGCTTCCAGAACTTTTTTTCACATAGGTATCCCAATCTTAGGAGAACCATCGCCCTCTGGTAGTGCCCAGTGCCAGGTTAAACCCACAGGGGAAAAGAGCAGACAGCTGCCTACTCTGTGGTAGGACATGGAGTGGGGGGCATCATCAATCCTCCCTGACCCCAAGAGCTCTCCAGTGCTACTCTCCAATCACTCCTCCTTCCAAAGGCACTAGTTACAAGAAGCCCCCCATTCAAGTGCAAATGTTATCAGGGACCATTAAAACATTAACCTATTAACATCCATCAACAATTTAGCGTCAGTTTATCAGGAAAGGCAGCAATAGGGAGCTGATTCTAAGGAGTCAGGAAAAGACTCTGAGTTCACTCACTCATTCACTAACATCTGATAAAGGCCTATTATGTACGAAGCACTGCACTAGACACAGGAACACTGACCTTAAAAGGACCAAAAGAGGTCTTTAAGACAGGAAGACAAAATGGAAGGTGTATATGGTAGCTCTAGGGAATGGCAAAGGTGGCAGGATGATGGCAAAGGTGATAGGATTATGTAATGAAAAGAGCAACAAAATGAACCAGCAGTGAGTTTTAATCTCTGCCCTGCTACTAATATGTGACACTGAACAAGCCACTTTCCTTGCCAGGATTTAGTGTCCTCAATTGGAAAAGGCTGAATTAGGATCATCCTTGTGTCTGTCAAGCTTCTAGGGGATTGCCAGCCACTGAAGCGGCACAAAATATAAACACTGACTGCTTTGCAAATCTGATCAGCTAGGGCTAGCCCTGACTGGGGCTTCCCGCTACCAGCCAGAGCAGTCTGGACTTCCTTTACACAGTCCCTGGGGGTCATCACCAAGTGGGATCCTTCTGACATCCACATCTACCCACTGCTTCAAACCAGACTACTCTAGCATGTTTGAACCCACATCTGTCCCCAAATCACTCTAGTCTCTCATGGGCCTTTGAGCTAAGGATATTAGGGACAGGGATAGTCATCCAGGGCTACAAGGCAAGAGAGGCTTGGAGAACAAGTGGGAAGTGTGGCAAACTACTGTTCACTCTTGTAAATTCTCCCCAGGGTTGGAAAATTCTTATCTCACAGATTTTTGTCTGAGCTGGAAGGGGCCCTTAGGAATAACCTGGTCCAGGTTCTTCATCTGAACCTGCTGATTAACGGTAAGACCAAGTTTTAATTCCCTGATCTTCCAGCTCTAAGACTAGTGAGTGGTTTTTCAACTTTCCCATCCTGTTTCCTCTAGAGGGAGGATCCTCTTTGCCAGGCAACTCAGCTGGGGACCTAAAGCACAGCAGATGATAAACATCTTCTGTCTTTGAAAGAGAAGAGGTATAGCCATAAACAAGTATGCTCAAAATACCAAAGAAAATAGAGTTCATGTGAAATTTGAAGAATTTTAGCAAAAGGGCATAGGACAGGGATGAAAAGAAGTAGTGTGGGAGACGCTGAGAATGCCATGGAGTGCTTAATGGGAATCGTCTCCTACTTGCCCCATAACCAGGTACAAACCACAAGCCTGTTGATTCTTAACCCCAGCAGCTGAACTACCCGTGGCCCAGAAAAGGGGCAACACACACAGTTTACACCTTTTATTATTCTGATAGAAATTTCTCTCCTGGGAGCAGAAAGGGGTCAAAAGTCCAAAACCAAAATTATATCTCTTTATAAGTCAGAGCAAAGAAGCATTACAGCAGTTATTTTATTTATTTATTTATTTAAAAGCCTCAGTGAACAGAGCAGAGCAGGAGGTGTTAGAAAACTCACTACAAGTAATTTATTCGCTGGGAACCACAAAGGCTTTCCTAAGAACAGCAAAAACACCATTGATTTCCCCAGTACCTTCCTTTCAAAGGACTCCAAACACTTCACACATATCGTTTTAAATTGTCCTCAAAGGCTCCAAAATAAGGGGTTACTATTTCCCCAGGTTCAGATGGAGAAACTAAAACATTCATGCCTGCCCTATCTGTCCAAGTCATCCTAACAGGTTCAGCTAACATCGACTGAGGGCCTGCTATGCACATGACCCATGCCAGGCAAACGGGTGATACAAAGACGAAAGATATGATCTCCATCCTCCAGCGAGGCAGAATCCAGTGGGGCATGACGGATGTGTACACAAATCCTTTTGAAATAAGGCAGCCTATGCTAGGTGCTGTAGAAAAGGTCCAAATACAGTGCCTTATTTTACCAAGTGGCACTAAAATGTGCCAAGTACTGTGCTAAGTCTTCACTACCATCATATTGTTTAAAGTCAGACTATGTGTGGCTTATAGAGAAAGAAATGCGAGGTAAAGAGACTTGCCCAGAGTCTCAAGGCCACACTATGGCAAAGCAGGGATTAGCACCCAGGTCTGTCTGGCTCCAAAGCCCATGTGATGGGAGGTAACTGCTTGGGAAAACGGTCTTTGGAGAGTTTAGCACAAAGTACCCATACCTTAGAGGTGAAGAGCAGGACACATGGGCTCTCACTAGGTTGTTGGGGAAAGGCCTGTCTCCTCAGCCCCAAATTGCATATGCATGTACTCATCCGGATCCTCCACCACAGGGACTGCTCTCGTGGATCAAGAAGCCAAAGGCAAGGGTCTTCCAAAAGGGAACAGAGATCTCTCTGAGCAAAGAAAGACTGCAAGGTCCTGAGCACTTCATCTTCTGTTGGTGGGCACTGAAAGTGGATCCAGGCCAGAGGGTGTGGGATCCCCTGGCTGGCTGTGACAGAAAGTCTACAGCCTGTGCGAGCAGGGCATGGTGGTCATGGTATACATACCAGCAGAGCATCCTTTTCTCAGAGCTGGAGTGGAACTCCTGCAAGGGAAGGAGCCCCCTGCTGGAGGTCCCTAGAGAAGGGCCTGGCCTGGAGATAGCTCTGCAGAGCTCACCTGGTGGGGGTAACCTCTGCCTCGTTTGCTAAGGTTCCATTTTGGAGGCTAAGGAACAAAGTGTCAGATTTGGAGGAAGAAGAGCTTATGCGGCACCAGGCTACTGTCCCCAGACCAGACAGGTTAGAGTGCATAGTCAGCCCTGGGGAATCCCTGGGTCTTAGCAAGGGTCAGGTTAATATATAGCTCTATATTAAGGCTCCAGGACAAGAAAGAGATGGCGGAAGGAGCAGGTCCTCCAAACTCTGGAAGGAAAGTTGGGCCTGGAACTAAGGAAGCCCAGTCGCCAGCCTAGCAGTCTTCCCATTTAACACGTGTGATCCTTCTGCAATTGTTTTCAAATCTTAATTTCGACCTAACAAGACAACAACAAAAATCCTTTGATGGATAAAAGTAAAAGAAAAGTGTTAACAAAGCGTGTGTGAGAGAAAGGGGATAATGAATAATTATATCAAAATACCCAAATAAGGGAAGCTCTATACTTTCTGGCAGCCATGGCAATAGGAAAGCAGGATTGTTACATCATTCTCATTGTTAAATCAAGGGAAGCATAGAAGTTCATCAGGGCAGAGAAAGTTCTTAATTCTCAGTGCAGAGAGACTCATATATACACAAGCGAATGTGTACCTGCACACATACACATACACTTACCCCATTTCTCTTTCCAAGGAACAGGGCAAGCCGCTCTCCAGAGCCCTGCTGCCTCTCTCACACCACACTACCACTGCATGCAATGAAGCACTTCAACAGTTAAAACATTTTTGTGCCAATATTTTAAGAGTGCAGAAGGTTCCAAATTACATGTAAAATAAACAATGCCAGACTGTGAAAACTCTTGGCTGCAACGTTCTCTGATGTTAACAAGAGTTTCTTTATTACTGTAACCTTTCAGAAGTGAATAAAAATTATTTCTCTGCCCTAGTTTTGCCCTCCAGTAAAAAGGAAGAGAACAGGGACCATGGAAAGAGCTGTACAATGACCTCTCATGAAGCCTAGGAGGCTGGGAAGGGGGCAGTTTAAAACACAAAGCCTTCCATATATGTTTCTAGTCAAAGGTTAGAAATTTAGTTTGTGCTGTGCTGATCATATTGTAGAATTTCACGTTCCTAGTATTTTTATGTAACTAAAACCTTTAGGGGGACAAAAGGGCATTTTCAAGAGCCCGAACTAAGCTGCTACTATGGAGAAAACCCAAATCTTGATCAAGGCTCCTTAGGCATTCAGTGAAATCTCCTGACTCAGAAACTGAGTCTGAAGTGCCCTTAAAAAACAGGGAAGAAGACCTATAGGTGGCCAGGACTTTGACAAAATGTGTTATTTTGCAGACTTTTGAGTCGATGAGCCTGTGAATACTGGACACACAGAAGGATCTCAAAATGGAGCTAGTCTGGACAGTGTTTTCACCACTGCAGGAGAAAGAGGAAAAAAGCCACCAAACAAAGGCAAACATGCTCTTGTTCTCTCACAGAACACTGCCTTTACCCACGCCATTCCTCTGCCCAGAATGTTCCTGTCTAGCAAACACTCATCCGAAAAGATACAAACCAAATGTCATCTACCCCAAGCTTTTCTCCTCTGGGCAGAGCAATTTTTAAATATCATAATCTCTTAATATTATAATTACCTGTTTATATGTTTGTCTTCTCCTACTAGACTGGGGAGTCAGGGACAATATCTTTGTCATCTTTGTATCTCCAGTGCCTAGCAGAGTACCTGGAAACTAGCAGACCACAATAAAATGGTTGGATAGATGGGTAAAACCTTGTTTGTGTCTGGGAACAGAAATCAGACAGAGAATGATTAACTGCTAAAAAAATAGAACACAAGCTCTGGGATTTAACACAAGGCTAGCTTTTCAGACTTTCACAGAGTTGCAAATGTTAAGTCTGGAAGAGAATTTAGAAATCATCAAGCTCTCCTCCCCAGAGAGGTGAGGTGATTTGACTTACTCAAGCTCACCCAGAGAGTGGCCAGGCTGGCCAGAACTCCTTCCATTATACCACACCATCCTTTCTCTTTACTGTCAAAAATTGCAGGTATAAATATTTATTTGGCAATAAGATGAGAAATATGATTAAGACTACAAATTATGAGAATGTTATTTCATTATAAACAAATGAACAATGGATGTCACAGTAGGAATTCAAATAACTTTATATAAATTACAATATCTGAGTTGCTTAAAAAGCTAAACATAGCATACCATATGACCCAGCAATTCCACTCTTAGGTATATACCCAAGAGAACTGAAAACATATGTTCAGATAAAAACCTGTACATGAATGTTCACAGCAGCATTATTCAAAAAAGCCAAAAATGGAAACAGCCCAAATGTCAATCAACTGATGAATGGATAATAATATGGGGTATATCCATACAATAGATTATCCATAAAAAGTATGAAGTACTGAAACATGCTACAACATGGATGAACCTTGAAAACATTATGCTAAGTAAAAGAAACCAGACACGAAAGACCACATATTATATGATTCCATTTATATGGAATGCCCAGAATAGGTAAATCCACAGAGACAGAAAGTAGAGTAGTGGTTACCAAGGGCTGGGGGAAAGGGGAATGGGGAATGACTGCTAACGACCATGGGCTTTCTTTCTGAGGTGATGAAAATGTCCCAGAATTAGATAGTGGAAATGGTTGCATAACATTGTGCATTTACTAGAAAAGCACATTAAAAATGCTGAATTTTATGGTATATGAATTACATCACCATTTTTTTTAATGGAAAAAAAATACAATCTCTTCCTTCTAGTAATTTAACTGAAGGAGTCAGGACCAGAGATGCTTAAGCACTCACAGGTTCTGAGTTATATGACAGTAATATAATGCAAGTTTGGGGAAGAAGTAAACACTTTTAAAATCTTAATGCTAATGCTAGAACCACAGTTTTTAGCAACGACCTTTTCAGGCAGTACACAGTAGTGATTAAGAGCATGGGCTCTAGAATCTGGCAAGTTTGGGTTCCAATCCAGGCTCTCATATTTACTGTGTAAGTCTGGTTCAGTTACCTAACTGGTAGGCTAAATAATGGTCTCCCAAAAGATATCTACATCCTAATTCCTGGAACCTGTGAATGTTACCTTATATAGCAAAAAAGGACTTTACAGCTGTGATTAGGTTAAGGATCTTCAGATGGGAAGATTATCCTGGATTTCCAGGTGGGCCCTAATTGTAATCACATGCACCCTTATAAGAGGGTGGAAGAGGGTGCTTAGACCCAGATAGAAGAGGAGAATGCAATGTGCCCACAGAGGCAGAGATTGGAGTGATGTGGCCACAAGCCAAGGAATGCCAGCAGCCACCTAAAGCTAGAAAGGGGCAAAGAACAGGTTCTTCCCTAGAGCATGGCCCTGTTAACATCTTGATTTCAGCCTAGTGAAAATGATTTCTAGCCTCCAGAAGTATGAGAATAAAGTTCTATTGTTTTAAGTCACCAAGTTTGTGCTAAGTTGTTACAGCAGCTATAGGAAACTAATATACTAACTTCTCTGATCCTTAGTTTCTCCATCTGTAAAATGAGGATAGGATTTCATGGGTAAGATTGCTGTAAAACATAAAACTGAAATGGTGCTTATAAAGTGCACAGCAAAGAGAAAGTGCTCAATAATTGTTAGCTATTACTATTGCTGACCTCTGTTTCTGTATTATGCTGAAATTCTCAACTTTCACACGTCACTAGTCCATCCCAGACCCTGCTCCTCTTAGCAAGGGGAGCAGTAAGAGCTGGCCATCAGGAAACCTGAGTTCCGTTCTTTGGTTGGTTTCTAACATAAGCTTACTCAGCTCTCCCAGAGCCAGTTTCTCCATCACTTAAATGACAGGATCAGACTAGAGCAGTGGCCCTCAAACTGGAGGCTTTGTTAAAATACAGATTGCTGGGCCTCACCTCCAGAGTTTCTCATTCAGCAAGTTCCTAAGTGATGTTGAAGCTGCTGGTGTGGGGACCACTTTGAGAATCTCTGGATTAGATTATTTCAAGGTTCTTTTCCAGTTTTAAGTCTGAGATTCTCCAGGAACATCCCATAGATGTAGCACTCCAGTAATAAACACAGCTGTATCAGGCTGAAATAGCCTTTAAACTAAGTTCTTTTCCCCGTGGGGGACAGGAGGGTATGAGGTTATATGGTAAAGACTGCTTTTAATTTTTGAACGAAGCAGAATGAAAAATCTTAAGCAATGGTGGGAACAGGAAGAGGCTGTCCCCTTATCCAACGTGCTGGCCCCATTTTAATTTATCTTAATCCCACCCTTCTTCCTTTTCACCAGACCCCTCCCCCTAATGCCCTCCTCTAGAAACACATCTAGGTGTCTCCTGAATACATTTATTGGCTTTGCACAGTATAATACCACCTTTGTTAGTCTCCCAGCCCAGCCTCTCCAAGCACAGTGTTCAGTCTCGGTGTTCCTCTACTCCTAAAAAAACACGACCGAGGAGTCTCTGAAAAATAATTGTAAAATCAACTAAGGCGAATTCAGACGATGTGGAGATATTCAGGCTCTAAATGCTGGAAAAAGAAACAAATTCAGAACATTGTTAGCATTCTCATCTGTCTTTTTTTCCCCCCTTAATCTCTATCTGTCCTGTTGAGTAGGAAACCTCTGCCGTATTGGGTTAGAAATTCTGAATAAAGGGGACTCAGGCTTGGGACTGCACTGAAGAAATGGAACAGCTCTAGATTCAAGAAAAGCTGTCCTCTTGGTCTTTGGAAGTCTTTGGTAACAAGACAGGGGAGAAGGAACCTGCCATGAAGTTGATTTCCACTTCCCCCTCACCCCCAGAGGTATCATCGTACAGTAAAGCAGACACTGGACTGGGAATCAGCATACCCTAGTTTTTGGTCCTCATTTTGCCGTTTTCTAGCTGCATGACCTTGGGCAAATCAATTAACTTCTCTGGGACTCCATTTCCTCACCACAGAAGTGAGAGGGTGGGAACAAATCTATAGTCCTTAACCTGAGATGGGCATCAGAAATCTTCTGGGGAAGTTTTTCAAAATACACACACCTCAGCACCTTCAGACCCAGAGAATCTCTGAGGCTCCCAGTCTAATGTTCTAAGGTTCATCTATCCTATAAAGTGGATTAAAAGTATAAATGATGAGAGAGCCAGGGAATCCATGAGGCAGGTCACAGAGAGAAAAATGAACTTTTTTTGGGGGGGTGGGGGGATGGGTCAGAGAAATTGAATCCAGGTGCCATAAGAGATCATTAATTCAGTATTTGGGAGATAGTGCTGGCCAGACATTAATAATAGAAGAACATACATACACCCAACAAGTATCTGAGGGGTGACTACATTAGGCACTCTGTGTTAAGCACTAGGGATCCTAGGATCCTTATCCCATCTAATGGGCATGACCTACACAAACCCGTAATTACAGTACAGCATGGTAAGTCCTATCTCAGAAGTTTGTGCGAAGTGCTGGAGGAATACAGACAAGGGAGTGTCCAAATATACTAATATTACTGGGGGGTGCTGGGAAAAGCTCCTTGGAAGAGGTACTATCCAGTTGTGTCTTACAGTGCCATGAGCAGAGGAGACAGGGTTAAGACCACTTCAGACAGAGGGAACTGCATGAACGAAGGCTCAGAAGCATAAAGGAACATGGAATATTATAGCACCAGTGAAAACGAGGCATGAGTGGAACATGTGTTAGAGTGTGTGTGTGCACACGCTCAAGTATGAACATTTGCATGTAGGAGAAGTTTGCTGGAAATTATACTACAAAGGTGGGCTGGGGCCAGAATGTGAAGGCCTCTCCCCCAATTTTTCACTTTGTAAAGCTTCAAACTTATTATTTTTTTTAAGGTGTAAGATTAATACAGCAAAAGGTTGTTGTATTACAACCAAGAAGGTTCTCCGATATAACTGTGAAGGGTTCTTTATGCCATTGCTAAAAAGTTTGAATTTTGTCCCTCAGAGATTTCTAGACAGAGGGGATATGATCAGATGTGGGATTTAAAAAGAATGCCTCTGGCAGCTTAAATGGTGGCAGGTTCACTAGAGGGGGAAAGTCCAGGAACTAGTTAGGAGGCCATGTCCAATAAAGGACAGATGATGAGGAACTGACATGAAGCAATGGAACAGAGGAGAGGATAAAATCCTGAGATATTTTGGGCAGAAAAGTGACAAGACAACTCGATGCAGAGGATGAGGCAGGAGTTGAGGACATTCTAAGAATTCTAGCTTGGGGGGCTGGACTGGTGGTGATGACCTTAGATGTGAGACAGGAAAACACAGGAAGAACAGGTTCGTGGAGCTCTTTATTCCATCTCCTGAGTGAGATTTATTTAGGAGTAGCACTAGTGACCCCTGAAAGAGAGGTGTGGAAAATGGCTTTAGCTGTGCCCGATGCACACAGCTCTAAGCAGTATTCTGACTATGGTACAAAAGATACCAAATGCAACCGGGCACCCAGAGAGATTGGAGGCAAAAGAAATGTGATGCATTGGAGAGGTAAACAGTTCTGCAGTGATGAGCTGAACTGGGAGTACTTAGCATGAGGGGTACTTAAGAAGGTATTAGGGGAAGGCAGGACTACACATGCACTGAGTCAGCCAGGGCTTTGTAAAATGGATTTAGGTCACTGTTTCTCCTACAGAAATTCCAGGAGGCAAACTGAAGATAAAAAAGGGGATGAAATTCACTTATTTATTCAGTCAAGAAACATTTACTGAATGCCTACTAAACACAAAGCTCCACTGAGGCACCATAGGAATACAAAGACAAACAAGTAAGAATTAGACCTCAGGAAACTCACGATCTACAGCTGAACATAAAAATGGCCATGAGAGAGATAAATGACCATGTGCATAGACAGCAGTTTCACGCTTTATTTAATTTCAAATACAGAAACGTTTATAACTTCTCTTTTAGGGACACTCCCTGAAGTGGAGTGAATCCAGTACGCCACTCAGAAGGTCACATGACCTGAGCCATCAGACTGGCATTCTGGTTGTATGCACCCAGGCATCCAGTCAGTTAGAAAACCACCTAAAGCATACACTCCATGCACTCTTGCTACCTCTTCAGGCCTGAGGATAAGAAACTTGCGTACAGAAAGGAACGCATCTATTAGAGGTACATCTTCAGCTGGCTCAAATTCATGGGCCAATTCCAAAATGGAATTGCTCTACCTTCTAAGAATTTAGTCTTCTCTCCCCTAATAAATAAGTATCCACTCCAACACCTTAGGGCATTTAAAAAATGTTCAAAAGAACGATTGCTATTGGAAAATAAACATGTATTCTTACTTTACAAGCTTCGAGCCCATGGGATTGCTCTGTATTTACACTCCACCATTCATATTACTGGCCACAAAAACTATACCTTTAAAGTGGTCCTTGCCTTTTAAAACAATACCTTTGGCAGTGAGTTTTAATTCTGACCTAGAGATGCAAAGTATGGCAAAATTTTTACCTCATGGTAAAACAAAGGAGTTTGATTGAAGATTTTTGTGGGGGGAAGGAAGAGATGGGAATGGAATTAGAGGTCTGGAAGGAAATTTCCAGAAATCTAAAGTACATGTAATTCTTATTTCTACTACCTTTTATAGATTTAAGGCTTTTCTGGTTTAGAAATATAATGTACCTTATTTACAAATTGTTTCTTTTTAATCAAATAATCCCACTAGAAGATGAGAAATCATGGACAAAGAAAAAGAAAAATTGAGAGTGGAGACAACTTCTCATTTCTTTTTCTTCCAATATTTAAGACTAATGAGCAAACAAATATCCTCAGAATAAAAAGGATACCTCCTCACCCTACTTTTCCCAACACTTATAGTGGGCTTCCAGAACCATCTCCTTTCATCAGATATTTACCAGGCATACGTTCTGCCAAGGAGCAATGACTGGCACTTTGGAGAATACAAAGAGGGATGCATGTGATCCCACCCCCCAGGAATCCACCCAGAAGGCAGTCAATACATGAATGACACTGATGCAAAAGAGAAACAGTAAAAGCCAGAAGAAGGGTAAAGATAAATTATTAAGGTACTAACAGCTAGCGGAAACCGGGATTGGCTTCCAATTTGAAGTGGAGGGACATGAAGGAATTGCGGCTGGCATGTTAGGGCAATCTAGGTATATGTACCACATGAGAAAAGACACAAGACAGGAAGAGCAAAACATTCAGCTTGGCTGCAGTGAAAAGTACGTGAGGCGGGCTTCCCTGGTGGCGAAGTGGTTGAGAGTCCACCTGCCAATGCAGGGGATGCGGGTTCATGCCCCAGTCCAGGAAGATCCCACATGCCGCGGAGCGGTTGGACCCGTGGGCCATGGCCGCTAAGCCTGCGTGTCTGGAACCTGTGCTCTGCAACGGGAGAGGCCACGCGGTGAGAGGCCCACGTACCGCAAAATAATAAATAAATAAATAAAAGTATGTGAGGCAAAGATGGAATGTGATGTTCACCGAGTGCTTCCTATGTACCAGACACATGTGTAGAGGTTTCTCATATTTAAGGTTCAAGAAGAATTGGGGAAATGAGTTTGGAAAGTAGTTTGGAGTATGATCAGAGGACTTTACAAAGCAAAATGCTAGTTCTGAAAAGCAAAGTAGAATTTTACAAAGGAGTCCAATTCAGCCCACAGCTCCTCCACCTCTTTCCAGGCCCTCTGCACCATTCCATCAAGCAGCTCTGCTACAGAGAGAGCAGGAGACCATGAGCTGACAGGAGGTTCATCCTTATTCAGAAAAGCAGTGAGCAAGAAGTCACCTGACATCCTGCTGAAGCCAACTGTCATGCCAGGGACCACTGACAGAGATAAACTTGCAATTTCTTAACTAAAGCCCATCCCCACCCACTCCTACCTTGCCTCCACAGTTTGGAAAGCTTAAACCTGCTTATTGTAAGCCACAAGGTGGAGATGTCTGGCAGGGCAGAACTGAAAGGAAGTCGTTTAGCCAGCCTAAAGTTACCATTAACACTTTGAGCCACTGCCTTGAGCTAATTTTTATGTTTGTTTTTTAAGTTTGGTTGAAATGTCACAAATGGAAAAATTAAGTAAAGCGCTCCAGTTAGCCACAAGACTGGACACACCTGGCTGCAAACCCAGCAAAAGAAAACTTACTTCATTAGTAGGAGAGGTAGAAAGTGAAATTTACATCTGAAATCTGCCTGCACCAGGAGAAAGTGCTGAGGCCAAAGGCGCTGTCTGTTTTTACAGCTGTGTCAAGTCTTAGTTCTCTACTCTTACCAACACTCAGGAGTGAGGCAAGGGCCCAAGGAAAAATGGTCTCCAACCTCTTCAGCTGCAACTCAGCTCACAAAGGTTTTTAAGAACCAGTTAATGAAATAAAACAAGACCAGATGAGGTGATATAATGAACTTTATTTCCACAGCTAATTTATATGTTTAAATCCCAAATAATGTTTTTTTTAAAAGTCAGAACACTCTAAATTATTGATGTGATTTTTGTAACCTCAAATTTAACACTTACTTTTTATAACCAGCTTCACTGATGATATATGAGGCTGCCATATTTTTCACAATAGTTGGGCTCCTAAAAAGCTGGTAAAAAGCAAATTTTTGGAAAGTGAAAATTTTCTCACCAAATGAGACTGGAACTCTAATTTCAAAGGATTTCTTGATCCAAATTTCTAATGTGTCATTAATTCGCATTCTCAATCTTCCCCACACAAATCTACTCAAGTAAAGTAATGGCCTCTAAGAATTCTTTGGCATAAGAAAAATCACCACTACATTGATCAGTCTTATAAATTCTACTTTTTATATGAGTTTTCTTAAAGATGCCAAGTAACACAGAAATAGATTTGCAAATTACCACCTTCACATCATAGGTTTTCAAAGCTGAAAAGAAACTTGGAAATCATGTAGTCACCCACCCCCCCAAGTTTTTTTTTTTTAACCAAGAAACTGAAGGAAGGAGAAGAGAAAAGACTTGCCAGCCAGGGTCAGAACCAGGCCAGACTGGCTCCCTCTGGCTGCTACTTTTCTCCAGCCACATGCCATTCTTCTCCAGCCTAACCTTCTCATTTCTTTAGGTTGTACAAACACCAAATACTGAGGTCCCCTCTACACACACACAGTCACGCTAACAACTGAGAAGTGGCTAATGTATAATTTTCTTGCCTGTAAAAAGGGTGTCTGTTTATAGCATGAGGTTGGAAAGGGAGGAGCAAATCAGTTATAACAGAAACGTAATAATATTAATTCCCCAACTCTCTGAAATCTCTATTATTTTTTATAAATTTATTTATTTATTTTTTGGCTGTGTTGGGTCTTCATTGCTGCGTGCGGGGTTTCTCTAGTTGCGGCGAGCGGAGGCTACTCTTTGTTGCGGTGCGCGGGCTTCTCACTGTGGTGGCTTCTCTTGTTGCTCGTGGAGCACGGGCTCTAGGAGCGCGGGCTCAGAAGTTGTGGTGCACCAGCTTAGTTGCTCCACGGTATGTGGGATCTTCCCAGATCAGGGATCAAACCCGTGTCCCCTGCATTGGCAGGCAGATTCTTAACCACTGCGCCACCAGGGAAGTCCCTCTATTATTTTTAAATCATCTTTTATTTATAGTCTTTGTAACTAAACTTGAGCTTGGCATTTCTGTTCATGAAGACAAATTTAAGAGTCTATACTTGGGGAGCATTATGGATCATCTGAAACCCTGCTATTCAGCGTGTGGTTGCCCCTCCCCCACCCAGCCCCACCAGTGGAATTGGCATCACCCAAAGCTTTTTAGAAATGTAGACTCTCTGGCCTCACCGAAAACCTACTGAATCAGAATTTGTATTTTAACAAGATCCCCAGGTGAACTGTAGGCTCATTAAAGTTTGAGAAATGGTGGTCTAACATACTTCTCTATAGGACAGCATCATATGTAGAACAATTGAGATAGAAAAAAATGGTTGGATAAAATGGGAGAAAAAAAAAAAGAAAGGCTAATTTCTGCAGGACTGCATTGACGTACACCTGGACCAGAGACTAATAAACCGAGTATGATCTATCTGACAAATAAGTTGGCTTTAAAACAGAATTTCAGAGGCTGAAGTTCAATTTATTCATTCATTCAACAAGTATTTATTTATCCAATGTTTACTGTGTAAACAAAAAACTGGATAAGACAGGTTTCGCGCCTTTATATAGCATACAGTCAAGCAGAAGGGACATTATAAAGTAACATGGGAGAAGGTTCAAATTGCTGAACCTTGTGATGGAGATATATATATGTAGGTCCCAAAGGAAATCCATTTGGAGGTGGAGGTGGGGTAGAGTAAAAGGTTACTGTGGTCCAGGAATTGGCAACCTATGACTCATTAAGCTATTCAGTTGGGGACAGCTGTGGTCCACATGGCTCTAGTGGTCCCACTTCCAGCAGAGTTTAATCAACAGTGATAAGAATACAGACTAACTCATAGAAGAACTACTGTGTAACTGCATGGCAGTAAGCCGAGGCTTTGGCTGGCCAGGGGGTATCACTGGTCATCATTAAATGGGATGATTTGAGACTGCCAGCACTACTGTATATCCACTGTGAGCTGCCACAGAGTTGAGCAGTAAGTACTTGTGGGCATGTGGAACACTCAGCTGGTTGAAGAGCTTAAAGACTGCTGATCCCACTCTGGGCAGCTAAACAGCAGTAAGGTATGACAGTGAGAAAAATGAAGAAGGAAGCAAAGAGTGTAATTACAAACACACATTGACTCCAAAACAGATGATTATAATGATTATGATGACGAAGATGATGATGACAGCAGCTAAAACTTTGAAATATGCTATCATCTTCTTAGAATGAACAGAAATGCTAATGGTCTGCTGTCCCAGAGAAAGGCATGTAAATGTCAGTGAAGCTATCTAAAGATGAACCCGAAACGAAATTGAGCTATTTGTAATGAGGTGGATAGACCTAGAGTCTGTCATACAGAGTGAAGTCAGAAAGAGAAAGATAAATACCGTATGCTAACACATATATATGGAATTTAAGAAAAAAAAAATGTCATGAAGAACCTAGGGGTAAGACAGGAATAAAGACACAGACCTACTAGAGAATGGACTTGAGGATATGGGGAGGGGGAAGGGTAAGCTGTGACAAAGCGAGAGGGAGGCATGGACATATATACACTACCAAACGTAAGGTAGATAGCTAGTGGGAAGCAGCCCCATAGCACACGGAGATCAGCTCAGTGCTTTGTGACCACCTGGAGGGGTGGGATAGGGAGGGTGGGAGGGAGGGAGACGCAAGAGGGAAGAGATATGGGAACATATGTATAACTGATTCACTTTGTTATAAAGCAGAAACTAACACACCATTGTAAAGCAATTACACTCCAATAAAGATGTAAAAAAATATAATAATACTAAATAAATTACTAAGCAATTTAAAAAAATAAATAAAAAGATGAACCCATGTCTACTGTGCTTTCTATACACGCATTTCCTCCAAAGTCATGAGAATCTGAAAATACCCTCAATCCAGATTCTCAGTAGGCAACCATCATTTCCATGACTTAGTCTCAAAGACTATAATTTCACACATAGAGTGAGCACATGATACCATCAGATAATAACATAGGAAGTGTGTGAAAATAATTATAGTAGATAAAAGTAAGACATGGGAGATCTCCCACTTAATTCCCATGCAGCATGGAAAGATCTCTAAAATATATTGTTGAGTAAAAAAAAAAGTTGCATTTAAGTGCATAGAGGATGATATCATATATGATAAAATATATATACGCAAAACCACAGAACTTTGTGCTGTAATGAAAGAAACCAAATTAACCCATTTTGTGACCCTGTCTGATGGTTTGGCTTTAGATGCTCCCAAGCTAGGAGGCAATGATATGGGAAAAAAACAAGGAACTACAATCTACTAAAACACGGTCTAGATACACAAAATACACAATATACACAAAGGAAGAGAGTACTATTTATATAACCAATTGTATCCTAATGTTTTGGTTTTGGTTTTCTATTGTCATCATATTCTGTTATATACATACTACATATTCTCCTTTCTCAGGTTATTAAATATACTAATGTAGCTTTTCAGTAGATACCTTGCCAAAGTATTCTAGGTTGTCAGTGATCAAGAAGCTTGTTTTTAAGTTCTTGAGCACAGTGCAGGCCCCATGCCAGGATCTTTCCATCCAAACTAATTGTGAACTGACACACTGAACTGGTATCAAAGGCAAAGTGTCCTAAAACTGGATTATTATTATTTGATTTTATCTGTTCACCAAATCCATCCCTCCTATCACCATGATTTGGACTTAATAATCCCATCTCCGTACATAGGATGTACTCACACTGACAAACCATGGTAATGTGGGCAAATACATAAATAAAGTGTCAGTAGCATGCCAGTCTTCATAGAGGCAGAAGTGACTCTAGGTGAATTACCACTTGACATCAGGCCATTCTAGAACAGATAAAACTTCAACTCCAGTCAGGCAACCCCTCATTGGAGTTTTCCAGGACCAGAATCTGATAGCACTCACTTACCCCCATGATTCTGCCACGCTGCTCAACATCCTCCCACATAAAATGAACTATGATACGACACATGTATTTCCCACTCCGGCCTTCCTGCTTCATTCGGACTAGACACATCCTGGGTGGGAAGAAGACATAAAGAGTCACTGGCTGTTTGCATTTTTCACATCACTCATTTCCACGGAAGGTCAGCTCATCTAAGTCATTTTATCAAAGGGCACAGAATCAAAAAACTAGAAGTGATTAAAAAAATCTTTTATTGAGCTATAACATAGATACTGAAAAGTACATAAATCTTAAGTGTACAGCTTGATGAATTTTTACATATAATATACACCCATGTAAGTACCACTCACATCAAGACATAGATTATTTAGAGCACCTCAGAAGGCTCCCTCATACATGAAAGGGACCACTTTTAGTTGTTTAAAGATAAGTCTGAATCCTTCATTTTACTGATGAAAACAGGAGTTCTAAAGAAGGAAAATGATGTGCCCAACACCACAGAGCAGTCTATAAAGGTGGGTATAGTACTGAGCTCTCCCATATGGACGCCACTAGCTACATGTGGCTACTGAACATCTTAAATATGGCTAGTTCAAACTGAGATGTGGTATAAGTTTAAGATGTCAAAGATCTAGTTCATGAAGAAAGAATATAAATATCTCAAATTTTTTACACTGCTTACATGTTGAAATATTATCAGGTATATTGAGTTAAAGAAAACCTATTATTAAAATTAGTTTCATTTTTTTTCTTTTCACTTTTTTAAATGGAGCTACTAGCAACTTTTAAATATGTGACTTGCATTATATTTCTGTTGGATAGTACCCGTCCAGAATATAGATGACAGAAAGTATTATGATTTCATCTGTATAATTATCAAATTGTTTCCCCCATTAGAATGTAAGTTCCATTGAAGGCAGACATCAAGTCTGGGTTTTTTTGGGTTTTTTTAAATCATTGTATATCTAGGGCTTAAGTATAGTATGCACTCAATATATATTTTCTGAATAAATAAATGAATAAAACATCTCAGGGCCAAGTTTAGGGCTCTTTCCCCTAAACCACATTGCCTCTAATCAGTCCAGAATGCTCTCTGCTTAAGACCTTACATAAGAATATAAGAATATAAACAGGGTCACCAACTTTCCAAGATAGCTCCTAATCTCATTCTTATGACCACACGTATTTCTATTATCTCTTGTTAAATAGTTATTAAGCAGCTACAATAGGACTACTCACCTAAACGACAACTCCTACTGTAATTATGGAGTATTTAGTCTAAACCGACAATTCTATCTCCATACACAATTAATCCTGCCCATTTAAATATCCTAGCAATAGTAAGGTCCAATGGAATGATTCCAGCCTGGCCTGCCTCAACATCTCTGTTAATGACTAAGATGGAGAAAAGAAAACATACTTATCAAATATGTAGATTGCAAGAAGCTGGGCAGGAAGACAAATAAGTTGGATGACCCAACCATGAACCAAAAATACTTCAACAGACTGTTTCAATGGGCTAAATCTAACAGGGATAAATCTAGACCCTGCACTTGGGTCTAAAAGAACAGCTGTAGAGGTACAGGATTGGTGAGTCATGCCCACCTATGTGTGAAAAAGCCTTACTGGCTTACGTTGACAGTATACACTGAAGGGGAGTCAAGAAGATGATATGGTTGCCCCCCAAATTAATGTGATTTTAGAAACAGTAATGCAAATATAGTATCTTCATGTACAAAGCGAGATTTTTGTTCTATTCAGCACACGTCAGACTCTACTTGGAATACTGTCGACAGTTTTGAACATTATATTTTAAGAGACAAGAGGAAGAGTTGTAAGATCAGAAGATATTTAACCTGGAGAAAAACAGGACAGTTGACTTAAATATTGCAGAAAAGTGATTAGACTGTTTATCCAAAAGGTAGAATCAGAACGAATGGGTGGGTCACAGAGGGAGAAAAACTACTCAACATTGAATGCTGAAAGTAAAAACTTTCTAATAGGGGAGTTTCTGAAGATTTGAATAATTTAATGGATGACCTCAAAAAGCAGAGAATTTGCAACTTGGCTATCTATCTGATGGAAGGCTGACTACGCGATCTCTAAAGTCCCTTCCAACCTCGGGATTTGCTGATGCTGTGATTCTAAATTTGTAACCTCTGAACCCAGTTAGTGCCTAAGAAATAACACTTTGTGACAATAAAAACAGGTCATGGAAAAAGACTTGGCCACTTTATATGATATAGAGCATATTCCAAGGCAGAAACAAACTGGGGAAAGTTCAACAGTCCTTTTTCATAACATTTTTCTTAAAGTTAACCAAAGTTAGCCTCTCCACCTGAAAAGACGCTGTGTGTTTTGATGCTTAAGTGTCGTCAGAGGCCAATTCATCAACAGCAATAGTGAGGTAATGGAATTCTTCATTTATATAAAAATTCTCTAGTTTGTTAATACACCTGCCCTCTGAGGTTTAAAAGGCACAGATTTTCTCAGACCATAAACTTACTAACTATATCAACATGGAGTGAAGTGTTTTTTGTTTCAGAGCAGTTTGTTTTATAGCCCTTACAGTCAAATGGTTATCTGGGTTGAAAAGGTAAAGCAAATTGAAGATACTTTCAAGATGCTGACTGACACTTAATTCACTCAATGGACATAAATTTACTTCCTACTGTGTGGAGATTAGAGTGATGGTTAACAAGAGCCCAGCTTCCAAGGAGCAGTTAGTCTCCTTAGGGGAGACAAGAGCCCTAAGAGAGAATGCAGTAAGTGTCCCAAGAGGAACACAAAGTGCAATGGAGTTTGAGAGGATTACTCTTGGCTGAGTGGGATCAGGGAAAGCTTCACGGAAAATGAAACACTGTACCTGGGGCTTGGAAAGGTGAGCTGCAGGTGGACAGATAAAGGTAAAGAGAATTTCCAGAAGATGGAACATTATGAGCAAAGACAGGGCCATGGAAAGCTCAGCACATGGACAGGGACAATACCTAGATTTTGTGGAAGGGAAGTATAGGAAACAGAAAAATATGCCAGAAAGGTCATGAAGGGCTTTTAAATGTCATGCTGAAAAGTCTGGACTTCACTCAGCAGACAAAGGAGAGCCACTGAATGTTTTTCAGGAAGAAGGGGTGTAATAAGATTAGGGGTGTAATAAGACCTTGGCTTTAAGAACAGATAAGTCTCTCAGAAGTTAACCCTTTCTTTCTTCCCAGCTGGAAACCCTTTCTTTCCAAGGCTGAAAAATGACAAATTTGGTGAATATTTACTTCAGTAGAACTATGGTATTTACAATTGTCTGATCCAGAAATTTAAATTAAGTGTGCATCTACCTTTTGAGAGAAATGCAACAGCAAAGTTTGCTGCAACCTGCACCTAATTTTGCTGATACTAAGAGTTTAAAAAATATAGATTCAAGCCTGATAAATGAAAGAAGGGCAAATTCTAATTATTCCTAAAACACCGTACCTAATTAGTTCTGTAGACAATTGATGACAATTTGAAAGCACTATCAAATATAAAGTTCTACAGTAAATTTCATCTCACATAGTTAAAGTTATAAAATCAAAACAATCAGTCTTCTCATTAACAGGAAGTGTAGTGAAGATAACCATGAGTTCTACTGGGAAAATAAGATTCTGATCCACAGGGCTGCCCGTTCATCCACCAGCACCAAACTCAGCTAACTAAAGGCTCAACTTATTTTTGTCCTGAATTTGTGAATCAAATTCTCTAGGTAGTTAAGGACAGAAAAGTCATCTTGTTGTGAAGAACTTTTGTGTTTGTCCTCTTCAAGGAAAAAGCACAGCTGAAGGCTGGGGCCCACATCTTAGACAGTCAGCTACCTGGAATGTCCAGATCAAGCTGAAGGTCAATTCTTAGGGTACCTAACCTTGAAGCCTACAAGTTCAGTCTACTCCTTTCTTTGTTTAGTAAATGTTTTGAATAGATAATACATGCACATGTTAAAAAAAAACGTTAAGTCCCCTTCCTACCCACATCTCCCAATCACCAGGTTCCTCTCCCTAAGGCAACCACAGTTAGCAGCTTCTTAGGAAACCTTCCACATGTAATCTATATATATACCAACTTAGTGTATATGTACTCTCTTTACATAAATAGTAGCTTCCCTTTTCTCCCCATTTTCCACAATGGTAGCATTCTACACACACTTTTCTTACGTTGAAAAAACAATCTGTTACAGAAGGATGGTGGTGAAGAAATCTCAACTCCAACTCTGTGCTTCATCCACAGATACTACAGTCACCCCAGTGAAACCCTTTTTAGGATAATAGAGTTGTAGTAATTTATTTAGCAGTTGTTAGGGTAACATCTGATCCAGGCTGAATTCAGCTTATCTGGCAATTTTTTCCTATTCTAATAAGACTAAGAAATAGGAAAAAAAACCCTTTAATAGCAAAAATGGACAAGTGCTGTAATTAACAGCTAACACAACTATGTGCCAGGCACTGTGCTAAGTGATTCAGATACATTATTTCATTTAATCCTTACAACAACTATCGGAGGTTGGTATTCTTCCTGTCCCCACCTTACAGTTGAGGAAACTGAGTCTTACAGAAGTAACGTGCCCAGAGTTACAAAACTTGTTAAGTGTCAAAGCTGGGATCTGAACCCTGATAATCTGATCCCAGAGTTAGACTGTTTTTCTGCCTCTTTTAATGACTAGAACGAACCTTCCAGAATCCATTTGCTTTTTCATTTAATCCTCACAAGGGCAATAATTTAAGTTTCAAAACTAACATCATATTAGAAATAAAATACCAGAAGGGAAAAGACTGGCTAACCTGAGGCAAACACACCTACAACAGCAAAAAGTAACTGCTGGCAGACTAAAAGGAAAGAACCTAAAAATGTATTTAAAATAAACACAACAGCAGTTCAACATGGAGGCTATAGCTACGAGTACAACTCAAAGAAGGCAGCCTGGCAAAATACAGTTGAGAGTTATCAGAACCGGGACTTCCCTGGTGGTCCAGTGGTTAAGACTCTGTGCTCCGAATGCATGGGGCCCAAGTTCGATCCCTGGTCAGGGAACTAGATCCGGCATGCAGCAACTAAGACCCAGCACAGCCAAAAAAATAAATAAAATTTTTTTTTTTTTTTTTTTAGAAAAAGAGTTATCAGGACCTCCTGAATGATCCAGAATAGGTTAAAGTATGTTGGAAGGTGAAAAGAAAATGAGTAAAACAAGTTCAAAATGGTAAACAAAAAAGATTTGATGGTCCTGGTACCCCCTACAAAACACAGCCAACACGTGTCACAGGCTCTGACCATACAATAATATTTGAGCCATTAAGTAAACTATTCCACAATTGAGAATACTAGGTTTAAATAAAAGATCAGGACAGCTTTACTTCAATTTACATCACGGATGCATTCCTCATAATAAATGCTTAAATTAAATGTTGAGGGGTCAAATTACATTTTGCTACTGATTAAACTTCATAATTTCAGAGCTGTTCTGGGGGGGAAGAGGAAGGGGAAGAGGGGAGACTTCAATGCTAAAACATAATAAAAATTGCCCTTGGGCTTCCCTGGCGGCGCAGTGGTTGAGAGTCCGCCTGCCGATGCAGGGGACACGGGTTTGTGCCCCGGTCCGGGAGGATCCCACGTGCCGCAGAGTGGCTGGGCCCGTGAGCCATGGCCGCTGAGCCTGCGCGTCTGGAGCCTGTGCTCCGCAACGGGAGAGGCCACAACAGTGAGAGGCCCGCGTAAAAAAAAAAAAAAAAATTGCCCTTAAGAATGCAAAAGAAACTTTAAAAAGAGACAATATTCCACTCAAACCTAAAACTGCTCTAAAAAATAAAGTCTAGTTTTTAGTCTTTTTAGAAAGAGACAATCTAGTAATTTTTAAATTCTTATATTAAATAATTAATTTAATCATTCATTAACAAGTATCTACTTAGTACCTACTCCGAGTATAGACTTAATCTATGCATCAACTACCCTCTGTTTAGAAGCAATTCCAGTTGCCCCTCCCGAGTCTGATGATGTTCTTAACCCACAATTTATTATTGAGGTTTTGAGCTTCACAGTACTATCCTTGTCTCTCAGTGATTCCAGTGCCTCATAAATAATACTGATCTCTTTTACATATAAGGAAAGCAAATAACCCAGTTAGCAAAGTAAAGAAAAAAAGGAGTGTTCAAACCCTAGTCTGATGGTTCTCTAATATCTAAAATACAGGGGGAAAGGGAAGAAAGACTCATTCACTAGGAGTCTCAAAATATAAAGGGCTAAGATTTAAATTTTGCCTTATGGCAAATAGTAATAATGATTATTACCGTCTATTAAGTCCTCTAATATGAGACTTGTCACTGTAAGATGCATTTTCATTCACCATCTCTTTCAACGTACATCACCATCTAAGTATAACTGTCCCCATTTCACAGGAAAGAAAACTGACACTCTGAGGACGTTAAGTACCTAAAGGTTGCTCAGTGAAGGAGAGTGGAGCTGGAGTGAAGCCTGGGCTCCCCCTCTCTCCCTCAAGCCACAGTGCCTCCCAGGGCAGTGTCAGTATTGACTGCTCCCCCATCCTGTGACAGCACAGCTCCAAGGGCCTCTTCCTGCTAGGTCAGACTCGGAGGAAGACAACAACACTGCCTGCAGAGTTCAAAGGAAGGAGAGTTTCCTAGCCACGCTTTCCTCCTCTCTGCCTAAATCTGGGAAGGAAGAATTCTTGTTATTCCTGACTCTGACCTCCTGCCATGTCCTGGCAGCTCTCAGCATCCTGTCTCACTTGCTCTGCTTGGGCCTTCTGACAATGCCAGTTGTGTTTTGGCCTTGTTTCTCCCTCATGGTAGTTTATAAGCCGCTCAGAGAGGATCTGATTTTGAATTCAGTGAAGACTAGTGGGCACTTGGGCAGGTTTGTCACTCTGGCTGCTATGAAGGAATCCCAAAGGGACACTCACGTAGCTTGTTTCCCTTACTCCGCCACCGGCTGGGGCCAAGAAAGCAGAGCTGACATGGCCACACTCAAGTCTCAGCAGTGTGCTAATGAATGAGTTTATTTATTTGTGAGCTGGCACGCTGACCCTTTCCTGGGGCTGTGTGCATGGCTATCTCCACCTGGTTTCCTAAACTCCCTCCCCACCAAGCCTACCCTTTATGTGGGGAGCATTGGGGCCACAGGACAGTCTGTGGGCAAACAGACAAGTGGGGCAAGGCACTTCCCTAAGCCATCTCACCTGACAGAGGGCCTCCTCCAAGAGCTACACCTGGCCTGTGGCCTGCCTGTCAGATCCAATATAATGAACAAGCTCCTGGGGAGCAGGTACCAGTGCTCTTAGGTTGTGCAATGTTGGTAAAATGATGCTGCATAGGCCTTTGGTTTGGGAAAAAAGCTACGTGTGTGTGTGTGGTTTAAAGAGAGTGACTCTGGCTGGGGGAGGCAGAGAGGGGATGTGCACATGGCCCGGGCTCACCATATACAGCAGGTCTAGAGCTGCTGGAATCCAGCATGAGCTAGAAAGCCCTACAGCTACATCAGAACTGCTGTGGTGGTGTTAAAGAGCCCTCTTGAAAAGGCCAGGAGTGTCTGCCAGGGCAGTTCTCTGGCTGGACTGAGACTGGACCCAGTCTGTTTTCCAACCCCTTCCGTCTCCACACTTTACTTCTTTCTCTTCGTTCCCAGAGGCTTCTTCCCTTAGGCTTATAAAAATGTTCTAGTGTTTCCCCATCTTAAAACAAAAAACAAATAACAAAATGCTTCCGACTCCATCCTGTTTCTTCCTCTAGTGACCATCCTCTCATCTTTCTTTCTCACTTGGGACACCTTAAAAAGTAGTTTACAATTAATTCTTCCTCTCCTAATAACTCCTCAAGACCCCATGTCCTCTAGTTCTAGACCCCAGAGGGCCAATGCAACTGCTTTCTTTGACTATCCCCAGGCTGCCTGCCTTCCCTGTGCTCCATAAGATCTGTATGTCTGCTTATCAAACGGCCCTTGGCACCCTGTACTATTTTCAGGTTTACTTGTTGCCTCTCCCAGGACACAGACAGTGAGTGCTAAGAAACACAGTTTCATACAGTTGCTGGTCGGTGGTATGCAGTTCAAATTCAGGGCCACAGACTCCCATCCCACAACCACCGAAAGGGGACAAGCACACAGGAAGCAAAGTGTTGCAGAAGGAGCAGTTCGCAGAGTCAGTTTTGGATTTGGGTCTCGGATCCTCCATTACTGATAAAGAGACCTGTGAAAAATCCTTTAAAATTGCCAAGGTCATCTCCCCATTTGTAAAATGAGGGAGCTGGACTAGATCTGCGGTTTTTAAACTGTGCTCTGAGTTTCCAGGGAGCTACGTAAGGGTCCCTTACCAGTGGGCGTGTTGGGAAGACCTGAAGTGAGGTCATTCCCACTTCTTCAACCCAATTAGCAATCCTTTTATCTATTCATACACTGTGGCTGAGCATAAAAGCTCATCTGTAAAAAGGGCTCTGCTGGTAAAAAGATGGAAAACCATGAGGTCCCACTGCCTGCAATGCTTTTTCATCCACTCTTTGACTTGCTAACTTCTACTCATTATTCAGGGGTCAGTTTAAATGTCACCTCTTCAGTGAAGCCCTCCCTGAGTGAGCCACACCCCCTCAACTAAGTTATGTATCCCTCTTCCCCCACAGAGCCCTGTCACTTACTCTCACAGCACCCATCCCAGTTGTATTTTATTAATGATTTCTTCCAGGTTTTTCTCCCACACCCTCAGCCCTATGAGGGCAGGGAACAAATCTGCTGCATACCGTAGGTTCAATTAGAAAACAAATGCTGTAATTTCATGGATTTATGTTTAAGAATAAGCAGGTACTTAACTAAGTAATAAATAGTATTAGTAATATTAAATATTATTCATATTAATAAATAATTATTTAATTAGATACGTCAGTAGTTTTAGTTACCAATGAGGAAAGCAACTTAAAGCAACTCGAAGTTAGCCAGACCCATACTGGAATTTCCTCTCTACCATGCACTAACTAGCTCTGCGGCCAAGCTCTCTGATGGCTCTCAGTCTTTGATCTCTCATGTAAACAGGAATAAAGCAGTTATAAGAATGTGTGAGATAATATAAGTAAATAATTTTTAAAATAGTACTGTAAGGGGCCCAGTAGTTATTATATTTATGATATACCTGACTTTAAAATAAATTAAAAAAATACAAACTGCATTTTCCTCTCCACTCTACCTCCATCATAGGCATATTCTAATTTTATTTGTTCTATTCCATTTTCTAAAATTAATTTCTGTATCTATAACGTACTAGTGTTCCATGACAAATTTTAAAATGGGGGTCTCTGCAAATCTATTAATACTTAGAACACCAACATAAATTCTACCTACATATACCTCACCCCCCAGGGAAACTTAAGTAGGTGCAGAGCTTTTGCCACTAACAGGCAGTGGCCCCGAACCTTCCAATTGCCATAGGAGCCAAGTCAGATCTGAGGCCATAAATTATTTAATCAACATTTATTGAGCTGAAGAAATACCTCATTTTCATATCTCTCCAAAAGGAAAATAAATATAATTCTTGGCCTCAATAAATTCACCATCCACAAGGAAGACTGATACATATACGATAAAATATAAAAATGTTATGTGATGAGTGCTATAAGAGAGGTATTCAAAATATTAAAGGAACTCAGAAGAGGAACTAACTCTGCCTTCAGAGGGAAGGGAAGGCTTCAAAGCAGAGATATCTGAGTTGGATATTGAACAAAAAATAGGTGTTTGTCAGGTGGAGAGGAAGGAGAAGGACTTTCTAGGCAGAAGAAAGCTTTGTGCAGAAGACCTGAAATTGCTATTACATAGTTTAACTTTTTCTTGCAGGGGAGGGAGTGATGGTGGTAGTGGTACCTAGAACGGCACCAGACGAGAGTGGTAAAGGTGGCATATTTGGTGGGATATGAATGCCATGCTAGGAAACATACTTTATCCTGAGAACAATGGAGAATATTAAGGAGAGAGAGTGTGTGTGTGTGTATACTAATCCAATTTGTATTGAGAAGACCAATGGCACAGGAAGAGGGAAGTTGGAGGCCAAACACCAGTTTTCAGGTACTGTTACTTGTAACCCAGTGAAATCAATTTAGTGGGTGACATCTTGAATTTCTGTTTTAAATGAATTCAAATGGAGTAGAAAATATCAGAGATCATCTGACATTGTAAGGATAAGTTTTATAAAACTTTTGTGTCAGATGCATGTGTGTGTTCTGGATTGCAAGGTAAAATGCATTTGTTACTATGGGTCATGGTCAAAAAAGTTTCAGATGGTGAAACTGGTGCCTGACCAGATGAAGGGAGTGAGGGAAAAGTCAAGGAGGCTTCACAGGTTTCTGGTGTGGGTACCTGAATGGATCACAATGCCACTGTCCCAGACAGGGAACAAAGGAGGAGGCTGGCTTTTATCAAGTCCACATGGGAATGCTGGAAACCCCTCACAGCAACCTCTCTCAGCATTTTTTCAGTAGCCATGGTGAATACTAATCTTGTTCAGCAAAGACAAAGGACACATAGTCACCGAAGCTGCAAGCTCACAAGAATACACAACTGATAAGGGCCTTCTAGGAACTGGAGGGGTCCCAGTTCTAAATCCCAACACACATAAAAATTTGGGAACCAGAGAAAGCAGACAGGATAAGGGAAACATCAACACCTCTTCCAGGGAACTAACAGGATATGAGAAATCCTGTCTCTATTCTGAGAGCCAACAGGGAGTAATCACCCTTGGGAACCTAAGCAAGCTTTCTGTAAAGTCTACTGCCAGGGTATTCTAGTTTTGTGGTTTTTTTTTTTTTTTTTCACGGTGGGGGGGGGGCGGATTCTATTTTTATGACTGCTTTCTAAGCCTCCCCACCTCTCCCTCACACTACCACCCACAGGAGGTATTTCAACCCTGCACATCCCTAGCAAGTCCACTGAGCCCTGTAATACTGGATTTGGTGATCCCTCAGTTACCCTCCTGGAGCTTCGGGCTAAGAAAACAGGACTTAGAAGAGCATAGCTTTTCTGCAGACTCGGGGTGGATCCCTTATTCCCTCTAAGAATCCTATCCCCTGGAAGAGAGTTTCCCCAATTCTTCTTGGAGGATCATAGCACAATTGGACACTAAAGTAACTTCCTGGTGACCCTTTCTACTACATTTCTCCACAAACCAGCCCTGAGTGCTTCAGACAACTTGGCTGCCCTCAAATACTCCATGTTCTTGTACATGTTCTATGTTTTGCTCCTAATAATTCCCTCAACTCAAATGCCCTTTTCTCTGACAGAAATTCTACTCACCCTTCATGGTACATCTCAAATGTCACCTCTACCACAGAGCAACTCTTTATCCAATACATACTCCCTCATCCACCAAATTTGGATTTAGTCACACCTCCTTATCCTTCCATAGTATCTGCTTATGCCTTGGGCACAGCACTTTTTTCATTGTCATCCATTACAGGCAATTGTACTGTGCCTGTTTTCCACTCGACTAATTTTCTTGAAGGTGCACACCATGTCATGTCCTACTCTCCAGTGCCCCCCAGTCCTTAACACAATAAGAGTTTGCTGATTCATCCCACCGAAGCCCGCAGATCATGAGAACCAAGGAGGAAGGATGGAGGGGACACCAAGCATAGACAGGCCTCCCTCCCCCTACTTAACTGGTGGTGGTACACCCCACTCCTCTGAGAAATTAAACCAACCTCAGCAAGGAAGGCTCAGCAGGCACATTTGGAAATGGTGGCTAACTGGAAAGAACTACAAGTAGTTTCAAGGTTCTCCCAGCTGCTAGTAGTCAGGTATTGACGTTGGGATGTGGTCACAAGGATTATATTTTTTATTTTGCCATCCACTCCCTCTAACACTCTGATACCTCTGGCTATTGGGCAATAAAGAGTCTTTCATTCTGACTCTGAATATTATCTTTGAGCTCCTCTGGGAACAGCCTAGCCTCCTCTCATCCCTCCCACCTTTCCAGTGAGTAATTCCACAGGGCCACCTCTGCAATCCTCTCCTCTTGAAAAAGTAGTTTTCCTCTCAGTACATCCAGCTGCCCTCCCTGAACCTTTTCCTAACCTTCACCATTCAGACAGAAGGTGGTTGGCCTTCTTAGCTGCCTGACTAAAAGACATGGCACATTTCAAGGGTTTTGATAGTTGCAGCTTCCTCTGTGATCCTACAGGCACTACTTACTCAGATTTATTATAGAACTTAGCCAGTCCAATTTATAACTGACTATTATATATGTCTTATCTCCCTCACTAGACTGTGAGCCTCCTGACATAGCTTACTAACTGCCCAGGACACAGTGTACACTCAACAAACTACCGGCTTAGGAAAAAACAACATGAACTGCCACCTTAGGCCCCTTAGCCAATCTCACTGACTATGTGAGTTCAGAAGAAATATTTCAGAGGTGATCAAAACCAAAAAGTCTTTATATAGTAGTCAGTCCTGTGATGCAAAGCTCAGCTGAAGGCAGTCTCAAACAAGGGTCCTTTTGACAGGGCAACCATTCCCCACGTTTCTCAGATACTACGGTCAAAGTAGTAAACTTAGTTCTCCAGAATTTACTTTCCCAAGATCTGGCAGTTCAATAAATAGTCCCCAGCCCCCACTTCAACGTCTCTCCTATATCCTTCTGACCTTTAATACTGTGTAACATTAGATGAAAAATTGATTTTTTTGGCTACTTAATTTGCAGCTGAAGAAAAAATATACTGTTTAAGGTGTTAAATATTTTTACATGCAACAAAACTGGCATGAATCTAACCTGTATGCACATTTTAGAGGTACAGGCGTAAATGTCAGTGCTATAATTTGTTATAGGTTTCTGATGACCAGCAATGAAAATGACCACGGATGCTCACAATTCAAACCACTTTTACGTAAATGTGAACTTTCCTAAAACAGCGAAGGGAAAGAACTTTCCACCCAAGCTCATAGGGTCTCTTACAGATACTGATAGCATTGTTCACTGGGTTAGGTGTTCTTTGAGAAAATCCTACAAATATTAGTTTCTTTCTGGGACTATGCTTTGACCTTTAATAAAAAAATGTGCTACAAGACACCAGTTATTAAAATGAAAGGAACAGCTTTTAATGCCTGAACAACTGCGATTTCATATAATCAGCCCTGCTGAAGGCTATACCTTAACAAGTCAGCAGTGTTTTAAAAAAAAAAAAAATACATTTGGTGACTTCACTCAAATTGCTCACTTACCAGACATGAAGTAGAGTTATAAGAAACCATGAATTGAATGTATCAGGCATCTGACACCCTAGAAAATAACAATAAAGTATAAATATGTGAAGGTTTAGAAGAGGCATATGGACTATATTTGAAATATCGGTAGGAATTTGTTCAACTAAAATATATGGTAATCACAGTGCTCTCTGATTATGCTATCATAGAGGAGGCCAATGGAACCACAAGGCAAGCCCATGGGTTGATAAAGCACTGAATGCAGTCAGACAAACAGGCTTCTAGTTACAGCCCTGTTACCACCTTGCTGTGTGGACTTGGGAAAGTCACTTCTCTTCTCTGAGCCTCAGTTTTCTCACTTTGTATAATGTGGCCTGAACAATCTTTATAATTCCTTCCAACTCTGATTCAATGTTATTTTCCCCTCCTGGTCTCCAATTCTTCTGGAAAGCTAGGCAGACACCACCTTACCTACCCCACTTAACTAGAGGCTTTTTTTCACTTGAGCCCTGCTGAGAAATCTAAGTTCTTCTTGTCCATCTCCCTTTCCTGTTTTCTTTCTCTAAGGTGACCCAGTGGGTATGCTAAATGATTCAATCAAAATAAATGATCAGAAGAAAGAAGCAGGACTCTAGGGAGCTACAGTTGAATAAGAAAGCAGATAATATCTAATGAAAGGTTGTTCATCACCCCCAGGAATGACAAACCTGGTAGGGTTTCTCCTTGGTTTAAGAAACCAAAAATCAGCTCAGGGCTTAGACATCCAAGCGTCTCAATTCTCAGATCTCTAAGAAATGCCTCTGGCTGGATGAGGGGTCCCCCACAGAATATGCCCTCCTTATTACACGGCAGGGAGAAAAGCTGGAGCAAGAGGATAAAGAAAAAAGAGAGGGCTTCCCTGGTGGTGCAGTGGTTAGGAACCCGCCTGCCAATGCAGGGGACATGGGTTCGAGCCCTGGTCCGGGAAGATCCCACATGCCACGGAGCAACTAAGCCCGTGCACCACAACTACTGAGCCTGCACTCTAGAGCCCGCGAGCCACAACTACTGAGCCTGCGTGCCGCAACTACTGAAGCCTGAGAGCCTAGAGCCCGTGCTCCACAACAAGAGAAGCCACCACAATGAGAAGCCCGCGCACCACAGTGAAGAGTAGCCCCCGCTCGCCGCAACTAGAAAAAGCCCGCGTGCAGCAATGAAAACCCAACGCAGCCAAAAATAAATAAAAACAAATCAATTTATATCAATAAATAAGAGAATCAGTGGGAAACTTGGGCCCTTAGAGTAGAATCTGTCCTTTGGAGTAATGACGCAAGAAGGAAGTAGTATCTTCTGCCT
Source organism: Grampus griseus (assembly GCF_964374135.1). Classification (NCBI taxonomy): domain Eukaryota; kingdom Metazoa; phylum Chordata; class Mammalia; order Artiodactyla; family Delphinidae; genus Grampus; species Grampus griseus. The sequence goes on from NC_139008.1 coordinate 65,250,813, forward strand.
TTCAGCAAACGAAGTATACAATGTACTAAATGATAACAAATAGGGGCCACTAAGATAGAAAACACAGAGCAGGACCCCTGTGAGGTACACTAACAACGCCAATAATAATAAAGAGCTGTAATTCACTGTGTGCTTACTATGTGTCAGAAATAATAGGTACCTTACAAGCATTAGTTCAATGACTCCTCCTAACATTCCTAAGAGGTGGGTATTGATATTATCCGCATTTGACAGGTGAGAAAACTGACTTAGAGAGATCATGACAATTGCCCAAGGTCACACAGCTATGAAATGAGACATCTGGAATCAAATTCAGATCTGCTTGATTCCATACACTGTTGGCTTAATCGCTAACTGCCTCTCTAATACTAGTATCAGAAACTAACATTCACTAAGGGTCCATACTTCCTGTCAGGTCCACCGTTAGTCATGTCAATATATTATCTCACTTAATCCTCACTTTAACCCTGAAGGAAGGCATTATAAGCCTCATTCTAGAGATAAAGAAACAGGGCTCGAAAAGTCTAAGTAACTTGCAGGCAGCCACAATATTAACAAGCTAGTGGCTGGGCTGGGATTTCAGTCCAGGTCTGTCACAAACTGACACCAAAATACGCTGGTGAGCTTACTGGGAGGTGCCCAGCAGCTGTCAAGTGGACTTCCTCTTGGAGCCCAGCAGGAGGGAGGTGAAGGCTAGCCTGGCTAGCCATTCAGCTATTAAGACACATGCCATCTGAGAGTGGGCCAACCACCCTCCACCTAGAACAAGAATAGCCATGAGAAACTCTCAAGCCCGGATCTAAAGTTGGGTCTTTTTTGGATGCTAGAACAAAACATTAAAAAGAAAAGTTTTCTTGGAAGTCTGTCTTTCAATCTGGAAAATGAAATTTGGCTGCTTCTAAAGGACAATCTGTTCAGTTGCTACCTCTACATCAAAGCTTCCCAGCAGCCTCCAGGAGCCTTTCCAATTTTCTCAAAGAGGGAATCAGTTCTTCGGCTGGAAAGCATAGACAGACAGACAGGCCAGCAACTGGACTTGGGTCACAATTTTCCCTCTGGGGGTCAGCTCAGGGCTGAGGATGGGAAAAGAGCTGGCATATGATTGACTTCCTGTACCCACTGGGGTCAGAACAGAAACCCACGGGGTAAAGCCCTAAAAAACAAGACCGCTGAAAGTTTGACTGTGAGCAGCTCAACAACACAGCAAACTCTTTAGCTTCATGAAATGTCTTTAAACACTTCAAAGTTAAAACCTGCTATAGGGTCTTGCCATGATCACACTCTTGCTCCAGTACACACTCAGTGCACTATTTTCTGAGGCTAGGTACTTTCCTCCTCAACATCAAGTTGGATAAAATTAAATAATTCATTACTATTATGGGGCAGCAGTATTAACATAGTTGTTTGTTTAACGCAGACACCAGGGTCAGATATCCTGATTCAAAACCTTAACTCTAGGGCTTCCCTGGTGGCGCAGTGGTTGGGAATCCGCCTGCTGATGCAGGGGACACGGGTTCGTGCCCCGGTCTGGGAAAATCCCACATGCCGCGGAGCGGCTGGGCCCGTGAGCCATGGCCGCTGGGCCTGCGTATCCGGAGCCTGTGCTCCGCAACAGGAGAGGCCACAACAGTGAGAGGCCTGCATACCGCAAAAACAAACAAACAAACAAAAAACCTTAACTCTACCTCTTACTTGGTATATGACTCTGGGTAAAGTTACTTTACCTCTCAGTGCCTCAGTTTTCTTCTCTGTAAAAATGGGAAAACAAGAGAACCTACCTTACAGGATTCTTGTGAGGATTAAATGAGATAAGGCCTGTAGAACATTTAACAAAGTAGTTAGTATTTAATAGGTACTCAATAAATATTCACTATTGATTTTTAGTGAATTGTTTAAACACGAGGGTTTAAATTATCTTTGAAAAAACTCACTATTTAAGACTGCATCAATAAAATGATGAACCTCAATCTTTTTTTTCTTCAAGTTTTAAAAAATATATTTATCATATACTTACACAAAATTGATATATTTGATAGCTGAGTATTAGTAGCAGAAAGAAAGGTAGAACCTCAATTTTATTAACTCAAAATTTATTCACTAAGGAGTTCCTCTCCAAAGTATGAACTCTTAAGGGCTAAAAACAAAGCAGTCTGCAGACAACAGTGTGGTATTAAACACAAGCTTTACTGATTGGCTGGACGCCTCTGCCCCTAAGTGCTCTTTATAACAGAAATGATCTCCAAAAGACCAGTTAGCAAACACTGTGTGCTCACAGAGGGTACACTCATTTATGCCACAATGACATCATCAGAACATCCTGGAAACAAGAGTTGGCTCTTAAGCTATCTCACCAGTCAGAATCCCCAATATCTAGGTCTCTGGATCAAGACGTCTGAACACTTTGGCTCTGAGATGACAGAGTATCTATAACTTTGGCATTTTGTGAGGGCCTGTCCAAGAGGCTGATAGGCATATTGTTTACTGAGTAAAGAAACTCAATCTTCATGAAATATAACTGGTCTCACTTTTGTTGGAAGAGTGAGAATGACACTGACCAGCTACCTGGGACTCTCTCTCCTTTTAAAAAGCTACTGAATTCTCAGGACTCTAAAAGTCAAGCCCTAAAAGACCAAAAAATCCAAGGGAGTAATAGCCACTTTAAAGATGTAATCTTAGAAAGCAATATATCTATACACATTCTCTTCTTTTACCCCAAACCTGTCTGGCCTACTCTTTAGAATCCAAGGTGCAAGAAAGTCAGTCTCATTATTTTATAGATATTCTTTATCTGCCTCTAAATGGTACTTTTCACACTTGCTCCCTTTTTTATTCACTGGCCACAGTTTGGAACCACTTTGGTTTGATTCTGAAATTTAATCTAACCACAAATGACAAAGATGGACCACAATGGAGCATAATACAAAGGAACATGATATAGGTCTAAAAGGTAATTCTCAAAGTGAGTCTTAGAAAACCTGAAGTAAGAGTGGTGTCACTGAAAAATGTGACATCAGATAACTACTTCAAAGGGCAAGACTAGGACAAAGCTCACTGAGACGTACACACTCTAATATACATAAACATCAGCTCACAATACTAACAGAACATCTCACAGAGGTAGGTCTCATTTAAAAACTATAAAATAGGGCTTCCCTGGTGGCGCAGTGGTTAAGAATCTGCCTGCCAATGCAGGGGACACAGGTTCGAGCCCTGGTCCAGGAAGATCCCACACGCCACGGAGCAACTAAGTCCGTGCACCGTAACTACTGAGCCTGCGCTCTAGAGCTCGCGTGCCACAACTACTGGGCCTGCGTGCCACAACTACTGAAGCCCGCGCGCCTAGAGCCCGTGCTCCACAACAAGAGAAGCCACCACAATGAGAAGCCTGCGTGCCGCAACGAAGAGTAGCCCCCACTCGCCGCAGCTAGAGAAAGCCTGTGTGCAGCAACGAAGACCCAACGCAGCCAAAAATAATAATAAATAAAAATTTTAAAAAGTAAAAAAAAAAACTGTAAAATACAAAAAATTATAAAACACAAAAATATTAAAATGGATTACAATTTCTATTTTGCAGTTATTTTCATTCACAGGCAATATGTTATAGTAGAAAAATTCCTGGATTTTAAGCCAGATGACACAGGATCAAGGCTTGACTAAGCAACCTTGGGCAAATCACTTAGCCTTTTTATAAGTTTCAATTGTTTATGAAAACAAAAGAAAAATGAAAATAAGAATACAAGCCCTTCCGGTCTCACATGTTTTGTAATTCCTAAATGAGACAAAAGTAAAAGCATACCATGTAAGTGTGAATTATTAAAATATAATAGTTAATAATTTTAATAAACTTTTATTTTTATAAGTAGTTTACAACAGATTATAAATTGAAGCATGATATATTAATTTAAATATGTAATAATAGTCTCATTATTCAAGAATCTTCAATAATGAGGATTAGCTAAACAAAGATAGCTAGTAAACATCCTTTCAAAATAATTATAAAAAGTTTATGAGTTATTTAATATTAAATAGATGTGTAGGATGAGGTTTTAAAAAGATCTGATGAAAAATACTTGAGTACATGGATTCAAGAAACCACTTGAGAAAAATCCAGCTTCTAATATTAATAGTCTCTTCATCAGGTAGAGAAAGATTATTTTCTCCTTTCACACTAATTTCTCCTAAAGTAAGAAATTGTTAGAGATTAAAAAAGGAGGAAAGTTTTCTTTCCTGACTATGAGTAAATAAGAAATGGAAGGTGGATACTAAATTAGGATTACAACTCAGCACAGTATTTTAAGTTTCCAATGAAATATTGTACCAATCTGCTGAAATAGTAAAAATGACAAAACTTGCATTTAATTTAAAAAAACAAAATAGTTATTAAATAATCAAAACTTCATCTCTCTCTTCATTGTTGTTAACATAATTATATATAATTATTGGCTGTCCATGAAAAATATCAAGTATATTTAGTTAAGTGTTTGTTGCTTTGAGGATAATGACTGTTACCACAGATGTGAACAGAACGCATTTCCTTCCAAAATCTGTGGAACTGGAAACAGCTTAACCTTTCCCAATGACTTTATAAGTATCTGCTTTAAATGACATGTTTATAACTACAACAGTTTACATTAACAAAATGAATACTGTATTGATATAATCAACTGCTAGTGAAGATGATATAAACCAGTAAAACACTTTTGGAAAGCAATTTATCAATGGGATAAAAATAAAATTATATGTGCCTTTTGACTCAACAGTCCTTCTACAGAAAGAAGAAAAATCATGAGGCATATTCCAGGGTTAACTAAAACAATTATAAACTAGAAATAAAAGAGGAATGATTGGGCAGAAGTTCATGTCAAAAATACTGAGTAAAACACCCAGAACGTAAAATAGGATGTGTTTACTCTGAGTACACTCTTATGTAAAAAGATGCATGTGTGGACAAGGGGGAATGATGATGTCAAAGTACTGGACAAATTTTTAGGTCTTTTTTCAAACTTGTTAAAACGTCTTATTTATAGGGTTCTTTTGGCCTTTGTTTATTCTATTAAAAGAGAAAAATAAGCAGCTTTTATTACACATTTTGTTCAGGAAAAACTGTTTTACTGGTAACTTAAAAAGAAACCCGATCCTACCAAGACACAATCATAAAAATGAAAAGTAGATTTATTTTCCTTTTCACAACTATCAAAAATAGTAACTTACAAAAAAAAAAAAAATAGTAACTTACTTCGAAAGAATTCCTCGAAGTCAGTTTTCTCCACACAGCTAGTATACATGCGCAGGGCCGCAATCTTAATCTTCTAGACAAAGAAAATAAAACCAAACTCAAGACATGACCAAGTGAATGTTCTACTGCCATTAGATGTAGGTCACAGAATCTTATATGCTTTTCAACTAGAAGGATGGGTCCAAACCTGTCTCTAGCCATTCACAGACTTCACACAATTTTACGATTTTGGCATCAAAATGTCAAAAAGGTTTTCCCAATATTTAGACGAACTCTCTCCTTTAATTCAAACCCATTTCACCACGTTTCAGCCTCTAAACCACCATTCAGAACCATCCACATTAATTCTTTATAATCTGAAACCCTTTATATTAAAAAAATTACCCATTCTCCTTACCAAAATCAAACAAACAAAACCCTCCATCCTTTGATCTTTCCTCAGAAGCCCTATTAACTATTCTGTCTTTTTTTTCCCTGAAGGGAGGGGGTCACTTTTTTTTATGTTTTCCCTAGTTTTATAGTTTGCTGATTAACAGAATACTATGTTTATAAATAAGAGTTTCTAATGAATGTAAAATATAGTAAAAGGATCAACCTTTTACTATTCCCCAAAGCACTAAGAATTCTCTTAGAATCTTGATCTGGGTGGTGGTTTTAATTTATTCACTGAGCTGTATACTTAAGATTTGTATATTTTACTGTATGTACATTATGCCTTCACAAAAACCTAAAAATGAAAAATAAATTCTTGTAAGGGTTGACTGTAGGTCTGAAGACCAACTCAGTGCTAAAAGAAGAAGAATTTCTAAGGGCTTTCAAAATATTTCCTTCAGGATACAATTAAATTAGTCCATCAACAAAAGGCTCGTAGAAGCTTATTTTTCCTTAAAATGACAGAGAAAATTACTCAAATATACACAGACTAAAAAATATGTATATGCAAAGAGAATGGCATAGCAACTGAAGAAAAACCAACCTAGAATTTTAGCAGAGCTGTTTGGTTATTAAGGTTCAAAGTCACCAAGGATATACTATATCCAATACTATATAATATTTATATTTCAGTTTCTGATGGGCAGAAATACCTATAATAAATTAAAGTATTATGTCTTTGATTGCAATTAAGATTTTTTCATTTGCTAATGTTAAGTTTTCAATGATTTTAGTCTAAAGTTCATATGGGGGAAAACAGAACAGAACATATAACAAATGGAAATCAGATATACTTATATGAGCAGTAAATCAGCATTGGAAGTCCACATTTAAACAAATGGTGAGACACTAAAAAGAAAGAGCAAATTAAACCTAAAAGCAAGCAGAAAGAATGATATATAAAGATAAGAGCAGAAATCAGTGAAATTGAAGACAGAAAAATAACACAGAAAATCAAAAGAGGCCAGAGCTGGTTCTCTGAAAATATCAATAAAATTGACAAAAATTTAGTAGAACTGATCTAGGGGGGAAAAAAAGGAAAAACAGAGAAGATACAAATTACCAACATCAGGAATCAGAGAGGAGAGGAACATCACTACATATCCTGAAGATATTAATAGGATAATAAGGGAATATTTTGAACAACTTTAGGCCAATAAATGTGACTACTCAGATGAAATGGACAAATTCATTGAAAGATACAAACTACCAAAGCTCACTAGAATAAATAAATAACATGAATAGTCCTATCTCTATTTTAAAAATTGTATTTGTGGCTAAAAACCTTTCCCCAAAGAAAACTCCAGGCTTGATGGCATCACTAGAGAATTCTATTGAATATCTAAAGAAATGATACCAAATCTACACAAACTCTTCCAGAAAAAAAGACGAAAGAACACTTCCCAGCTCATTCTATGAGCCAACATTACCCTGGTGTCAAAACCAGTCATCAGAAGAAAACAAAACTACAAAACCATAGCCTTCATAAGCATAGATCCAAAACTCCTTAACAAAATACTAACATCAATATTTTAAAAGGAGATCATATCATGATCAACTGGGATTTATCCCAGGAATGCCAAGTTGATTCAACATTCACAAATCAATAAGTGTAATTCACCGTATCAGCAGTCTACAAAAGAAGCATGTTTAACTTTTTAACACCTGAGGTTCTTGGAAGTATGTGACATAGAACACATTTGGGGAAGCACTGGTTTGTACCATCACCAAACTAATGATATCCTAATGATATCGTTATCCTAATGCTTTGGCCTTGACAGGCCTATTCCTATCCTTGAAACAGAGAGTTTAGGACATCTATAAGCTTTTGTTCCAGTCAACAAATAATTTATTGAGCACCGAACTCAGTGCCTAAAACCGATTTGGACACTAGGAATACAGCAGTAAACAAAGCAGTTAAAAACTCTTTTCATGGAACTTAAGGCCTAGTTCAACTATCAATACATTTATAATTTTAAGTAAAATTCCTAATGGCCTGTGTCTTGATTTTTTTTTTTAACTCGGCAGTTTCCTTCTGATTCTGGTTCATAATTAATCACTCTGCCTAAGGAAAAGCACACTTGCCTCCAAGGCCCAAATCGTTCCATGAGAAAGAGGTTTTTCCCCACAACATGTTCATGAAGCAAGCATTCATTACAAATAATGAAGACTTCACCAGATTGGCCAGTGTATGTATACAGTGCTCATACTGCAGCAATCAGGAGCATTTTAGAGTTCCTCACTTTTCCTGCAGCGAGGCCAAACCTTTATACTTGGGTGAGCCATTTTCCTGGACAAATCTCTAAAGCAAGTCCCTTAAGACCATCACACAGGGACTGGAAATAACAACTCAGGGAAAGAACCTCTTCAAGATTCATGCATTAATATAAGTTAAAGAAGTAGGTGGACTAAATTTCCATCCAGTCAATACAAATTGTTCTGGTCCTCAGATGACTTCATTCTAACTTTGGAAGACTTCATCAGTCTACTTGACTAAAACACAAGCACCTAAGACAGGTTTAGGAAATGAAAATCAACTCTCCCACTAACTGATGCATTTTGTACCATCCCACAAGATAAAAAAACGAATCTAGTAAAAGGCTTACACTAAAACAACTGTGTGAGAGTTGGAAGGGGCTTTGAAGTCATTTGAACTTTCTATTCTGTACTGGAATTCCTTCTACAGCATTCTTGATTCATGGTCAACTATCTGGGCCCCTGTTCAAACAAGTCCAATGACCTTGTGAGGCTACCTATCCCACTGGAGGACAACTCTTGCTAAAGTTTTGTTATATTGAACATAAATCTGCTTCATGTAACATTCAGTAAACACTATCTGCACACTGGAATACCTCAGATTAAGTCTCCATTTTTTTTACATTTGCCCCTCAAACACCTGAGAAGAACCATTATGTCTTCTCTTTTCCAGGCAAAGTATCCCTATTTCCTTCAACCACTCTGCATTCAACAGTTTCTGAAGCCTTCACAAGGCTCACTGCCCACTTCTGAATGCATTCCAGTTTGTCAGTGTCCTTCAGAACAGGAATAACTTTTTGGCTTAATGCTAATCTGAAAACCGCCTATTCAATGACATGTGGCTCAATCTGTTAAATGTTATCCTTATCTTATCTGATATTGCTCCATAAAGATAATGAAAAAGAATGGTTATTTCAGGATAATCAAATAGGTAAGGGAAAGCCACATTTAAATTCCTAAATATGGATCTAGAAGAAAAATGGAACTACACATGAAAACATTACATAAAAAGATGGAGGAAAGCTGGCTGATACTGCTGATGCAGAGACAAGCAGACATTTTACTCCCTAATGAAAGACATGAGAAAACACAAAATTCAAAGATTCTTGCCAGTGCAACCCAATACACGTGTCTGCCACAGATTTCTGAGTCAACATTTGCTGAAAAGGGCTCTCAATCTTTCAATATGGAAAATTATACCTACATCTTCCCACCCAAAATATACTAGAATGTCATACTTTGATGTTTTGATGTTACAAATTTAAAAAATGAAGGTTACAGGAAGTAGACACTGCCACATCACAAAAGAGTTTTTAAATGCAAATATTAGGGACTTAGTTGAGGTCACAAGGGAACCAAGAAAAATCAGAGACTAACTTAAACAGTGAAGAAATTTTCCTGATGAGTTAGTAATCCTCCAAATGGTAGCCAACTTTGCCCCTGGAATCATAAAAATACGGACGAGACAAAGCATATGGAAGCAACCAAGTGGAACTCAACCATCAAGAAATGAATAAAACAGTAAACTTTTTCTCTTTTCTTTCTTTCTTTCTGCTCTCATTTACCTTTTAATTTCTTACTTTCAAACAAAACACACATTTTAAGTTTTTCAATCCAAATGTATTATCGCAAATATTTTTTTAATAAAGGAAAAGATCCTGGTTAATAATATTACCAAATATACCAGTGATTATCATTTGTCAAGAATTATGATGTAAAAAAAGATAACTTTAATGAGCATAACTAATATTTCATTAATGATTAAGAAGACACTTCATAACCTTAGGGTCTCAAGGACATCATTATAACCTAGTTATGTGTGTGCTATCTTCTATACTTTTCAAAGCCCCTTACAAACAAAATGCTTGTGGAATCACTGTTCAATTTATGTAAAACGGAGATTATAGAGAGAAGCCTATATTTGCTACAGTGAGAACTGTTAGGAAGAGAGCCAGATATTATAAGAAGAAACTAAAAGTAAAGTTCACAATAAAATTGAAATTCTAATTTAACTCCAACTTGTTAAAATGGTGTAACTGGAATAATTTAGTCATTTTGGGCAAAGTTATAATGTTTTCTAGAAAAGTCTTCCCTACTGCTTTTTGTTGGTTTGCTTTAATATATAACTTATGACTGATTAGGCTTATCCAACATTCTAGCAACCTTGAAAAGTATTAAAAGGTACTTTTGCCATAACTGTAGAGAGAAACAGTAGTACTAGGAGATAACTGGGCTGAGAAAAACCCAATGACTTGTGTTTTATTATTTTAATTGGTTAGAGGCATTGCTATAAAAGTCCAGGGGCAGTAGCACCTGATGTAGAGAGGACATTCATTCATTTATAGCAAGTACCATAAAACAGATAACATGCTAGGCCAAGACCTGATTAGGAATGACACAGTTAGCAAACAGCCCTCATAATAAAATATGAATTACAATAAATCATAGAATTGATTAATTTTAAAAATGCTTATTAGGAAAATTTTAAAGGAAGTCATTACAATGACCTAGGGAAAATCACTTATGAATCACAGAGAGTGTTTCCTTAAGAGCAGTGCCCATCAAAACATTTGGCCCATCTAACTTCTGAGAACTCATCTATATGGCATAACATGTAGCAAAGACCTGGAAAGACCAGTGTTATTGGATTGCCTGCTACTGAGATACTTCTAAGGAATCAGGTTAAGGGAGTAGAGGGACTATTTCAGCCCCACATGCTGTATAGACCTGACCTGGAACGGGGGGCAAGGGGACAACAACATATTTTGAAGCTCTCAAAATAATATAAGTATTTCACAAAAAGCAAAGCAGAAGCTTTAAAAAATTCTTCTGTGAAGAGCAGAAAGCACAAAGCTCAAGAAGAAAAATGAAAACAACTTAAAAGACTTTACCCATTTACTGTATTTCAAAGGTCCTGTGAATCCCATGGCTTCTATTATCTTTGTGAAGGCACCAACCTTCTCCTCAACAGGCTGTGGGGAATCCTTGGTAGAAGAAAGCTATTTATTCAAAAAGAAGGAAACCAAAATTAGTTGCAAAAAAGTTTTTTTAAAAGAATGCTTTTATTTCTCACTAGGGTCTAAGGGCATTTTTTATTGCTTAGATTTTTTTTTTTTTTAACCTAGAATTTTTCATTCTCATTTTTCTAGGTACCTTATCACTCAGTACAAACACATCTGGAACCCTAATAGGTGTCCTCTAAATTCCAGAGCAGACATACCCACCTCACTGACCATATGTCTATGAACCCATGTCTAGGAAATGATAGATTTGGGGTATCAGAATAAAAGTTCTATGGAAAAGAGTACTTTAAAAAAGAAATCTTGATCCCAACCTCCCAAAGAACAATTCTGAGAAACATGTTCTATGTTTATTGACATTATGGGAAAAGGAAAGAAAAATACTGTCTGAAAGCAGTCAAAAGTCATTCAAAGTCATAATCAATCAAAGCATGCACTGAATAAATGTTTTTAAACTCTTTTATTTTTTATTAATGACTATAGGAGATATAGTTTTGTAGTTTGCAAATAAATTCAAAGGAAAACCTATTCTAATGCTAATCCTCTCTAAATGAAGGCAGGCTATACATCCAATAAGAAATTCTCCATCAGTTAAATATTACTTTATTTTTAACATATAAAAAAATCTACTACACTTTTTCTCTAAAGTGTTTTCTAAGCAAGAGAGTACAATGGAAGAAATATAGGACACGGGATCAGACACCTTAGGTTCCAATATTCAGTTGGTCTGTCTCTTCCCATCCTTGTGACCTCGGGCAAGTCACTTTACTTCCCTGAGCCTCACCTTCTGCATCTGATAAAATTTCTTGCCTCATCCAGCTAACAATTTTGCTGAATTTCAAGTAAGAACACTTGTGTGAAAGCACGCTATAGACATAGAAAGAACTTGTAAGTCTCACCTTATTTGTGGTATGATACTTCCTACTTAGCTGAATGTCTACTACTGATCCACCACATGCTAGGGCCTGGCTCATCTGGGGCCACTGGGGGATTTAAAAAAAAAAAAAAAAAAAACAGAGGTAAGCAACACTGACCATTCACTTAGAGGGTTAGTGTGATCAGAGTTGTTTCAAAGTAAAAAATACAGAATCTTTCTAGCCTTGTTTAACTCAATTCCTAATGTTGCCTACTACATGCTCAATAAACATCTGAATAACTGAATAAGTAAAAGAACGTAAAGTACCTTTCACAAAATAGGTACTCAATAAACAGTAAAAGTCTTCATCATCACCATCATTATCAACATCATTGTCGTTTAGATCAGAACTGTCTTCCTCCAATGTTCACACTGCATTTGAAAGCACTTTGGCAATATAATAGACATTAGTTAAAATTATATGCCAGGCACTATGTATTTGCCTTACATATATTACCTTATGTAATCCTCACCACAATCCTACCAGGTTGGTATTATTATAATCAAGACGAGTAAACATAGTTTTGAAAATAAATTCCTAAGGAAAAAAACTATGCAAGAGATCCTCATTGTAGCATTGTTCACAAGAGTGAAAACTGGGGAATAAGTCCAATAAGAAAGGAGGTGGTTAATTAAATTAAGGTACAGTCACCCAATAGGAAATCAGATAATCAGATTTTTAATAGGCTTTATTTTTAAAAGCAGTTTTAGGTTCACACCAAAAATGAGCAGAAAGTACAGACTGCTCCCATATACCCCCTCCCACACAGCCACAACATCCTCCACTATCAACATCCTCCAGCAGAGTGGTACATTTGTTACAATGGATGAACCTACACTGACACATTATCACCTAAAGTCCACAGTTTACATTAGAGATTATTATTTTTAGCAACATGAAAACACTTATAATATGTATAAAATTATAGGTAAACACATGAATGCATAGGGGCAAGTCTAAAAAGGAACACACAGAAATGAAAGAGTTACTTTGCTATGCTGGTAGAATTACAGAAGTGTTTAAGAATCTAGTTTCCAAACTCTCAGTAATGTTTTATTTCCTTTACAATATAAAGGGGTGGGAAAGGAGCAGCAGGAGGGTTCAATTCTGGCTTATTCCAAGAGATGGGACACATGAAATGAAAATGATTTTTTCTTTAATCCTAATGAAGGAAAAAAATAGAATTTCTAAATGTGGAGAGTTACTATTTACTTTTCTTTCCAAACAAGGATATTAAAAGATTAGTCAGGATTCTTCTGGTCAGTCCCAAGAACACTTATGCTTTAATTCACAGGTATCAAGCAGGCTTTGTAACACAGAGACTAAACACAGAACACCTCCCATTACATCACATATATCAGTGTAATGGTCCACTAGAACATGAAGCACTTAAACAGGCTCAAAGAACACAACTAACAGCAGTTTCAACAAGCTGTGCTTTGGGGCAAGGTGTATGTCATGATCTTTTTCTTCCCCTATAGCTCCTTACTTTTTGTATTACCCATTCTTGCCCTTGCCCCCCGAAAAGATTCCCTTGACCTTTAAAAACATTAATTTTTCCTCTGTTTAAACCAAAAAGATATCAAGTAACTTTCTGTGAAAGAGAAAAAATACCCCAAAATACTCAAATGTCACTTTTTCAAAGAGGCCTTTTCTGACCACTTTATCTAAAATAGTTTCTTATCATCCCATTATTCTCTATCATAGCAGTACCCTGTTCACTTTACTCATAGTACTCATTACAATGTACAATTATATATTTATTACACACTCTTATTTTCTATCACCACCACCAAAAATATCCATGAAGGTAGGAACTAGGTGTAGTACCAGAATCAAGTACAGTGTATTATACACAGGAAACCCTCAAACATTTGTTGAATGAACAAACCCAACCACCTGTATGGTTATTTCTTATTATATCCTTCTTGTTCTTATCCACACACATGCCATGCATACATGTTTCATTTATCAAACCTTTATTAAATACCCACAATATGCCAGCCCTTGTGCCAGTTTTTAAGATAAAACAATTACTATCCTATGGAGCTCATAATGTTGTGGAGAAGAGAAAGAAAACTCACTACACAAGAAAGAGAACCGAATATCACATTTAAAAATGTTTAAAGACCACCCACCAAACACACACACACACACACACACACACACACACACACACACACAAAGTGCTAGAAAGGATACAGAGCAACTAGAACTCTCATACTCTGCCGATGGTAGTGTAAAATGGTACAGTCACTTTGGAAAATTATTTGGCAGTATCTATGAAGCTGAATGTATACATTCTGTAAGATTCAACAATTTCATTCCTAAGTGTATATCCCAACAGAAATGTGTACATATATTCACAAAAAAACATGTACAAGTATGTTCATAAAAGCACTATCAATAAAAGCCCAACTGGAAGCAATCTAAATATCCATCAATAAATAAATGTCATATAGAGTGAAGCAGGTCATAAAGAGAAAAACAAATATCATATATTAATGCATATATGTGGAATCTAGAAAACTGGTATAGATGATCTTATCTGCAAAACAGAAATAGAGACAGACGTAGAGAACAAACGTATGGACACCAAGTTTCTACTATATGGCAAAGTGAATCAGCTATACATGTACATATATCCCCTCATTTTGGGATTTCCTTCCCATTTAGGTCACCACAGAGCACTAAGTAGAGTTCCCTGAGCTACACAGTAGGTTCTCATTAGTTAACTATTTTATACATAGTATCAATAGTGTATATATGTCAGTCCCAATCTCCCAATTCACCCCACCCCCCTTCCCCCTTGGTGTCCATACGTTTGTTCTCTACGTCTGTGTCTCTATTTGTTTTGCAGATAAGATCATCTACACCATTTTTCTAGATTCCACATATATGCGTTAATATATGATGTTTGCTTTTCTCTTTCTTACTTCACTCTGTATGACAGTCTCTAGGTTCACCCACGTCTCTACAAATGACCCAAATTTGTTCCTTTTTATGGCTAATATGCCGTTGTATATATATACCACATCTTCTTTATGCATTCCTCTGTTGATGGACATTTAGGTTGCTTCCATATCTTGGCTATTGTAAATAGTGCTGCAATGAACATTGGGGTACATGTGTCTTTTTGAATTATGCTTTTCTCTGGGTATATGCCCAGTAGTGGGATTGCTGGGTCATACAGTAGTTCTATTTTTAGTTTTTTAAGGAACCTCCATACTGTTCTCCATAGTGGCTGTATCAATTTACATTCCCACCAACAGTACAAGAAGGTTCCCTTGGGCTTCCCTGGTGGTGCAGTGGTTAAGAATCCGCCTGCCAATGCAGGTGACATGGGTTCAAGCCCTGGTCCGGGAAGATCCTGAATGCCACGGAGCAACTAAGCCCATGTGCCACAACTAGTGAGCCTGCACTCTAGAGTCCACAAGCCACAATCACTGAGCCCACATGCCATAACTACTGAAGCCTGTGCTCCTAGAGCCCATGCTCCGCAACGAGAAGCCACTGCAATGAGAAGCCTGCGTGCCGCAACAAAGAGTAGCCCCCGCTCGCCACAACTAGAGAAAAGCCCGTGCGCAGCAATGAAGACCCAACACAGCCGAAAATAAATAAATAAATTTATTTTTTTAAGAAAAAAGACATATTAAGATTTTGCTTTTATTTTTTGCTTCCTAAAAGGTTCTAAAAATGAAAAGACCTCCCTGATAGAGGGAGGGAGAGAGGGGGAGAGAGAGAGAGGGAAGAGACAGAAAGAGAGAGAGAGAGAGAGAGAGACAGAGAGAGAGAAAGAGAGAGAGAGAGAAGGAAGGAAGGAAAGAAAAGAAAAGAAAGAAAGAAAGAAAAAGAGAAAGAAAAGAAAGGAAGGAAGGAAGAAAGAAAGAAAGGGAAAGAAAAAAGAAAGAAAGAAAAAGGGAAAGGAAAAGAGAAAGGAAAGGAAAGGAAAAAGGAGGGCAGGACTCAAGCAATTCTTCAACACTATATGTATCTTGTCCTTTCAGCAAAGCTATAAGCTCCACCAGGAGACAGTCTATCTTATACTTCTTTTATTTTCTGTCCCATTGCTCAACACCATTCTGGGCATGGAGTAGGCACTCAATAAAAACTAGGTGGAGTTTTTTTTTTTTTTCCAAATAGAAGGACAATCTGGAGAACGTCCAGAAAAGAACCACAGGAATGATCAAAGAGATGAATAAAAGGTCCTAGTGGAAAGGTTAAAATAAATTGAAGCTGTTTAGCTTGGAGAAAAAGCAACTGAAGAACTAAGGAGTAACTTAGAATAACAACACTTGAGCTGGAAGGAATCTCAGAGATCTTCTGGAAGGAATCTCAGAGATCTTCTAAGTCCTACCTTTTCCTTTCACAGATGAGGAAACTAAGACACAGGGAGAGGGTGCAACTTGCTTAAGGTAGTTTTAGGATTAAAAAAAAAATTTTTTTTTAAGTTTCAATTTACAAGCTGAGGAGAACATTTACCCAAGTAGCATGAACATAAATAGCAACAAAAATAGCAGTTACAAGTTACTGAAGATCTCCCATATGCCCAGCACCTGTACACTTGCTGTTTTACTTATGTTATCTCACAACAACCTCGAAAAGTTGATACTATTTTTTCCCATTTTAGAAATAAGAACACTAAGGCTCAAAGAAGTAAAGTTCATTAAGGGGTAAAACATGTATTCAGAGCTATCTTCTTTGCCCTATATCTAACTGATTTCAAAAACCTGCGTAGAGTTCAACAACACTGGCTCATGTACACTTAGCACCCAGATCTTAATTTCTGAATATTCCAAATATCATTCTCCAATAAAAGGAACCAGGGCTCCTGGGGGGAAACTGTTAACTCTAGGGCTAGAGCAAAGAAAATACAACATGAACCTGAAACATCTTGTGGTGCCAAGAAACAAGGAAGTGTTCAAAAAATGAAGGCACGTAGAAAGGAACTTGAAGGAGTTCTCAACAGCCAAACATGGAACAATTTGATAACAAAATAATGAGAATAATGTATTATAACTCACAGAATAAATATCCATTAGCTCATACTGATACAAACAAAACAATCGAATAAATAAATAAATGGAGAGAAAGTGACAGCTCTTCCTTACAGTAGAATTCCAATCAAGAAATGTAGTAGGAAATGATGGAATTCAAAAATGACCATCAAGCAAACACCATAGTAATGACTGTCGCAGTCAAGAACCATAAATAGAATTACCACATGATACCACAATCCCACTTCTGGGTATATATCCAAAAAAATTCAAAGCAGGATCTTGGAGAGATGCTTGCACACTTATGTTCACTGCAGCATTATTCACAATAGCCAAGATATGGCAGTAACCCAAATGCCCACTGACAGAAGAATGGATAAAGAAACTGTGGCATAGATATACAGATATAGATATAGATAGATAGATAGATAGATACAATGGAATATTATACAGCCTTAAAAAAGAAAGAAATCCTGCTCCCACCCCTCACCCCTGGGTGCCCACAGACCCAACAATAAACCCTTATAAGACATTTTACACAAACATTTACAAGTTGTTGTAATAAATTATTCAGCTTAGGCTGCTTCATCTTTTGTAGTTTTGGGGCCTTTTCTTAATCCTTTAAAATGAACATCACTGATTGATCCTTTCAGTCACTATCTTCTAAGATCTTGGAAATTTTGGAACATTTTTATATTTATGCAAAAAAAGGAACAAAATAGTTGAAATAAAAGTTTTTATCAAAACTCCACCTCCTGGGGCTTCCCTAGTGGCACAGTGGTTAAGAATCCGCCTGCCAATGCAGGGGACACGGGTTCGACCCCTGGTCCGGGAAGATCCCACATGCTGCGGAGCAACTAAGCCTGTGAGCCGCAACTACTGAACCTGGGCTCTAGAGCCTGCGAGCCACAACGAGAGAAGCCACCAAAATGAGAAGCCCGTGCACCACAAAGACCCAATGCAGCCAAAAAAACCCAAAAAAAACCCACAACATTGTAAATCAACTATATTTCAATAAAAATTATTTTAAAAACTTCAAAAAAAGAAAGTATGATGAGAAACAGGATATTTGCATAATCTCAAAGTATCTTCTCACAAGACACCTACTAATTACAAAGGGGAAAATAGTACTTTATAGTAGAGGAAGCTGACGGACACCAATTTAATAACCAAGTCATCAAAGTTAACATCACCAGTAATAACTGGCATCATGTATCCCCTGATGTGACCCACTGAGAAGGAAACAATATCACTTTTGCCAAAAACGCATAGCCTCAATCTAATTTTAAGAAAATATTAGATGAACCCCAATTGAGAGACCAAAAAAAGGACATTAATGGGGAAAAAAAGTAAAATTGGAATAAGGTGTATAGATTAGTTAATAGTATCACATCAATGTTCACTTCCTGGTTTCAATAATTGCTATAAGATGCTAACATTAGAGGAAGCTAGATGAAGGGTATAAGGGAACACTACCATTTTTATAACTTTTCTGGAAGTTTAAATTATTTCAAAAATTAAAAAAAACTTTTTTTTTTTTTTTGCGGTACGCGGGCCTCTCACTGTTGTGGCCTCTCCCATTGCAGAGCACAGGCTCCAGATGCGCAGGCTCAGCGGCCATGGCTCACGGGCCCAGCCGCTCCGCCGCACGTGGGATCTTCCTAGACCGGGGCACGAAGGCGTGTCCCCTGCATCGGCAGGCGGACTCTCAACCACTGAGCCACCAGGGAAGCCCTAAAAAAAACTTTTTAAGTAGACTCATCAAAGTATGACAGAACTTCAAGAGGTTACTTAGAAAAGACAGATTAGAGTCCAATGTCCCTAGCCTTTTGAAAATGATAATAGGATTATAGCATTGGACATTACCTTAGAGATCATCTGATACTACCACTCATCCAATGGAGGATACTTTTATGTCAAGCCCCTAACATAGCCTTCCAATCATTGCTTGAATACTTCCAGTAAAAGTAAATTTACTTTGTCAAAATACAGCCAACACATCCCATTACACCACAATTCTAGTTAACACAAAGTTCTTCCTCATTCTAAGCCAAATTTGCCTCCCTGTCAGATATGTACCTAAGGATGTCATTCTGAAGCAGAGTTTTCCAACCAGGAGAACTCAAAGATGGGAAGATGTACCAGTGAGGTAACGTCAATATGACAAAATGTCCAGTTTATTTATAATCTTGTCAGCATGAGATAAACAATTTTAAGTTATTTACATGGATGTTTCTCTATAATGCCATCCCAGAGCCTAATATAGTATCTGGTATATATTAGGTACCCAATAAATGTTTATTGATTCAAAGAATGAGGCACAACTCAGAGACTGATATAATGAGTTCCTCCTTCCACCATCTCTGCACACATTATTTACAAATGATTTAGAACTATAGGATAAATTCTACTAAAATTTTCCAGTGCACAGAAATAAAAATAAAAATAGAACCTAGCCCAACTCTGAAAAGAAACAGCTACATGACTACCCAAAGTAGATGCCTCTTTTGCACAAGCATATTCTTCATTCATTCAACATACATTTAGTGCCTTCTCTGTGCCAGACTTAGTGAGAAGCCCAGGAAATACAGGTAAAAATAAGACATGTCCTCAGAAGGGCAAGGCTTATACACTAGCTGGAGGGAATTACTCTATATTTTAAGTATTTTAATATATTTTATTTATTTATTTAAATTATATAATATATAATTATATACATCAAAAATAATTTTTCATTGCATTAAATATGAAAAATAAAGTGAATGGCTATAAAAGGAATTTACATAAATTGGTAATGAAAATAAATTCCCAGTAGATAAACAGAGAAATGATGTAAATATGTAATTTTTACAAACCAGAATATAACTGATAAACAGAAAAATGTTTAACCCTGATAAAGAAATGCAAAGCAAAACAAGGTAACATTTTCTACCCAATTAGTTTAAATTTTTTTAAAACACCCAATTTAGGGGAGGTAATGATGAAAAACTAGTTATATAAACTTGCTGGTGGCAGTATAAATTAAAACAACTTTTTGGAGAGGAAAACTGCTTATACCCTTTGACCTAGGGTACACCCTCCTAGAAGTTCATCTTTAATAAATAATTAAAAATGAGAAATACTATATAACAATAAAATGGTAACCACATTAAAGTCTACAAAAAATCTGTAGATAATTTTAATATAAACAAAGGTTAAATAAATAACATGTAGCCATTTAAAAAATTAATTATGAAATCTATCTAACAACATGAATAATGTCTGCTCTAATAAGTGAAAAAGCACCAGAACATAAAATTCTGTGGATATTTGTTAAGGTACCGAGGGAAAAAATTAGTACACACATACATACTTAAGGACTGGAAAAGAACCAGCAAATGTTTTCAGGTTTGAAGTCATGGGTGATTTTTATTTCCTTTATTACTAAATTATTTGTACAATCAACAAAAATCAGGAGAAAAAACTCTCAAGGAGGGTCCAAAGTAAACTACTTTATAAAGAATCATGTGATCAGTGGTAAACTAAGGCCTGAAATAATTGTTCCTTGGATTTTTATGTTCATAAAAAGGAAAAAAATGAAGAAACATTTCTTACCCCAAATAAAAGCGGCATAAAGTGGCTACAAAAAGAAAACTGAAGAAAAGTTAACTCTGAGATGAATATCTGGAAACACTCCCAACAGTAAAAATCATCAGACTGTAGCATGGTATCCTAGGCTAAGTTCCACTGCTGGGGTATTTAGAAGCAACGCCCTAGACACCATACAGTAGGAATCAGTCCTGAGCTGGCACCACAGAGACCCAGAAGTGGTCTCATGAGGTTTTTCCATCACACAATTTGGTTGGTTAATCTATAAATACATGACATTTGCACATAAACACTAAGGTTTTTTCATACCAAGCAAAGGAATAACAAATCTTACCTGGGAAGTACCAGACAGAGCCCTGCCCCACTGTCCCTGTGTATGAGACACAAGTAGCAATCGGCTGCATACTGGAACCCACTGGGAGATGCTAATCCGGTTCCTCTAGAGAAAGAAAAAAATAGTTTGTCAGGAATCTATATCAGACTCCATGTGTAGAAGGCAAAGAGCATACCTAAGTCTAGAAATTCTGCCAGAACAGGGCACATGAAAGGAGAATTTCCAAAACAGGACTAGGACCAAGCCTCCCCATGCTCACCTCTCCAAGGATAAAATGTACCCCTGCCTACCACGGACTAGACGAATTCTGGTAACAGCTGACCCAAACTGGAGGACATGAGCTCCCTCTCAGGAAAGTAACAAAATAAACCTATTTCAGGCATTTTACAGTTAGCTTATCATTTAAATCAGAGTTTGCAATTCCTTTTCATAAACACTGATTTATAAGCTCTTCATAAAATCCCTTTACAGTGAACAGTGCCAGGATTACCATTAACCCCAAAAGGATGAAGAAACTAAGGCTGAAATTTTTATTTTTTATTTTTTTGCGGTATGCGGGCCTCTCACTGTTGTGGCCTCTCCCATTGCGGAGCACAGGCTCCGGACGCGCAGGCTCAGCGGCCATGGCTCACGGGCCCAGCCACTCCGCGGCATGTGGGATCTTCCCGGAGCGGGGCACGAACCCGTGTCCCCTGAATCGGCAGGCAGACTCTCAACCACTGTGCCACCAGGGAAGCCCCATGGGCTGAAATTTTTAGGGTGGGAAAACACACTTGGGCAATTTGATTTCCAAGACAAAGGGAGATTAAGTGGCTGTTAGAGCTATGACTGAGGTCCAATTTTTCCCTCTGGCATTAATTGACCTCAAAAAGGTCTCTGGACTAAAGTGAAAGGTTAGGCTGGAGAAAGGAGAAGCTCTACCTTGCTAAATGAGAAGCCTGCTTTACTTTATGAAGCTGAAATACAACCCACTGTATAAATGGCATCCACGTACACAGCACTGGAAATCTCTATCCTAGAAACCAACTTTGGGAGATCGAAGGGTTTCTTTCACTTGGCCTGTAGACTTTATAGAGCCATAATGAGGACTGGATATACCAAACTATCTGAAAACACTTTGCCAACCATCAACTACAATAGTAGGAGTCAAAGATCCGGATCCTAGTTTAAACTCAGCTACTTTAATATAATCTTTAGAAGTAATTACACCTTTATGATACTCAGTTTCCTCTTAACAAATATTAGTAATACTTATAAACACTTACTACGTGCCAGGTACTTTACATATATGAACTCATTTAAACCTCATAATCACCACCCAATGACTTAGGTATATTGCTATTATTCCACGTATATGGATAAAGAAATGGAAGTACGGATAAGTAACTTCCCAAGGTCACATGGTTAATAAATAGCGGGGTTAAGATTTGAATCCAGAAAGCCCAGCTCCTGGATCCATGCTCATTTATGGGATGAAAGGGTAGAGGAAATATCCCCAAAGTCCCTTCTAGCTCTACCACTCTATGACCTAGTCTTGAACCAATTAAAATACAGCATAATACTATGGGAAGAGTCCTGTACTTGGAATCAGAAAGCACTGATTTGACTCTTGGCTCCCCTGTCAGTGAGCTATGAGCCTTTGTTGTCTCTTCCATAAAATAAATAAAAATCCCTACCTCTCAGGATTTTAAGGAAAAAAATGTCCTTTGCAGTATGTCCAACTCAATAAATATTAAGTTGAATCTGAATCTCCATTTCCTCATGACTAGGCAGGAAGGGCCAGGGGTAAAGGGGAGAAAGGTATTAGAATTTTAAACCTAAAGATGCTTTCTAAAGTTGTGTAAATGTTTCTAATAGGCTACTCACAGCAACTTATGTTTCAAATTAAAAGTAAAGCTTAAAAATAGGATTTTATTTCAGCTGAGGTTTGACCTGTTGGGATTGTTTTCAAATGAGATACAATTACTGGCTTCTTGTTTACTAACAGCTGACACATTTACCAGATCATTCCATGTCAGATGTTCCTTTCCTAAAAATGTAAATACGTGCTAAGATGAAACTTCAGCAGATTCAGGCCCAAAGCGGAGTGGGGGTGGGGGGTGGGGGGTGGGGGTAAGGTAAGAGGAAATTACAAGTAGGAACAATGCAAACTTTTGGAAGATTTTCTGAAGAATTTCATCATATTTTTTCCAATGTCAATAAAAATTTTCTCTGTAACATTTGACTCTACTTGGTTTCATGCCAATACTTTAAATCACATCTTATTAGAAGAAAGTACTAATCAGCTGCTGTTTTCTTTCCTTCTCCAATCCTACAACAAAAATTCTTTGTCGAAATCCTTAATTGAAACTGAGGTGTAGCAGAAAGGGTATCTGAATCGCAAGCCTACCATTAAATAGCTGTGTGACCCTGAACTAGTTACTCAAAACTCTGGACCTCCATTTTCCCTTACTTAAAAGTGGGAATAATAAAAGCTACCTCACAGGAGCGTCCCAAGGACCACCTGTAAAAGCACTTCAATAACAGTAAAACACACACACAAAGGCTTCACTATTGCTATTAACAACTGTTACTGAATTATGTTAAGTAAACTCCTCTTTCCCCAGCAAACTGTCACAGCAGCAAGAACCATTTTCTTAAAATATTGCTTTGAACCTGGAATTCCCTTTCTCAAAAGCTTGCAGTGCCTCCAAGTGTCTCTGTAGTCAAACTTAAACACCTGATCTTTACCAACTGGACTCCGACCCATCAATATACTTACATACTCTGCCTTGCATTCTCCACTCAGCAGTTCCAAAACCTGACTCATACTCTCTGGTTTGAGAATTACTGCTCCTCTCCACACAAGCTAATCCCCTTGGAGTTCCTCTGGGACTCTCTTCTTCTCTCCTACCCAAAGCATGAGCTCATTTGCTTCAACCTAGACTCCAGGTTCTGGTTCTACTGATTCTACTAAGTCCTTTTTCCTTTCCACCTCTCCCAATACTTCATTTATAAATATATATCAGTAAATCTGTGGAAGTACTTATCATCCTCTTATAGATACTAATACATTAGGTCTATAACAATTAGCAAACCTCAGTTCTCCCAAGTTCAGAAAAAAATTCCAGTGGTTAAAATCATTGCTTTAGGGCTTCCCTGGTGGCGCAATGGTTGAGAATCTGACTGCCGATGCAGGGGACATGGGTTCATGCCCCGGTCTGGGAAGATCCCACATGCCGCGGAGCGGCTGGGCCCGTGAGCCATGGCCGCTGAGCCTGCGCATCGGGAGCCTGTGCTCTGCAATGGGAGAGGCCACAACAGTGAGAGGCCCGCATACGGCAAAAAAAAAACAAAAAACAAAACACATTGCTTTAACTTAGGATAGTATAAACACCATTACTCAGTGGGAACTGGTTTTATCATCCTTTTGCCTCATCAACACTTCAACCAAAATTTTAAAGATACGTTTTATGTTTGTATTTCCTGTGCATATTGTGATTTGCAGGTGATTTTACATCGTATTTGAAAATATTCTCACAGATCAGCTCTTTTTGTGACTACACTTTAATTAGTCCACTGACCAGACTCTTTCTTCATGTGGTTTTTAAGATACATAGTATTTTCCTTTGCTCACCCATGAGCTGGAAAAGGCTTTACAGGTAGTCAATTCTCCTACTCCCCATAGTTATGTTTTACAAAGTGACCACAAACACTAAGTTAGCAAACACTGAACCATTGCTCCTAGGGGAAAAATACAGGGTTAGGTTCCTGCAAGCCTCTGGTCACAACATTTTCATCAACCAAACAATACATGAACTTGTTTTGTGTGTTTCTGTTTAAAGACACCTTATTTAATATGTTGTTGATTCATTAACACTGAACTCAGAGCCAACAGCACTAACTCTCTCCTGAACAAAACTCATCTATAACACACAAATCTTCTCCACAAGAAACATCACAGCCTTTTTGCACTTAGCAGCACTAGACAGCACTTCAGCACTACACCTGGGGGCGATTTTAAACAGAGAAATCACCAACAAAAGCACAAAAATGCAAAAAACATGACACTAAATTGACCATGAGAAGGATACTTGTTTACAGCATAATAGCTAAAACAAGAAGTCAGAGTATCACCTCAGCCAGGAATATGCATGTTGCAGTTCAAATTTTTCACCCCCTGCACATGTCCACAAATGACTGCAAAAGCACCACAAGTATTGATTCGGGTTACAAATAAATTTTAGCAAGTATGTGAATTCACAAATACAGGAAGGATTTGAGCAAATCAGTAAATATATTAAGGATGAGGGATCAGGTTTCTATCAGAGAAAGGAGTTAACAAATATGAAAAGGCAAAAGGACAGAATAAACCCTGTGCTATTGGGATGGATTTAGAGTAACTGGTGTAAGTTTTTAATATACAGAGGTAAAGAAATCAACATATGTGTGTTTATGTATATGTATACACATACATATACTTCCTACTCCTGTACTGATAGGGCCTGGAAGCAATGACACCTCAGTTGCAATGACAACATGTAGCATCCAAACTTGGTTTCTAAATAGTAGTATTCACTGAAAGGAACTAGTCTTCTCTGGAGAAAAGTTGACTCCTGAATGGGGTTGAAGCTCCTCAAACCTTATTCACAAAGGTCTGGAATTATTTGATCTGTCTAGCAGTTCCTTGGAAGACTCCATCCGTCTTGAAACTCCTCCAGTATGATAACCATTTTCCCCAGGAGCATTAGTGGAAAACAAATAGAGGCAATTGTTTAACTTTGTGGCTGCCTGAGGCAGTGGATAATACTTGGGGAAAACAATAGGCTAATCAAAAAGTTTAAAAGGAAAATCAGAGGAATGAGATATGCATAGGGACCTTGAAAAGCTCTGACATATTCCCGGGAATTTGAAGGCCAAGCAGATGCACAGGTTTGTGCACATGCCCAGAACAGGAAAGACCTGAGACTGCTCTAAGCTCTCATCTCTGGTTGACCTTGAGGTGCTTCGCAAGCAGGAAGTGAAGGTTAAGGCAGAACTGTCAAATGACTGGCAGAAGGATGAAGCCATGCTCCAAAATGCACACAGAGCCCCTCAACAAATACTAAGAGACTCATTGGTTCCAGGCATTTAAGGAAATCTCCATCCAATCATTACTTGACCACTAAGCTAACTGGGCAGAGACCACATGACAAAGAATACAGACTTTACAGAATTAATTCAGAAAAGTCACTAAACAGAAAAATAACAACAAACTCTGGGAAAACAAAGTCCTGATTTCCAGAGGTGCCACATTATATTATTTAAAATGTTTAGTTTTCAACAAAAACTTGTGAAACATGTAAAACAACAAGAAAAGCATGGTCAATACAAGGGAAAATTTAAAAATCAGTAGAAACTGTCCCTGAGGAAGCCCAGACATTAGACAAACCAGACAAAGACTTTGAACCAGCTATTTAAAAATTTTAAGATCTAAAGGAAACCATGACTAAAGAACAAAAGCAAAGTATGAGAATGATATCTCACCAAATAAACAATATCAATAAAGAAAGAAATTTTACAAAAAGCCAAACAAAAATTCTGGAGTTGAAAAGAACAATAAGGGACTTCTCTGGTGGTGCAGTGGATAGGACTCTGCACTCCCAATGCAGGGCGCCTGGGTTTGATCCTTGGTCAGAGAACTAGATCCCACATGCATGCTGCAAGTAAGAGTACACATGCCACAAATGAGGAGCCCGCAGGCCACAACTAAGGAGCAGGCAAGCCACAACTAAGGAGCCTGCGAGCTGCAACTAAGGAGCCCATCTGCCACAACTAAGACCTGGTGCAAGCAAATAAATAAATAAATATTTTTTTAAAAAAATTTTTTAAAAAGAAAAGAACAATAAATAAAATTAACATTTCACTAGAGAAGTTTAACAGCAGATTTGAGCAAAAGAAAGAATCAGTAACCTTGAAGATAGATCAATTGAGATTATCCAGCCCAACGAACAGAAAGAAAAAAAAAAAAATGAAGAAAATTTAATGGAGTCTCAGAGACCTACCAGCAAACGTACCTACACCATCAAACATACCAACATATGTATAATGGAAGTCTCAGACGGAGAAGAGAGAAATAAGGAACAGAAAAAATATGTGAAAAAATACTTGCAGATGGGACTTCCCTGGGGGCGCAGTGGTTGAGAATCCGCCTGCCAATGCAGGGGACATGGGTTCGATCCCTGGTCTGGGAAGCTCCCACATCCCACATGCCACAGAGCAACTAAGCCCATGTGCCACAACTACTGAGCCCACATGCCACAACTACTGAAGCCCACATGCCTAGAGCCCATGCTCTGCAACAAGAGAAACCACCACAATGAGAAGCCCACACACCGCAACAAAGAGTAGCCCCTGCTCACTGCAACTAGAGAAAAGTCTGTGCGCAGCAAAGTAGACCCAATGCAGCCAAAAATAAATAAATTAATTAAATTTTTAAAAAGACTTTAAAAATAGTCCAAATCAAAAAAAATCTGAAAAAAAAAAACTACAATGAGATTATCCTCTCACACCCATTCGGATGGCCACTATAAAAACAAAAAAAAGAAAGAAAGAAAATAAGTGTTGGAGAAGATGTGGAGAAATTGAAACCCTTGTGCTTGGCTGGTAGAAATGTAAAATGGTGCAGCTGCTATGGAAAACAGAATGGTGATTGCTCAAAAAATTAAACATAGAATTACAATATGATCCAACAATTCTACTTCTGAGCACATACCCAAAAGAAGTAACAACAGGGACTAGAACAAATATTTGTACACCCATGTTCATGGCAGCACTATTTGGCAATAGCCAAAAGGTGGAAGCAACCAAAGTGCCCATCAACAGATTAACGGATAAATGAAATGTAGTATATGCATACAACAGAATATTATTCAGCCTTAAAAAAAGGAAATTCTGTCATGCTACAACATGGATGAACTTTCAGGACATTATGTTAAGTGAAATAAGCCAGACACAAAAGAACAAACACTGTATGATTCCACTTATATGAGGTACCTAGAGTAGTCAAAATCATAAAGACAGAAAGAATGGTGGTTGCCCAGGGCTGGGTAGAGTGGGGCATAGGGATTTATCTTTTAATAGGTACAGAGTTTCAATTTTCGAAGATGAAAAGAGTTCTTTGGATGATGGTGGTGATGGCAGCACAACAATGTGAATGTACTTAATACCACTGAACTGTACACTTAAAATTGGTTGAAATGGTAAATTATGTTATGCGTATTCTACTACAATTTTTTTTTAATCCAGTGTGGCTTTCTGCAATTTATACTACTATCAAAGAAAAGTAAAAATTATTACCAATGTCAAAACAGCTCATAAAACCATAAAAAAGCCCCAGCGCACTGCTCAAATGCCCAGTTCCTCTGCTAGATCTACTCAGCAATAGCAGTGTTTCAGTTTACTCCTCCTTCCCAAACCCATCCTTGGAGAAGGGTAAAAACTGGTCAAAAAGACAGAAAGAGGAAAAAGTAAGGGGAGATTAATGAGAATATTTCAGGAATACTACTTCTCGGTGGTTCAATTTTCTTGTCTGCAAAATGGGGGAATAATAGTGCCTACCTTTTCAAAGGGCTGTCATAAGGATTTAGCAAGTTCACACATATAAAGTATTTAAGAGTGCTTACCACATGGTAAACGCCCTATAAATGTTCCCTATCAATATTATTGCTCGAGAAATCTCAACATTTTTGTTTCAACTACAACTTACATTTCAGCTCCCTCTCCTGAACACCAAATATCCAGCTGCAAAAACAAAAACCAACAACAACAAAAAAACACCAACAAACAGAAAACCCCCAAAAACTCCAGCTAGATTTTCTCAGTGAAGAACACTGCTATTAACTCAGTCATCCTAGGCTGACCTGGGACAAGCTGTTAGACTCTTGCCTCTTCCTCATCCTTAACATCTAATCTCTCATCAAGCTCTGTAGACAATTTCCTCAATACCTCTTGCAACCATCCCTTCTTCTTTAACCACACTGTCCATCTCCCACTTAGTACAGGCTTCATCACTTCTTCCAGGATTACTTTAGTTTCTGACTGGCCTTGGGGACTCTAATCTCAGCCCTCTCTGACTGACCCATCTGTTACATCCACCCTTGTTACAGGGATCTATTAAAACAAAAATCTATGTTTTTTGTTTACTATGTGGATTGGACTTTTTTTTACTTTTTTATACTTTCAAATTAAAAATTTTTAATTTCAATTTAAAAATGAGAGAAGGAACAAAGTGTTCCCCTGATCAATGGTGGCTGGAAGCAGGGAGAGCAATATAAGGATTGCAAAAGGGCGCAAAGAAATTTTGGGGAGTGACGGATATGTTCGTTATTTTTATTATGATTATGACTTTTCGGGTGTATACCTGTGTCAAAACTTATCAAATTATACAATTAAATAAGTGTGATTTACTGTACGTCAATTATTCCTCAATTTAAAAAATTTAAATAAGAAAAAAAACAAGAGTAAATGCATCAAAAAAACCTTTAAAAATAAATCTTCCCTTCGTTTAAAATACCTCAGTGGCTGCCCTCTGCCTCAAGATAAATCTCCAACCCCTAACTATGACATGCAAGGCAATGTCTCCTCTACTGCCATTTCCCCACAAGTGCCCCCGAGTCCAGCCAGAGAGATTTACTTAGAGCGCCTTTGTTGTCTAGCATAGTAGCATAAGCTAATGCTTCTCCTCTATTTCCTTTCCCCTATTCCCCATCTAATGCTCCCTCATTTAGTTTAAGCATCTAAATGCTTGTCCTCAGGCTGGGTTAGGTGCCTTTCTACTCTGCTACCACAGCACCTAGTTAAGACTTCTATCACAGCATTTCAAGAACTGTTATCAGTAGTTTTCTGTCTCTGCTATTAGATTATAAACATGAGAATAAGTTCTATGTTTTTCATCCTCAGTCCCTTGGAGAGTTGCTAGAATGCAGTGAACACTCAAAATAGTCGCTGAATTAAAAGGAAGGGAAAACAAGCATTTAAAATGTCATTTGTATCAACTGATTCTCTGATCAACCCTATCAAACTTACCCTTAAGAAAATCTGAGGCTCAGAGAAGTTAGGTGATTTGCTCAAGGCTATACCCATAGTAAGTAATGGGGCCAAGCTTTCAAACAAGGCTCTTCCGACACCTAGACAGGTGCATTTTCCTGTATTTGTGAATTCCTCACAGTGCCTAACCCTAATGCCTCTTCAGCATAGGTGATCAATAAATATCTGCTACTTTCATGTTTACTGTAACTCTCTAGTCCTAAGGGAGTTTCTGTTGCTTTGTCACACATTACAACATATAATAAGAAGACTTCAAAGAATTACAGTATACCGTATAAAGTGAAAGTGACTTTCCTTACCTAATCTTGCTTTCCACCTAAAAAGATGAATAGAAAGGGATAAATGGGGGGTAGAAAAAGATTCAACTAATAGAAGGCAGTTAGAAAGGTGGTTTCACTGGATGCTACCAACCAAGAAGAAAAGATCCTGTAACCATCCACATGCTCAGCAGCATGCTCAGCTGAGGAAGTCACTAACTTCCAAGACAAGTCAAGGTATTCATTTCAGATCTACAGCCCAATAAAATTCTCATCTTTCCCCCCCAAAGTATCTATCTTAAAAACACCGAGGATGGGACTTCCCTGGTAGCACAGTGGTTAAGAATCTGCCATGGGTTCGATCCCTGGTCTGGGACGATCCCACAGGCCACAGAGCAACTAAGCCTGTGCACCACAACTACAGAGCCTGTGCTCTAGAGCCCATGAGCCACAACTACTGAGCCCACATGCCACAACTACTGAAGCGCGAGCGCCTAGAGCCTGTGCTCAGCAACAAGAGAAGCCACTGTAGTGACAAGCCTGTGTATCACAACGAAGAGTAGCCCCTGCTCACAACTAGAGAAAGCCTGCACGCAGCAACAAAGACCCAACGCAGCCAAAAATTAATTAATTAATTAAAAAAAAATACATCTAGGAGGGGGACTTCCCTGGTGGTCCAGTGGTTAAGAATTCACCTTCCAATGCAGGGGACACAGGTTCAATTCCTGGTCAAGGAACTAAGATCCCACACGCAGCAGGGCAACTAAGCCCATGCGCCACAGCTACTGAGTATGCGAGCCACAACTAGAGAGAAGCCTGCGCACCGCAACTAAGACCCCAACACAGCCAAAAAAATAATAATAATAATAAATAAATATTTTTTTAAAAAACAAAACACTTAGTAGGGAATTCCCTGGTGGTCCAGTGGTTAGGATTCTGCGCTTCCACTGCCAGGGGCCTGGGTTTGATTCCTGGTCAGGGAACTAAGATCTCACAAGCCGAGCACCATGGCCAAAAAAAACCACTTAGGACATCCTAGTTGCCATTTCCTCAGCAGTCGTCAGATCTGAATCAGTTCCTGCCCTGGCATCAACAATTACTTCACCAAGTTACTTTCTGTAGGTTACAGGAGCTACTCTTCAAAAAAACTTTTACTACGCAACAACAGAGGGCACTGCACTTTGCTAGGCTGACAAGGAATACAAGAAGGAAAATCACAGGCCGTGTATGCCACATATAAAAAGATTAGACACAAATATTTCTAATATCAGAACTCAAAAGAAAGCTGGAGGCAGGAATACACAGTGTCTGCTATGAAAAACAGTCTCCTTGACCCAATTTTTAAAGACTTGACAAAATTATAAATTCTACTATCCCTCCATGATTAGGACCCAAGCTCTGTATCCTCCTAACTCTTGTTCTCTTTAATTTCTATAAGTCAGAGTCGGCTAGAAGTTCAGGACTGAATCACAAGAGGTGCAGCAGCTTCCCATATGGGTGTTAATTAGTCGAGTAGTTCTTCATCACTTATTTCATTCCTTCAACAAATCTTTACTGAACACCTATGATGTGCCAGACACTGTGCTAGGCAGAGTGAAAACGACAGATATGACCCCAGTTCTCGTGCAGCTTTCACTCTAATAGCATATAAGAGTATTCCACTTAACTATAGAGTTAATAATTGATCTACTGATCTCTGAAACAAACCCAAAGAACCTCAGAATCCCAAAGACTTGCAGATTTACGTCCTCGCTTTGCCCATGGGAACTCTGAAGCCCAAAAGTGACTTGCCCAAGGTCACCCTGAGCGTTAGTGACAGAACAGGAACTAGAACCCGGGTCTCCCGAAACTACAATCAGTGCCCCACGCGCTGCCTCTGTCCCTGAGGGGAAGGAGTCACAGGTGGTGACCAAGGAAAAGCAAGTTTCGTCAAATTTATATCTGACGTCAGTCTCACGCCTTCTCCAAAGAGGGGGAAGCCACGGCCAAACCGAGGGTCGGGGGAGGTGGGAAACTGCCTCAGTTTCCCCGAAGAGACGCGGCCGCGCAGCCTCGCTACCGCACAGGCTCCGCTCCTGCACTTCCGTTCAGTTGCTCCCGCCCCTCCCTCTCCGACTCCAACCCGGAGGCCCGGTGGGCGCCACCACAAAATTACTCCTTCACTCACAAGGACTCGCACCAGCAACGCCATGTTTCTCGACAACCATTTCCGGGTGAAAGGTGGGCTTCCGGAGTCCCCGCTGCCACCACCCCTCCCCTAGGTCGTCTTTTCGCCGGCGGATGCCCGGCAACGGCGGCGCAGGCGCACAGAGGTCGCTGCGCACACGAGCGCGCGCTTTCACTGCTGTGCGCGAGGAGGCAGGGCCTGGGGCGCGGCCGGACGGTCGGGACGCGCGCGCGCCTCCCGCTCTCCCTAGTCTCCGCCAGACACGTCACAGAGGCTCAAGTCATCACAACACCTGTCCTCTTTGACCTCTGCCTCGGGCTTTTCATAGCTCTTTCATTAACCCACGTCACCCAGCCTCAGTCTTCAGCACCACCTTGTCGGAGTCCCTCTTTCCCAGACTCTGTCCCCACAAGGATTCCCTCCTCTTCACCGATGGTTGAGAAGAACAGAATCCTGGGAGAATCCTAGCACTTCAGAACTCCCTAAGGGACTTCCCTGGTGGTGCAGTGGTTAAGAACCCGCCTGCGAATGCAGGGGACGCAAGTTCGAGTCCTGGTCCTGGAAGATCCCACATGCCACGGAGCAAATAAGCCTGTGCGCCACAACTACTGAGCCTGCAAGCCGTAACTACTGAGTCCATGCTCTTAGAGCCCGTGCTCCACAAGAGAATCCACTGCAATGCAAAGCCCATGCACCGCAATGAAGAGCAGACCCTGCTCGTCGCAACTAGAGAAAGCCCGCGCGCAGCAATGAAGACCCAACCCAGCCAATTACTGAAAGAAAAAAAAAAAGATTCTCTAAAACGAGCCTGAGAAAGAGTAGGAGGAAGAACAAAGGGCATGGCTGAGTCCTGAAATTCAGGGGAAGAGGGTGGTCACAGGCTGACCTGAGACCCAAAGAAGGAACTTCAGGGGCTTCTGGTTGGTTGGTTGTGATTGGGAGCATCTTTGAGTATTGATAGGAAATTATTATAAAGATGAAGATACAGAAGAAAGAATCAAAGACGCAAAGAGTTTCCACAGGAGGTTGGGAGAGAATGGCCTTGGCTAGAACACCTCTTGCATTCATTGTATCCCAAGAACAGTAGAGGAGAGAAGGTGTCAGTGCTCCTGGGGTGACTGGGAGCAGAAGGGCAGGGTGCTGAAGGACTCCCTTCTCTTTCATTCAGTCAACATAGACCCACTGAATGGTCACTATGTGCTGGACACAAGACAGGTGTGGATACTGGCTTCCTGGAGCTCATAGACCTGCGGCTGGGGGGGTAGAGGCTGGAGGTGCTGTGTCACAAAAGTCTAGTAAGCCGATGAAAAAAATAAAATAGTTAAAAATTGTGGTAAGTGCTATGAAGGGAACAACAAAGAGCTAAATTAGAGAATAACATGCGGGGACTTCCCTGGTGGCACAGTGGATAGGACCCTGCCCTCCCAATGCAGGGGGCCCAGGTTTGATCCCTGGTCAGGGAACTAGATCCCACATGCATGCCGCAACTAAGAGTTCACATGCCACAACTAAGGAGCCCGCCTGCATTAACTAAGACCCAGCACAACCAAATTTTAAAAAATAATAATAATAACATGGGAAGGAAACTACGCTTTAGAAACTACCCTTTAGATGCTTTGCACTCAAGTGGACAGCTTATGTGTTTGGTATTGGAAACAGTGGTGTAGCGCTCCCACACATAAGTTAGGACAAGTTGCATCACATATTAAAAAGGGGGAGTTTCCCGGCTTCCCTGGTGGCGCAGTGGTTAAGAATCCGCCTGCCAATGCAGGGGATACGGGTTCGATCCCTGGTCCGGGAAGATCCCACATGCCGCGGAGCAACTAAGCCCGTGCGCCACAACTACTGAGCCTGCGCTCTAGAGCCTGTGAGCCACAACTACTGAAGCCTGCGCGCCTAGAGATCATGCTCTGCAACAAGAGAAGCCACTGCAATGAGAAACCCGCGCACCACAACGAAGAGTAGTCCCCGCTCGCCGCCAACTAGAGAAAGCCCGTGCACAGCAACAAAGACCGAATGCAGCCAAATATAAATAAATTAATTTATTTATTTTAAAAGGGGGGGGCACTTCCCTTCCTACAGCTACTGAGCCTGTGCTCTAGAGCCCGCAAGCCACAACTACTGAGCCTGCGTGCCGCAACTACTGAAGCCCGTGCGCCTAGAGCCCATGCTCCGCAACAAGACAAGCCACCGCAACAAGAAGCCCGCGCACCACAATGAAGAGTAGCCCCCGCTCGCTGCAACAGGAGAAAGCCCGCGGGCAGCAATGAAGACCCAATGCAGCCAAAAATAAATAAATTTATTTAAAATAAAAAACTACCTATCTATAAAAAAAAGGGGGGGATAAGAGCAATATTCTTGTTAATCAGATTCAAGAAGCAAATGTGATACAAAAACTGTGCAAATTTAAGACCAAGTAAATAATTCACACAATAGATGATGAACTAAGATGTTGGGGACAAGAGAAAAGACTGATATTTAATTTCCTTTCTGATGGCTTCTATTTTCTCTGTTAACTTGGCAGGAAAGTTTTTCTACTCAGAGGAAGGCAGATGGTATGAGATTATAGTTTAGAAGAAGGAGAAAGTTTAAAGTTTAACAAAGAATGAAAGAAAAAGGGGCCAGTGAAATATGGAGAATCTAGTTGAAGCTGGTAACTCTCCACTTTATAAATTTTAATTTATTAATTAATTTTAAATTAAAAAGTGATTTATGATTACACTGTATTTTCTAAAAATTAGCATGTTACAGATAAAGCTAAAGTCCCTTTTTACCATCACCTTGAATCCCAACCTTCCACCCTCTCTAAAACTGAATTTCCTTTCAGATCTTTTTTAATGCTTTCATATACATATACATGTTCCCTTAGAAAATATGTCTTTCTGGTTGGTGTGGGTTTTCGTTTTTTTCCTTTTATTTTTAACTTAATTGACAGCATAGTTTTGTTTTATTTTGCTGCTTCCTTCTTTTTACTAGTTTCTTTTTAAAATTCTATATATGTTGCTCTACATAGATCCAGTTCATTTCCTTTTAACAGCTGTTCTATCATATGATATATATGGCATATAGTTTGTTTCTTTTTGTTGTTGTTCTTATGACCAATGTTTCCATGAATATTCTTATACACTTAAGAGCAAAAATTTTAATGGCATCCATCTATTTCTGTGTGATTTTTCTTCAAAATCATTAGCTAACTTGGGATTAGCAGAGGAGAGAGCTGATAGTTGGAGTCAATAAAGGATTGTTTTTCCAGGCCATGGAATAGATGTCATCAGTGCAAAGATGGTGATGATATTGTCAAGAAAAAGTTTCAAGGGCATTCCCTGGCAGTCCAGTGGTTAGGACTCGGTGCTTTCACTGCCGGGGGTCTGGGTTCAATCCCTGGTTGGGGAACTAAGATCCTGCAAGCCGTGTGGTGCAGCCAAAAAAAAAAAAAGAAATGTGAATGAAATGAGAGAGTGACCCATGTAAATATCTTGGAAAAGAGCATGCTGGGCAGAGAGAACACAAGTGCAAAGGTCCCAACATGAGAGAATGCTTGGTGTTTCCAAGGAAGAGAAAGGAGGTTATCACGGCCTAGAGCCAAATGAATAAGGAAGAGTATGGTAAGAGATGAGGTTGACAACCTGGCCCTAGAGGCCAGATCATGGGGGAGCTTGTTGGCCATGGTAAAGACTTTGGATCCTATTCTAAGTATGTGCTAGTGTAGCTGTAGAAAATCACTGGAAGGAAACACAAGAAACTGGTAATAGTGGTTATGATGGTTGATTCTGAAGAAGAGGGCTGGGAGACTAGGAGGTTAGGTCTGGAAAGGAGACATATTTTTTTCACTATATATCCTTTTGCGTTGTTTGGAGTTTGTACTGTATCTATATAATTACCTTTAAAATTGAAAGAAAAGGGAATTCCCTGATAGTCCAATGGTTAGGACTCTGAGCTTCCACTGCCAGGGGCCCGGGTTTGATCCCTGGTCAGTGAACTAAGATCTTGCAAGCAGCGCAGCGCGGCTGAAAAAATAATAATAATAAAATAAAATAAAATTGAAAGAAAAATATCCATATCACTCTCAAAACCTTATTCTGAAAAAAAAAAAGTTTACTCATTGGTTTTATGGAAAATACAAAGAAGTAGAACTTGGTCCTTGCCCTCAGGCATATTACAGCTGTGGAGGTATAATACATATTCACAAAAATTTTAAAAGACAATGCAAAAGAATGAAGTTGGACTCCTATTTCACACCATATGGACAATGAACTCAAAATGGATCACAGATCCAAATATAAGAGCTAAACTATAAAGCTCTTAGAAGAAAACATAAGAGTAAATCTTTGTGACCTTGTTTTAGGCAAAGCCTTCTTAGATAAAACATCGAAAGTACAAATAACAAAAGAAAAAAATAGATAAATTGGACTACATAAAAATTTAAACTTTTATGTTGCAAAAGATACCATCAAGAAAGCGAAAAGGTATAGAATGGGAGAAAATATTTGTAAATCACATATCTGATAAGGGACTTGTATGCAGAATATCCAAAGAAGTCTACAACTCAGTAATTAAAAAAAAAACACCCAGTCAAAAATGGGCAAAGGAGGGCTCCCCTGGTGGCGCAGTGGTTGAGAGTCCGCCTGCGATGCAGGGGACACGGGTTCGTGCCCCGGTCCGGATCTTCGTGCCCGGAAGATCCCACATGGCGGCGGAGCGGCTGTGCCCGTGAGCCATGGCCGCTGAGCCTGCGCATCCGGAGCCTGTTGCTCCGCAGCGGGAGAGCCCACAACAGTGAGAGGCCCGCGTACTGCAAAAAAAAAAAAAAAAAAAAAAAAAAAAAAGGGCAAAGGCTTTGAATAGACGTCTCTCAAAGAAGATATACAAATGGTCAAGAAGCTAATGAAAAGATGATCAGCATTATTAGTCATGAGGGAAACACACACACACACACACACACACACACACATACACACAATGAGATACCACTTCACATGCCCACTAGATGGCTATAATCAAGCAGACATGTAATACAAAGTGCTGACAAGGATGTAGAAAAACTGGATCCCTCATACATTGATGTATGTGATGTTTGGAAAACAGTCTGGTTGTTCCTAAAAATGATAAACATAAAGTTACCATATGGCCCAGTGATTCCATTCCTAGGTATATATTTAAGAGAAATTAAAACATATGCCCACACAAAAAATTGTATATGGTTGTTCATCACGACATTATTCATAATAGCCAAAAACAACCTAAATATCCTTCAACTGATGAAATGGATAAATAAAATGTGATATATCCAGAAAATAGATTATTTCTCAGCAATAACAAGGAATGAACTACTGATACACTCCAACATGGCTGACCCTTTAAAACATTATGCTAAGTGAAAGAAGTCAATCGCAAAAGACTACATACACTATGAGTATGATTCCATTTCTATGAAGTGTCCCGCCGCCCATTCCCATGGCCAATTCCTGAACCGCATCACCAGAATTGTTTTAATTAAGAAAATTTTAATTTATGCCATTCTGGGTTCTCACCGTCCTTTTTTTTTTTTTTTTGGCCACACCATGCGGCTTGCAGGATCTCATTTCCCCGACCAGAGATCGAACCTGTGCCCCCTGCAGTGGAAGCACGGAGCCCTAACCACTGGACAGCCAGGGAATTCCCTCACCATCCTACTCTTTAAGTGTCCATTCATTCCTAGGACACTTGTCATTTCTACCTCATTGAGACCTCCAGGCTTTTTATCTCTTCTCTTTACACAGTAGTCTGTCAACCCTCTCATCTCTCTCCTTCTATCTAACTCAGATCATACAGTCTGTCACTGTAATTGCTTATCTCTTGCAATATAACTCCCTTGCTCAAATGTCTTTCTATCCCTGCCCCCCCACCTAGAGAGACACCATGCCTGCATCTAGGTTATTGAGTACTATTGGAGAAAATCATGCAAGGAACATATTGGTACCATCAAATATGGATACCAACCTTTATTACGCTCAACTCTGTCCCCCCTTTCCAAAACTACCGTTTATAACTGTATTAGATTCCTAGGACTTCCATAACAACAACAACAAAAAAAACAAGCCAGGTGGCATAAAACAATGGAAATGTATTGTCTCACAGTTCTGGAGATAAGAAGTCCAAAATCAAGGTGTTGGGCTTCCCTGGTGGCACAGTGGTTGAGAGTCCGCCTACCGATGCAGGGGACACGGGTTTGTGCCCCGGTCCGGGAAGATCCCACATGCCACGGAGCAGCTGGGCCCATGAGCCATGGCCGTTGAGCCTGCACGTCCAGAGCCTGTGCTCCGCAACGAGAGAGGCCACAGCAGTGAGAGGCCCGCGTACCGCAAAAAAAAAAAAAAAAAAAAAAATTCTGATCAAAATCAAGGTGTTGACAAGGATCACGCTCTATCTGAAGGCTCTAGGGGAGGAGGATCTTTCCTTGTCTCTTCCTAGCTTCTGGTCATTGCCAGGAATCCTTGCTGTTTCTTGATTTTTTTAACTCCAGTCTCTGCCTCTGTCAGCACATGGACTTCTTTTGTACCTGTCTCTGTGTCTCTTCTCATCTTATAAGGACTCCACTCATACTGGATTAGGGTCCACCCTGATGACCTTATCTTAACTTGATTACATCTGTGAAGATCCTTTTTCCAGATAAGGTTATATTCATAGGTTAGGGGCAGGGGTGTTGGACTTTAACATATTTCTTTTGAGGGACACAATTCAACCCATAACAGGAACCTGTTCCACGTTCCTTGACTCTGACCCCTTCTTACTGTCTCTGAACAGATAGCCTCACCTCCTGCTTCACAGAGAAAAAATAAATTAGAAGCCATCAGAAGGAAACTCAACTTCCCACCACCAAACAAACCTACTTGTATAGCGTGCATGTATCCTTTCTTCTTTATATCATTTCAATAGAAGAATTGCCATTTTTCTTAGTTAAAGCTAACCTGGTAAGAGTTCTTCAAACTTGACGTGTCCAAAACGGACCTCATCATCTTCCTCTAAAAATCTGTCCTCCTTCTGTGTTCTCTCTTTTCATTGTTGTTGAATGGCACACCATCCGCCCAGTTGCTCAAGCAAAAAAGCCACAGGATTCACCCTTGACTCTGCTTCTCCCTTATTCTCTCCATCCCAACACTCCCCAAGTCCTGCTAAGAGAGCAGAACCACAGTCTCTTTGGGTTTGTACAGTACATGTCTATTAATAAAGCCCACACTTGTATTTGCACTTAGGCACCCACATTACATTCAGTTGATTCTACTAAGTTCACAGCTACCTACAACACTATCTCTTTCCCATCTGAAGTTGTGAAATCACACTTCGTATCTTGTACTTGTATGGTTGGTTTCATGCATTCTGATGACTTTCCCCCCTGTTTTATTTCATTTCCTTTGTTTCAGTCTATTACCTTACCATCTTAGTATCCTTTGGGATCTTTATTTTCTCTTTCATTCATGCATGGAACTTGAAGGCATGATCATTGCAAGATAAGAGACTTCATGTAAAGTGCTAAGCACAGTACCTGGCACATAATAAGCCCTCAATAAACATTGTAGTTTTTATTATTACCCCAACATTCAGAACAGTATTGAGCCATAGAAGACCCTCAATAAATATTTACTGGTTAATAAATGAATAGATGGATCAAAGATGGATGGAATGAATGAATATCCCCTTTCCTGCATCCCAGGTCCATTAAATTTGATATTATTATCCCTCTTTTACAGTTAGAGAAACTAGAGAGGTTAAGTAACTTGCTCGAAGTCACTCAGCTGGAAAGTCGTGGAACTAGAACTGGAACCCAGATCTGCTTGACTCCTAAGCATATATGACTATTCTACTTAACTCTGCTTCCTCACATTACATTCAGATCAAAAGAACTAATTGTGAAGTCAGAGGCTTCCCAAGGTTGTGTGTTCCAAGCCCTAGAACAGCTGATTCTCCAGCTTGTGGCCCTGGGACACGGGGATGTGGAGGAGGCCAAGAGATGGCATCAGAGCTTTGGGGGCCTCACTTCTTTCCTCTGCTATGGACCTCCCATTTTCCCTGCCCTAAACTATATGCTTAGCTATTTCTCCCTGAGAACTAACAATATTCTGTGTCCCCAAGGAGATACTTTAAGACCAGGGCGCCAAGCCCCGGGAAGATAATTCTACTACTTGCCAAGACTGGGGTCAGTGGAATTGGGGGTCCAAAAGAGTGGCAAGAATGGTACAAAGAATACAGAGACCTGCAGGAGACCTGCAGTTACCTCTCTGGATTGTTAGCTTCTCATCTGTAAAAATAGGGGAGCAGAGGGTAACATTCCTTGCCCTGCCTGCTTCACAAGACTGTTTGAGGCACAATAATGATAACAACTAACATTTGTTGAGTGCCACCTCTGTGCCAGCTACTGTGCTGAGTGTCTTTCGTATCCTCACAGTTAGCCTCATGAAATAGGTACATCGTTTACCCGTCCCCCCACCTTTTATTTTCACAAATGAGGAAATCAAGGTTCATGGAATTAGACGACTTGCCCAAGGCCTCTAACTCTAAGTGACAAATCTTGAAATTTGAAACTGGGCTGCCTTTTGTGGCCAGCAGAGCTGTGAGACCACAGCTGAGACAGTGTTTGTGAACTCTAAAGAACGATATAAGCCTTGAACCCTTTGGTCTGAGAATGCCCTGTACAAGTATGCAGCCTGTTATGATTGGGACTGGAGGTGGGTGCCTGGTGGGGATAATTTTCCAAGGAGGCAGTTGAACAGATCAGATGGTTAGGATGGAAGGGCTGTTCCCACCCACAACAGTCTGATTGGTTCCCCATAGTCTGGGTGGGAAAGGGGGTCAGGTAGAGAGTCTGAGTGGTTCTCTTGCGAAAAAGTGTTCTAGGACAGGTGGAGGAGGGAGAGGAAGCTCCTAGGGTGTCAAGCTGGAGCCACAACATTCAATTCAATGCCTGGGCCTCAGCAGGAAGAGCACCGTGGCTGAGAGTCCTTGAAGCTCTCTGATAGGGATAAGGCAGGGAGAGCTCCAATCTGTCAGACTTTCCAAGAAACCAGGGATGTACAGCCCAGGAAATCAGTGCATGTAGGAGCCTGCCCCACCTGTGACCCCTTGGTCCCCTGCCTCTCTGCCCTTGGGTCTCCAGCCCCCCTGCTTCTACACTGCTCTCCCTGTGTCCACAGTCCACTGCTTGGCCTCCCCGGGCACCTCCCTTCCAGGCTCACTCTCCTCTCACATACACCAGAACTCTGTCTGCCGTGCAGCTCCTTTGTTTACTTCCAGAGCTTGTGGGCCTGCCCCCAGCCAAACACAACGAAACTCGGCCAGGGAGGGCTAGGCTCCAGGCTCAGGCTGGCCCCTCAGGGACAGGGAATGGCCTCCAAGCCAGGGAGGTAGCTCGAAGGTATGCTGCCCCCCACCCTGGGCTCTTGCTTCAGGTCCTGACAACCCAGGTTTCAGGCCTAGAGGGAAGAAACACAGGATCTGCCCAGAGCTGGGCAAGAATTCTTACTGTTGAAACAGCTTTGGCTAGGAGCCCTGGGAATCGAAGACCCAGCTGGAGAGAGATGGGGGAAATTTTGAGGCCCCCTGGGTGGGAAGCTGAGGCCTAGGCTTTCTTCTGCTGGTCCTCCCTTTCTTCAGCCAGGCAGAACCTGGTCCTGAGCCCTTGGAACAAAGACTCAGGTGCCCAAATTTCCCTACCAGAAGGCTGTATTCCCCTCCCAAGAGCTCATGCCTCGCTCTTCCCCATAGGTTCTAGTGGAAAAGGGAAGTGGGCATTTAGTCTGGGCCAAGCCCCAAGCAGGAATGTGTCTGGCATTGGTCCGTCTAAGGTCAGTAAGGTCAGTGGGGAGGTTACTAATGTATAATTATGTATTTATATATGGTATAATGTAAAGGGGAGGAGCTCCAGTTGTTTCTAGAGCTGGGGTGAAGGGGTGGAATGTGTGCCGAACTGGAGGGTAGCAGGTAAGATAAGATCACAGGTAAGATTACATGAGGAACCGTGGTCAGTGACAGAAAAGAGATGCCCCCATAGGGGAAGAGGAGATCGTGGCAGCCCACGTTCCCCAGTGAGAGGTGGAGGGCCCTTTAAATGGTGACCAGTTGATTCTGTGAGTATGATGTGGGGATGAGAGGGGACAGAGCAGACACTGGTGAATGAAGTGGGGATGACTTTAGAGGAAATGAAATCCCCAGTTTCCCTCCCATTTAAGGGATCCATTTTGGAGGCAACAAACTTGACTAAGGAATGTCAAAAAGGAAACCTAACTCTGTTGCTATGCCTCAGTGGAATAGATGGAGCTCTGGAAGAAAACCAGGAATGGGGTTAGAGGTAGCACTGGCCCTGCTCAGCCTGTGCTCTCTGTCCCATTCTGCTTTGGGCAGCCCGCCTCCCCTCTCTGGGACAGTCATTCTTTGAAGGGTCACTGGGTCCCCTGGGGTAAATAAGAAATCTGCCACAGTTTTAGGCATGGTTTTGTTTTTTATCTCATCAATGTACATTTTAATCCAACAGTCTAAGAGCCTCACACCCATGCCCAAACCCGCTCCCCCTCTTTCCCACCCCTGCCCAACCAGCATCCATCTGCCCCAGGGGCAGAAAGTCATCAAGCACAATGGTAATTCAAGGAGGAGGTGGCACCTGTGCCTCTCCCAAGGCGAGCCCTCCCTGGAGAGTCCAGAGATCGAGAAGGTCCCGGTAAGGAGAGGTGGTGGGCTGAGTTTCATTGGAAGACAAGGCCTCCTGGGTCTCAGTCCCATTCAGAGTCTGTCTCCCTGGGCCTGTCCCCGCCAGTCAGAGCAGCAGAAGGGCAGAGATCCTCAGACAGGGGGACTTGTGGATAGAAAGAGACCTTCAGCCCAGTTCTCACTCTGAGAGTGAACAAGGCTGTTGAAATCCCCTTTCACGCAGGCTGTGTAGATGCTCCTGGATGTAGCTTCCCGACCCCTCTGTGATTCCAGGAGTGCGTGGAGGGGCTCTTGTGACCAGCATCCTGGGATGTATCACCCAGGAAGACAGAGGCCAGTGCTGCTACCTGCAGCCACAAGACTCCACGACCATGTCCTCATACTGCTTATAGACCACGTTGTTGGCGGAGTCAATGAAGAGGATGCTGATGGGACTCAGCCGCGTGGGCACACAGCAGGTGGGTGGCGTGGACTCAGGGTCCATGGAGTTCATCAGGGTCTGGATGACTGCATGGTTCGTGGGCTCCAGGTGGGAGCGCAGGGGGAACTCACATAGCCCCTCGCAGTGGAAGGCCTCGTACTCCAGGGGCGCGATAATCCAGTCGTCCCAGCCCATGTCCTTGAAGTTGACATGCAGCGCCTTCCGACTGCAGCGGGCCTTGGGGTTCTTGCTGGGCCGCTTGCCCTGACGTGTGGCCAGTGGGGCCCGCCGCTTTCGCCGCTGGCTGAACAGGTACTCGTAGACGGTCTTATCATCTTGGCCAGAGCGGGCCTTAATCTCATTAAAGAACAGGTCCCGTTTCTTGGTGCGGCCAAACACCAGGAACAGGGCCTTCTCATGGACCTGCCGGGCAGCCCGGTCAAAGCCCAGGCCACGGAGGTCCACGGCCCGGCCCCGTTCCCAGGCCTCCAGCTCCAGGCACAGCTGGGCCGAGTTCTTAAAGTTTCGGAAGAGCTTCCAGATGTCGAACACCTCCCAGCCAGATCCATCCAGGCCTGGCATGGAACGCACATCCAGCAAGGCCGCCGGCTGTCGGCCGCTGGGGCAGCTGGACAGCTTCAGCTGGGCAGCTCGCCCACTGCCGGGGGCCACTGGCTTAGCTGTGTCCGAGGGCTTCTTCCGCAAGATTCGCAGCTCGGCCCCTAGTAGCCCATCCTTCTCCAGGGCGCTAATGTCAAACATGTACCTCTGCTTCCTGATCGCAGGACCTCGGTCATCTAGAGAGAACACCCATAAGTCATTCCCCACAACCTCACCAAGGGAGCTGGTCACCTTAAGGCCTCAGGGGAGGACCACAGCTCTTCTC
Source organism: Grampus griseus (assembly GCF_964374135.1). NCBI lineage: Eukaryota > Metazoa > Chordata > Mammalia > Artiodactyla > Delphinidae > Grampus > Grampus griseus. The sequence continues at coordinate 65,295,067 of NC_139008.1, forward strand.
CCCTCGAGAGAACGTTCTTTAACCTCTTCCCCACTCTGACAGAGGGCAAGACCCAAACCACTGGGAGCCTTTTTCAAAATAAGGGAGCTTCCTATACAGTCAACCAAGTAGGATTGTTGATCTGTAGATGTGGCTGTAGCTGATTTGAGTGATTCTGGGTGTTTCTGTCAATGAGATGCATAGCAGAGGTCCATCAGCCTTAGAACTGCCTTCTACCTGCCCCTCTCCCATCTGTTATCCAATATGATTTCTCTTTGGTAAGATAGGTGGAATGGGCATTATAATGACTCCTGTTTTTCCAGGGGAGGAACCTGAGGCTCAGAGAAGTTAGTAACTTGCTCATGGTCACCCATCTGGGAAAAAGCAGAGCTGGAACTCCAGCCTAGAACTTTTTACACCGGATCCTGAGCTGCTTCTACTATACCATGCCTTAAAGAAGATCTTAGTGTTCTTGTTTTACGGATGAGGGACAGAGAGGGGGAGTGACTTGCCTAAAGTCACACAGCAAGTTAACAAAAAAGCCTGTCTATAAGCCAATTTTCCTGGCTTCCCAGTATAATGATTTTGTTGTGTATGTTTCTTACCCTGCTGGGTACGTGAATGTGTGTGTGTGTGTGAATGACAGTTGTTGTGTGTGTGTGTGTATGGTTCAGTTCACATGTGAGTATGAAAAGTAATGCATATGTGAGTGACATGTTATATGCATGTATGATTGGGCTTGTGTGAATATTTGAAGGGTATGTATGTATATGTGTCTATATATATGTAAGAAGATTCCTTGCATATATGTAAGGTGTGTGTGCACGTGTGTACATGTGTGTGTGATTCAGCATGTACGCATAAATATAAGGCTGTGTGTGTGTATAAGAAGCTCAGTAGTATGTCCGAATCAGCATGCCTTCCTTCCTAAATACCAATTTGCCATTGGGAAACATTCATAATATTGCTCTAGAAGCTAATTAGGCCTTTAAACTCCCCATCTCCCCCCTCCAAGCTCCCTGAGAGCTGGGGGGCACAGGGACTTATTTTATGATTTCCCCAAGGGGCCACAGCTTGCTCTGGCTGGGCAGGCAGCCAGGCCACCTCCCCCAACCTCAGCCAGACCTGCTGCCTCTGTGCCTCCCCCCACCTCTGTCATTCCCCCACTGGCCAGCTCTAATGAGGAGCCTCTTCCTCTCTCTGACCCTTCCCCCACCCTGCCAGCCAAAGTCCCAAGACTCCCAGAACCAGAACGTATGAGCTGCCAGCAACTCTAGCAATCAGGTCCACCTCCCTCTTCACACTTATGGAGAAACTGAGGCCCTAAGAGGGGAAGGGACTTGCTGAGATCACACAGCAAGTTGAGAGGAAAAGCCAAGACAGTGATGTGGGGTGGGCAGAGGGAGAAGTGAAGGGAGCACATCGTCTCCTGGGTTCATGATAAAAATGATGTGTGTTTAGGACAGGACAAAAAGTTTTCATATTTGAAGGGCTCTCAGAAATCACCCAATCCAACCTCCATAGGGTTGTACTGATGGGGAAACTGAGACCCCAAAGGGAGAAGGGGCTTTCCCAAGGTCACACGGTGAGTTAGACCCTAGGTCTGTTGTCCACCCTGCCCCATCTCGTATATCTAGAGGTTGTTCCAGAACTCCACTATGCCTCATTTACTGTCGTCACCTATCTTGTCCCCTCTGCCCCCCAGGCCAAAGGCAAAGTGGGAGAACCATGGGTATCTGAGATTAATTTCTCTCTCTGCCATCTGAGAAAACCTACAACCCTCTGCAGCCTGGAAAGTCTGGCCAATTCACATAAGCACAGAGCATGGCCTGGTAATCAAGAGTCTTAGAGGCTGGTCCCCAACTCTGCCACCAACAGGCAGGTCTTATCTCCTTCCCAGGCTTCAGTAACCCCCTCTGCACCTTGCAGGAATGGCGCTTGGTGATCCCCAGGTGCCCTCCAGCTCTGACATGCCAACAGCCTGGGACCTGGAGTGTGTGAGGTAAGTCCCAGATACCACCCAGGCCAGATGCACACACCGTCTCCCACCAGTGCAGTGGCGGGGCTCTAAGAGCCCCCTCCATGCATGCAGATGCCCCTCCCTCTGAGCCGTGCCCCTGCCCCCCCCGCCCCCTCACCTTGCCCTTTGTCAATAAAGCTGGTGATGGTGTTGGCCAGGCCAGCCTCCAACTTCACGCTGCTGTTGCCTCCCTTTCTGTCAGCCTCGGACAGCGTCCTGTACAGCGAGAGCATGTATTCGTGGGGCGTGATTGGGGGCGGGCGGAATGGCTCCTTGGGCTCTCGAGGGGACCCAGGCTCCCTGGCCTTCTTCAGCAGGAAGGGGCTGGGGACAGATCCTGTCTTTGGTGGTGCCTTACCCCCAAGAAGCTGTCCTTTTGGGGTCACAGTCCGCGTTGCAGCCTGCCTTGTCTGGGGAGGGTGTCCTGGCTTGGGTTCAGGGCCACCCGATCTGGGGGGCAGCTTTTTGGGTTCATCCTTCTTGGGCTGTGTCAGGGCTCCTGTCTGCCCAGTGCCCCCCTTTGCCCTGGCATTGGTGGCCCCCCCACCGTAGCTGTGACCCCCCGGCCTGAAGATGTTCTGGGCCAGAGGGGGCCTCTCCTTGGCTTCTGCTTTGGCCAATCCTGGCCTGGCCCCCTGGGGTCTCTGGCCCAAGTCAGGGGCACCCAATACAGTGCAGATGAATTCCAGGTCCAGCCAAGCCAGGTGCCAAAGCAAGAAAGTGAGGACTTTGGGGAGTCTCATCCTCTGGACAGCCGCTGAATGACACCAAAGAGAACAGTGGCAGCAGCGGAGGTGCCTCTGGTTTGGCAGGAAAAACCATGAAAAGAGTGGACCCTCAAAAGCAGCGGCAGCAGCAGTAGCAGCAGAAGGAAAGGCTTTCTCCTCAGTCTGAGGCTCTTGAAGTCTGCCGGGTGTGTGTCTGTATCCAGTCCCATAGTGGAAATGCTCTCGTATCCAGACGTGCACCGTCTCCAGTCAGCAGCTGAAAATAACTCGTTCTTGAAAGGAGAAAGCCGACCGCCCCCTTTCTCCTGCACAACTGACTGAGGGCTTGAAGGAGGCTTGTATAAGGCTGAGGGATTTTTCCAAGAAGGAAGAATGGCGTAATGCTGCCTGTGTGCTCCAGTTCTTTTTTTTTTTTTTTAAGTTTTGAATCCTTTCCAGTGAAAATACTTACACACACACACACACACACACACACACACACACACACATGCCTGCAGGTGCTCAGAAAAATCTTTTACAAACCTGAACTCAGGAATTGGAAACGGAATTCCAACCCAAACCAATTTAATTACTCTCTGATGTCATGCTGTCTAAACTCATTTAAGTGCGATATATTTATGTGAAAAAAATCACCGGTGCCCTCTGAGGCCATGGCTCATGGGGACTCTTGGCACACAGCCCCGAGGGGGGCTTCTAGGCTTGGGGGGGGCTCTCAGTCCCACGGAGCAGACTCTCGGGTCTTTACCTCCACGTCACGGGGCAGCCCACCCCACCTTCCTGAGGAGAGATGCTGAGGAGTGAACTCAAGGATCTTAAGCCCCAGAAACATGAGGAGTGTGGGTTTTCAGTTAAGTCCTTGGGGTGTTTTTAAAGCAACCTTTGCGTCTAGTCTGGGACCTGATTTTTTGTTGGGGGGTGGGCAGTACAGATGGCAGCATTTACCCACAGTTTCTTTTACTTTATTAAACTTGTGGTGACCCAGAGACAGAAAAGTATCAGTACCCACTACACCCCTCCCCCCAGATGCCGTTGACTGAGCTCAGATTGTTACTTCAGGCTTTGGGGGCGCTGCCACCCTGAGCCTACTCCTTAGATGGAGGCAGATCCAGAGTGTACCTCACTGCCACCCCAGCAAAGACAAACTCAGTTTTGTTGGGAGGGACTGGCTGAGTCCAGGGGTGGCAGCCCCTGCCTGGGGCAGCAGCGGCCCCTTCAGGAGGCTGGAAAAATGATTTCCCACACAGTGCTTTTCTGGTAGTTCTGGAAGAAGTCTCAATTCCAGCTGGACTCGTGGGGGAAAACTGTTCCCTTTACCTGGAATACCCTCCTTTCACTCCCACAATGGGAGGTAGTCCTCCTCATCCTGAGAGCTTCAGCTGAAAATTTACCTCCCCCTTCCCTGGTTAAGAATCCGCCTGCCAATCCAGGGGGCAGGGGTTAGAGCCCTGGTCCGGGAAGATCCCACATGCCGCGGAGTAACTAAGCCTGTGCGCCACAGCTACTGAGACTGCGCTCTAGAGCCCGCGAGCCACAACTACTGAAGCCCACGCGCCTAGAACCCGTGCTCTGCAACAAGAGAAGCCACCGCAAGGAGAAGCCCGCGCACCGCAACGGAGAGTAGCCCCGCTCGCCGCAACTTGAGAAAGCCCACATGCAGCAACGAAGTCCCAAAGCAGTCAAAAAAAAAAAGTTTCACCTCCTCCAGGAAGCCTTCCCAGATCCCCACACAGAGCCAATTACCCCTTCTTGAACGTTTTGCTACAACACTTGTCACACTGTGAGAGGTATAGCAGCAGCAGAAGCAGTCAGGTAGGCTTCCTTCTTAATCCGAGATTCTTTGAGCCTGCCTGATAGAGATCCATTCCTACTCTAAGGTCACCAGATTGGTTTCCCAGCACAACCTGGCACAGAGTAGAAGCTCAGTAAGCATTTGATGAATGAAAGAAGATGAAACTCACAGCCCGGTTGTCCAGGTGCTCGACCAGCCTTTTCATGGTGATACGTCCAGATTCTTGCTGATCTTCAGAGCACAGCTGCATAACTTGGCCATTTCAAGCTTCATCTGGTGCCCCTAGGTCAGAAACCCCAGGAGAGCTCCACCTTCCCATCTCAAAGTATCAATACACTACCAGACACTGTTCAGGGGGAGCTTTACGGAAGAGCTGAATTCCTAACTATCCCTCCGGTTGCCCAGATTCACAACACTTGGCTTCCCTTTTGACTTGTCCACTTAAGCAGTCATCTCTGGGGCTCCTTTATCCTCTCCATCCCCACTGCCTCACTGTCTCAGTCCTCCTCACGGCCTGTCCTAATATAATTCCCTTATAACTGGCTTCTAAGCCTCCCGGATCTCTCTGTTCCAATCCTCCCTCTCTCTAAAACCTGCCCATTGAAAAGTGCCAACTCATGTGCCCTCTCCTCCATGAAGCCTTCCCTCATTCACCAGAAAATACACACTCCTGATTTGCCATCACACATTTTCTGTGCCCCTTTCCATTTTGGCAGCTCCAAGATTATCCAGTTCTGCCTCTGCCCCCCTGTCTCCGACACAGTTCATTTCTTCTACTCTGTGTACTTTTTTCATATTTAAAAAATCATAACGTAATTCCTTATAGCAGTAATAATTTATTTACATACCTGTCTCCCCCATGAGATTATGACTAGACGGCACCATATTTATCTTTCAATTATTCCCAGGGCTGGGCACAGGGCCCAGCACATAGCAGGTTCTCAGTGTGTCGTATGGATGAATGAATCTCTAACCGGCCCTTATATACAAAAGCCATCATTTTCTACTTTAAGGTATAGTTACTTACAGACATATCATGCCTTCCCTGCTGGACTCTGAGTTCCTGAAAGGAAGGGATTCTTGTCTTGCCACGAATTAGGTATTTTGTAAGCCTGAGTGAGCGAATAAATGAAGGGATGAATAAATCAAAAACATCGGGAATTCTCTGGCGGTCCAGTGGTTAAGACTCCACGCTCTCACTGCCAGGGGCCCGGGTTCAATCCCTGGTCAGGGGAACTAAAATCCCACAAGCCGCGTGGCCAAAATAAACAAACAAACAAATGAACAAAAATAAATCAAACAATCAAGATGCCCTTGAACATGGTTTTATAAAGAGTAAGGGCTCTTGGAGACAAACAGGCCTGGTTTTGAATTCTAGTTCTGCTATATGGCTTAGTATATTATATTATCTTTGGAAGCCTCTAAACCTTTTTGTAACTCTGAACAGGAATCATGGCAGTACCTACCTCACAGGGTGTTTGTGGGGATTCAATTAAATAAATTATAAAAAGTGATTAGCCTGGGCTTCCCTGGTGGCACAGTGGTTAAGAATCCGCCTACCAATGCAGGGGACATGGGTTCGAGTCGTGGTCCGGGAAGATCCCACGTGCCACAGAGCAACTAAGCCCGTGTGCCGCAACTACTGAGCCTGCATGCTGCAACTACTGAAGCCTGCGCACCTAGAGCCTGTGCTCTGCAACAAGAGAAGCCATCACAATGAGAAGCCCGCGCACCGCAGCGAAGAGTAGCCCCCTCTTGCTGCAACTAGAGAAAGCCTGCACACAGCAACGAAGACCCAATGCAGCCAAAAATAAATAAATAAAATAAATAAATTCATTAAAAAATAAGTGATTAGCCTGGTACCCAGCAAATAATAATAGCTGCTATTTATTGAGCATATACTGGAGTAAACTAGACTCTGGCCTTTGTATTGCACTGCATTTTTATCTTATTTATCTTCACAAGAACCCTATGATGAAGATACTCTCAGTACCCTGATTTTGCAGATGAAGAAACTGAAGTTCAGAAAGGTTAAATTACTTTTTAAGCCTAATTCCCTCTCTGACACATTTTATACCAAAGAATCCTAACCTAGCTTCTAGAAACACGAAAAGTGAAAGGGTGGTAGGGGGCAATTATGGTATTCTTGGCTTTTAGTCAAGGTCTCATCCAATGGGCTGGGACTTTGGGAACATGGAGGAGTCTCTGAGCAGGGCTATTATTTGAGGACCAGGGAACTCCAGAAATGGGGTGGGAGTCGGGGAAGGGGACTCTGGGCCTGCTTAGAAGGCCCTCTCCAGGGAGGAGCCCAGGGGACTGGCCTGGCTCTCACTATAAAGGTGACTAATCACTTCGGTCCCCTCTGGTAATTGCAACCAGATGCTGCCGCTGGCAGCACTTCAGTCCCAACATGTTTAATTACTGGGACGGAGAGTCCCTCACCCACCGCCCCCCCCCATGTCCCCCTACCTCCCCCTCTCCTGTCAGCAATATTAATGTCAAACTCGAGGTAGAAGATGGGAGTCTTGGGAAGCCACTGGCATGGAAACAACCTTTACAGTCCTTTCTACCGTGCAGAGCCTTTAACTTTTTTACATGTTTCCCTATCCATCTCACAGGCACTCCACAAAACATCCTCTTAAAGTTGGCAGGCCAGAGTATTTTTTATACCCATTTCACAGATGAGCAGTTAACTGAATCAGCAGCAGCAGCAGCAGCAGCAACATCATTTTTCAGGCACTTAGCAATTTTCAAAGTGGCTTCACATTCTTTATGCTATCTGAATCTCCTAATTCTCAGAGTCAGTTCAGCATGGGTGAGAGCTGGCTAAGAGTATGGGTTCCAGGATCAAACAACTTGGTTTGTGTCCTGGCTCTGCCACTAACCAATTGGGTGACCTTGGGTATTCATTCATTTATGTACTTAATTATCCATCAACTATACACTGGGTGTCTACCATGTGTTACATCCTGGGCCTAAGCACTGTATCTAACAGTGGACTACCAAGTCTGTGCTCACATTCTAGTGAAAAAGACAGACAAACAAGCAAACAAATGTATAATTTCAGAGAATTCTAAGTGTGTGAAGAAAAATTAAGCAGGGTCAAAGGGATGTCTATTTTAGATAGGAATGTCTCTTTGAGGGGGTGATGTTTGAGCAGAGATCTAGATGTAGGGAGGGAATGAACTGTACAAAGGTCTGGGAGAAGATCATTCCTGGTGGAGGGAACAGCAAATGCAAAGGCCCTGTGGCATGAATGTGCTTGGCATATCTGAGGAACCGGGAGAAGCTGGTGTGACTGAAACAGAGTGAGCATGGGGGAGGTGATAGATGAGGTCAGATCATGCCAGGACCACATTGAGAATGGCCTTGGAAACCAGAGAAAGGAAGTTGGATTTTATGTTTAGTGCAGTGAGAATTTTAAGCAGGAGATTTGTCTAACATAATGACTAAGAGCTGGACTACCTGCCTTTAAGTCCTGGCTCCCTAATTTACCAGCTGTGTAATCTCAGGACAATTACTTAAACTTTCTGTGCCTCAGTTTCCTCATATACAAAGTGAGGTTAATAATAATATACCTGCCTCAAGGTTGTTACAAATTTTTGTTGTAAGTTCTTAAAACAGTGTCTTATGCAAAGTAAGCGCTACATAAATGTTACCTATTATTGATATCTTTAAAAAAAATCACTTCTCTGAACCTGTTTCTTTACCTGTAAAATTAGAATAAAAATATCTGCTTCACAGACTGCTTATAAGAACTAAATGTATTTACATATGTAGAGCACCTTTCTTTCAGTAACTATCATATAGTAGGTACTCCATAAATTATGGTTAAAAAAAAGGTCAATTGTTAATATTGTCCTTGTTCACAAATGAGGAAATTGAGTCTCAGAGGAGTTAAGTGATTGACACAAGGCCACGCAACCAGAAATGATCACGGTAGGACTCAACCCAAACTCATGACTCTGAATCCAGTGCTCTTCCCCACAGCAAGGAAGGATTGATCTTTCCTGACATCACCTTATATGAAAGGGATTGCCTGGGAGGAGGGCCTGCAGCCCCTGGACCTCCATCTGTGCTTTTTATAATCTGTGGGGCATGGGCCATCCCCATCCAGGGAGCCCAGAGCACCCCAGCGGGAGCAGAGCTGCCTAATCCTCCCCCACATCCCCATCATCATTCCGGTTTGTGTTGTTTTAAACGTCCCAGGAGCTGCCACTCTTCTGGGATATTCTCCACCAAGCTCTCAATGGTTCCCCCAGCTGAGCTCCTCGGGAACTGCACCTTGTCAGAGCATGTGGGCGCTCCAGTGAGGTCGGTCCATCCCACTCCCTGCAGATACTATAATCTGGAAACTGCATGTGGGTGTATGTGTGTTTTTGCCTGTTGCAGGTGTGGTGCACAAACAAAGCAACCACACATTTTCACTTTTATTCTTTACTTAAAGTATTTTTATTTTAAAACTTCTTAATATTTAAAAAATGTTTTTTAAAAATTTAAAAAGTAATGTGTATTAGAAAGAAAGGTAATACAAATTCATGATGAAAAAAAGTTCAGACAGTACAAGAGAATACACAGGAAGTCCCCCTCCCACTCCAGACCCCCAGTTTTCCAGACCTTCTCAGAAACAACCATTTCTATCCGTCTCCTGGATGACTTTCTATGCAATATAAGCTTTGAAAAAAACCTTTTTATTGAAGTATGATTTCTATACTGAATATATTTAAATTACAAACTTAAATAATTTTCATTGTAAAAAAAATAGAAGTGAAACAGTACCAAAGGATGTTAAATTAAAAGAAGCCACTCCCCAATCTCTCCGCCTAGAGGTAACCACTGTTAATAGTTAGGGACCTGGAAACCTTATTGTCATTCTTGAGCTCAGAAACCTCAGATTCTTGCTGGACTCCTTCCACTCCTCCCTCCATTCATCTACTTTATCTCCCACTTTGCAAGTAAAAACTCTAAGAGGTAAGTATTATTATCCCCATTTGCAGCGGAGGAATTTGAGGCTCAGAGAGGGGAGGCGAGGCGGGTTGCTCAAAACACAAGGCAGAGCCAGGAGTTCAAACTCAGGTGAGTGTGTCTGCCTCCAAGCCCGACGTTCTTCCTGCCATGTTTCTCCACCTGGTTCCTGTCCAGATTCTTAGAGTTTAGTTTCTGTGTCACCTGAGGCAGCAGATAGAGTCTCAGGTTAGAATATAATTAAGGGCTCATCTTTTTTTTTTTTTTTTTGGCCACACCTCATGGTATGCAGGATCTCAGTTCCCCCACCAGGGACCAAACCTGTGCCCCCTGTAGTGGAAGCCTGGAGTCTTAACCACTGGACCACCAGGGAAGTCTAAGGGCTCATTTTTTGAGGAAAGAGAGGACCCAGTCCTATGGGAGCTGTCCCTATACATCTTTTTACTGCCCAAGCCCTGAATGGTGGTGAGCAAATGGCACCCACTTCAAAGAAATGTCAAGCTTGGGTGAGTGGGTATTTAGAGCTTGACTTGGTCAGTGGGAAGGGGCAAGGACTGGAAAGAGACCTGCCCACGGAGACAGGGTCAGCGCCACGGGGGGGAATACCCAGCTGATGGAGGGGATTGTGTTATTATCTAATTATAAATCCAAGGAGACTCATACGATACAACCAAGTGGCAGAATCAGCCAGAGGAACGCCCAGAGGAAATCCCCGGCAATCCCCAAACATCCATGCTTTTGCACATCACTGTTCCATGAACACTGCTTGGAATGCCCTTCCTGCCTTTGTCTGCTCAGCAGATTAATCCTTCATCATTAGGTTATATTGTCACCACCTCTATGAAGCCAGCCACTCCCTCTTTACAGAATTTATCACCCTGTAAATGTGTGAAATATACATTACTCACCTGCCTCTACTTAAGTCTGTGGACTGAGGCTCTAGGCAGGGTCCATGTGTTATTGTTCTTTGGGTCTCTCCCAGTGTCTAGCACAGGATTTGACACATAGTAGGTTCTTAATCAATATTTGTTTAATGATAAATAAATGGACTCTGATGGAAAGCAGCGAGTGGTTCACAATCTATTACAAGATGCTATATTCTTTTGGTGCCTCGAGCTCTGCTTCTGGCAGTTAGCTTGCAGTGAGAAAGAGGGGAATGATTGAGGGTTATTTTTTTTCCCTCAATTTTTCCCCTGTCATCCTCAGCTCACCTTGGTCACTCAGAGTGCTGACATGGAGAGGAAGATGGAGAAAGGGGTGGGAAAAGTCTTCTCTGAATTCGTGTCGTAGCTGGCTTTGTGTTTTCTGGGTTTGGCAGATGCTTTTAGCTGTTTCTGTCCATCAACGAAACATCATGGAGGGCTTTTATGGGCTCTTCAGGGATTCCCTGCTGGAGCCCTCTCCTGCACTCCTCTTAGCAAAGGCATCTCTATTGCCAATGGTCATTTGTCTTCTCACTTCTGGAGTCCCTTTACCCCTCTGGGAGGCCCTACCAGACAGGACACAGGATAGGCCTATGCAGCTCTCCTTCTTTTACTTAGTCCCCATCCAGCCTACAGAAAACATTCCCTGACAAATTCTGGGAGAGCAGGACAACCCCAACACAGCAGCACTCTCCTGGGTCTGCCACCAAATCAGTTAGCAGGCTTGTCTCTTGTTGATAGATTTCCTGGGCAGGAGGTAGATCCAGTCATTATGCTCCCCAACTGCAATGGGGTTGGATGTGGTACCTCCAACCCTCCTGGAATGCCCCTCTTCCGATCACTTGGCTCAAGCAGTTACATCTTCCCTGAGAAGGGTGGGGACTCACAGCCAGAAATATCTCCACACAAATTTTCTATCCTCCATTCTCTTGACACCATAAAGGATTTAAGAACGTTAAAACAGATTTTAAGCTATTAGAAAAAAATATATAGAGAGAGATATATATATGGGTTTTTAGCCCATCACTTTGAAATTTCACATATGTAAGTTTAAAAAGAAAGAAAGTCAGTCAGTCCAGGCAGCCTCTTGGTATGGGGCAAGGGGAATATCCATAAATAATGAGCAAGCCTGGGGTGCGGGATCCACTTTACAGTCCTGAAAAAGGGTTGAGATAAAAAGCATGTTCCCAGAGATGGAATTTAGGGCATAAAGAAAGAGCTCCAGTTCACTTGGAGGGGACTAGGGTTGGTTTTCTTTCAACTGATTCGTTGTCTCTCCCTCCAATCCAGCCTCCTTTGAGGACTTCTCCCCACTCTAGTTCATCAGACAGGTTTGAACATGGCCAGACTCTAACTGTGGCTGGATTAAGTCTTTCCCTACAGGGCTCTTGGGTCCCAAGCAATTCAAGTGCTGTACATGAACACCTTTTTTTTTTTTTGTCCCAAACATTCCTGGCACTTCATAGGATGTCTGAAGGCTGATGTACTCTCAAAGCCTACAGAATCTCTAGGGGGGAATGCTACCCACTCTCACACATCAGCTAACTCCACTTTCTTCTCTGGCCCAGACAAAATACCCAGTTGTACTACTTTATTATGTTTTAATACAATTTCCAACTTGCTGTTAATACATTGTATTATTATCCAATACTAGCACATAACAAATATTCCATAAATGTTTGTTGGATGAATGAGTAAATCAATAAGGGAATGAATGAATGAATTCCCTTTTACAAAAATCAAAGATTACTGTTTGTTTTAATCCTCTTTGCTTATTCTTCATGGTCTTAAAGTGTATTATGTAGTTTGTTGATAGATTTTATGTCATTAACCTTTGTAACACTGAGGCTGACTCCATTCATTCATTTCATGGATGCTTATTTAGCACCTACCCAGTGTCAGGCTCTGTGTTAAATGCTAAGAACAAGTCAGAGATAGCCTCCTATTCTCATGAAGCTTAAATTTTCAAGGGGGAGAAAGATAATAGGTAAACCAAAATAAGTAAAAAGTACTATGAGGGCTTCCCTGGTGGCGCAGTGGTTGAGAGTCCATCTGCCGATGCATGGGACACGGGTTCGTGCCCCGGTTCGGGAAGATCCCACATGCCGCAGAGCGGCTGGGCCTGTGAGCCATGGCCTCTGAGCCTGCGCGTCTGGAGCCTGTGCTCCGCAACGGGAGAGGCCACAACAGTGAGAGGCCTGCGTACCGCAAAAAAAAAAAAAAAAAGTACTATGAAAAGAGTACTGCAATAGAAAATGATAGGGTATTACTTTACATAACATGATCAGGGAAGACCTAGCTGAGGAAGTACCATTTAAGTTGAGACGTGAAGGAGGGGAAGCTGTCAGGTAATCCAAGAGTTTGGGGTAAACTGGTTTAGGAGATGGCAAAGTATGCCATCTCCCTGAGGTTGCAAATGCCCTGAGGTTGGTGTAACATTCCAAATACTGTAGTGAACATTCTTGCACACAACCTGTTGGGAGAATATTTCCCTGGGGTAGACTCCCACACAACTGAGTCTTTGCATCCTTTTGTCTGTCCAATGTCTGGGATGTTTCTTCTTCCCTCTCAGCATAGTTTGCCTTTAAGAATCACTGTCCTCCCCCCACCCCTCACTTACTTTCTCTTTCTCTCAGTAACTATTAAGAACTTGTTTTGTTCTTATAGGAGAAAAATACAAAGATACTCTTATCAAAGTGTTCTTTTCTCAGGTTCCCTTTGGCTGTGAATTGCCTGTTTCACTCCTGCTATCCATTCATACATCCATCTATTCACTCAGCACTTACTTAGCTCCTATTTTGTACTAAGCCTTGTGCTGGGTGCTAGAGATACACAATCTTATACAGTGTTTCTCAAAATATGTTCCCAACGCATCGGGAATCACCCAAGGTATTTGCTTGAATGCAGAGTCCCGGGCTCCACGCCTGGTTTACTGACTCTCTAGTGGGGGAATCCGAGAGTCTGCACTTTAAGAAGTTCTCCAGTTTTGTGTTTTTTTTTAATCCCAACTAAAACTTTAGACCACTGAGTGGAGAAGAGAGGCAGGTGAATGAAAGTGCATTGATAATTTATGCACAAAACGCTATGGAAAAAACGCCTCTAGAGTCCTCTAGAGAAAATCAGGTTCACGCATAAAATTGGACAAACTGCGGTTCTCCGGACGGATGCAGGACATTCAGGCAAAGAAAACACCCTGTTCAAAGCCATGTGTGTTCAAATGACACTGAATAACTATGCTGTGAGTGTTGTGTTGCCTGAAGCCGTTTGGGGCTTCGGGGGTCTGAAGATGAAGCTGTATCCCGACGAAGCGCCCTTGTTAATTGTATTCGGGTTTGTAGGTGGAACAGTGCGCAGGCGCACCTAGAACCAGGTGACCATACACATGCGCAATGTGTAATCCCGAAGCCAAAAGAGGTATGATTGAGAGCAAGTTTTTTTCTGTTACTAAAACTTCCCTTACTCGAATCCAGCAAGCCTGTCTGTCCCCATTTCTGGCGAGGGAATCTTAATATCTCTTAATATTATCCCGTTTTTTCTTCCGGGCCACACTTTTAAGTCGGCTGCCAGTACTCAACATGGCGGAGGCCCCTAGGTGGCGCAGTCCGTCCTTAGGCGTGCTGCACGCAGGGGCGGGGGCCCTCCGAAAGGGCGGGAGTTTGAGGGGCGGGGCCTGCGCCCCAGCCCCTTGGTGGGCACCCGCCCCCGGCCGGGCCTTAGCTGCTACTTCAGGTGCTGCGGCGCTGAGGAGCACCCGAGGAATCTGCGGGAGCCGAGCGTGGTGAGGTGGGGCCTTAAGGGCAGGCGGGAGGTGCCCGGGTTAACGGTCTGAGGCCCAGAGGCTGGCCCTCTTAGAGCGCCTTAGGGAATTCCGTTCGGGCAGCGGCCGAGGCCCAGAGAGGGGCTGGGACCTGTCCTAGGCGGGTGTGTCCGCGTGCTGCTGCCGCCAACACTCTGCGCTCCCAGTCCGCGTAAAAAGGGATCTTCCCGAGCCCGGGGTTGTCCGGTAAGGCGCTGCGCTCTCCTAAGCGTCTCGCTCCTGGCTCCCAGAATTTTGCGGCTCCCTCTGCCTTTGGGGCTTTGCACATGATCTGTCCGAAAGTCCAGTCCTACTCGCCACCCTACTCTGGAACGCTCATTCTTCGGGACCCACCTTAAATAGCACTTCCTCGGAAACCTTTTCCAACCGCTTTCTGAAGGCGCAGTTAGCTCGCTGCTGGGTTTTTGCACTCATTGCACCGAGTTACTTTTCCTGCATCTCTTTTACAGCCGTGCACTTGTTGGGGCGTTATGCCTTGCCTTTTTCATCTGTATCCCAGGGTCTAGCACGTGATGATCATAATAATAGCTAATATTTATTGAACAGCCACAAAGGTGCTACGAAATGCATTACCTGTAAAGGCCCATTTAATCCTCAGAGCGATTCCATAAGGTGGGTTCTATATCTTCACATTTTATGCGTGAAGAAGCTAAGGCACTCTTAGATCAATTTGCGTAGAGTCCCACAACTAATAAGTGAGTGGAGCCGGGATACGAATTCTAGGCTGTCCATCCCCAGAGCATGTAATAATTCCTGGATTGCCTTTGGGTTTGGTAAATGTCTGTTGAATTGGTGTTTACATTAGCTCCATGAGTTATGGAGGCCAAGATTGTGATGCACATGAGAAGGCTTAGAAAGGAGAATTGATGTTCCCAAATGTACGGAGTGAGTTCATGAGGAACTAGAACCTGGTGCTAGCCCTTGTTCCTTCAGTCACACTCTACCTTTCTTTGGTCCTTGTCCATCAGAGAGCCGAAGACTTAGACCTCATCATTTCACACCCTTTAGAAAGTGTCCCTCCCAGAGCTGTGATTTCATATTTCATGATTTAGGGGGCAGCATTTTGTAATGGAAGGGTGTAGAGTTTCGAAGCAGATTGGGGTTCAGTATTTGCTCTGCCGCTGACCAGTTATACCCCTTCCGTGTTTTGAGCCTTAGTTTTCTTGTCCATAAAATGAAGGCAATAATTTCTTCTCAAAGTGTTTTTTATGAAGATTGCAAATAATTGTGAGAGAGTAAAGTGCTGTACAAACTACATGATCTGTTTCTTTTGGGGTTTTTTGTTTGTTTTTACCTTTTAGAAGATTATAGAACTGTCAGCATTTTGTAAGACCTTTGATATGGATCATGTTGCCTAATGTTCTTATATCCATTCATTTAGTCAAATATCTAATGAGTACCTGCTATATACCAGGCACTGTTTTAGGAGCTGAGAATACAGCAGTCAACAAAACAATATTCTTGCACTTGGGAAATGTACATTGGGTTAGCTATAGTACACATAATACTCAGATAGGGACAGATGAAGCATGGTAAAGTAAGTAGAAAAATACCAGGGACTTCTCTGGCAGCCCTGTAGTTAAGACTCCCCGCTTCCACTGCAGGGGGCATGGGTTCAATGCCTGATTGGGGAACTAAGAGATCCTGCGTGCCGCATGGTGCGGCCAAAAAAAAAAGAAAGAAAGAAAAGAAAAGAAAAATACCAGTTTGTGTGGAGGGGTGGTGGTATTTTATATTGGGTGGTTAAGGAACAACTTACTGAGAAGGGGACATTTGAACAGAGAAGGTGGCAAGGGAGCCAATCATGAGGATAACTGGAAGAAGAGGCCCTGGATGAGTGTGTGGCTTGGTGTGTTCCAAGCATGTACAGCAAGGAGGGCTGTGTGGCTGGAGAGATGTGAGCAAAGGGGAGAGGAGTAAGAAATGGAATTAAAACAATTGGAGGCTGGGATCAAATAATTAGGACCAGGTAAGCCAATACAGTGATTGTGGTTTCTACTCTTGATTAGCCACTGGAGGGTTCTGAGTGACCGAATCTGTCACTGTTTTAATATTTATTTATTTATTTATTGCTTTATTTACTTATTTATGCCATACCATGTGGGATGTGGGATCTTAGTTCCCCAACCAGGGATGGAACCCTTGCCCCCTACAGTGGAAGATCGGAGTCTTAACCAATGGACGACCCAGGAAGTCCCTGTCACTGTTTTAAAAGGATCACTCTGACTATTCTGCTGAGAAAAAGCAAATTTTGAAAGCAAGGGTAGAAGCATTGCTACCACCTAGGAAGCTTTTGCAGTTATCCAGGTGTATTAGTTATCTACTGCTATGCAAGAAATTACCCCAAAACTTAGCAGCTTGAAACAGCAGTCATTTATTATCTCATACAGTTGTGGGTCTGAAATCTGGGAGCAGCTCAGCTGGCTGTTTCTGGCTTAGGATCTCTCAGGAGATTGCAGTCAAACTGATGTCTGGTCTGCTCCCAAGATGTGGTTCCTTACCACTGGGCCTCTTCACAGGGCTGCCTGGGTGTCCTCAGGACACAGCCGAGAGAGTGGGGAGAGAGCAAGAGCTAGAGAGAGGGGAGGCCTTTTATGACCTTGTCTTGGAAGTCATTTCTACTTTACTCAGCTTCATTAACTTTATTCCAGATCATGCTCAAGGGGAGAGAGTTTAGGCTCCACCTCTTGAAGGGAGGAGTATCAAAGAATTTGTGGGCATACCTTAAAGCCAAGAGTGGCTTTGCTCAGGATGATGGTGGGGGTGGGTCAGAAGCGATAGGAACTGGTAGAGCCAACAGGATTTGCTGATGGATTGGTTATAGGCTGTGGGAGAATGGAGTCAGTATAACTGTAAGGCCTTTGGGCTTGAGCAACCAGAAGGATGGAATTAGCATGTACTGAAATGGGGAAGATTGGAGGAACAGGAGTTCACTTTTGGATGAGTTAACTTTGAGATGCCTGTTAGACATCTATATGGAGAAGTTAAATAAATGTTTGGATTTAGTATAGGAGTGTGATGTGCCAGATGGGCTGGAGATGTAACACTGGGAGTCACGGGTGTATAGGTACAGTTTTAAGCCATGAAACTGGATGAGATTATCTAGAAAATGAATGTAGGTGGAGAAGAGGTCTGAAGCCTGAGCCCTGGGGCCTCCAACCTTGAGATGGTGGGGAGGAGCCAGCAGAGGAGACTAAAGGGAGAGAGGCCTTAGAGGTAGGAGGAGGATGGAGAGAGGCCCACATATGAGATTTATATAAGGAGCTGTGTGCTAATTTCTTTTTTTCTGGAATAAGAAACAAATTGTCTCTCCAGACAAATATATATAGTTTCTTTTCTCAGGAACTAAAGTGTCTGTGCCCTCACGTGTTTTTTCTTTTTTGCTTTAAGTGACAAATTCTGTTTAATAATACCAGTTCTCCTCTTAGTCCTTGCAACATTTACACCTCTACTTCAAGTTTAGGTGGTGTTGCTGCTATTTTAAATTTATTTAAATACTCCTTTTGGAAGAATTTGGATGAGATGAGACAAAATATATAATTTATGTCACTCTTGTCTCACTCTTCACCCTAGGTTCAGAGGTCACTGCCCTTCCCAGTCTGGGTCCTAGCAAAAGTAGGAAGTCAGTCTTCCTCATTTCTGTATCACTGTGGCCAGTTACCAGATGCTAAGCTGGAATTCATGAGTGTTTACAGGATAAATTAACGTATAAAAGAAGTGAATCTTTTTCCTTTTCCTGTGGTAATGATAACATCTATTCAGTGGTTTACAGTTTACAGAGCACACTGACATCCATTATTCTCATTGAATGCAATTCAGTCTGTTACCATTTGCCAGCTACTGACCTTTTCCTTTCCTGAGGGCCGTTGAAACCTACCTTTCTTTTGGAGCTTTGCTAGTTTATTTATTCTCTGGCTGATCTGACTGTGTTAATGAAAGGTGCTGAACTGTGTCTTGAGGAAGCTCAGAACTGAATCTCAATTTCAGAAAAATTCCTGGTGTAATTTTTCTCTGTTCCCTCCATCTTTTTATTCCTGTTTGTGTTTTTTTTGGCGGGGGGGGGGGTGTGTGTTAATCATAAAACAATTCAAGTCATTTTTTAAATAAACTTTATTTTTTAGAACAATTTTAGATTTACAGAACTTGCATAGTACAACAAGCTCCTATATACACTGCACCCAGTTTCCCCTGTTAGTAACATCTTATATTAGTATGGTACATTTGCTACAATTTCGCATCATTTTTGAAGTAAATGGGGCATACCAATAAAATACGAACAAAATGAAGTTACTTCATCTCTGTAAGCCTCAGTTTCCTTATCTGTAAAATGAGAGGGTTGGACTAAATTTTTAAATAGCTCTAAAATTTTTAAATTATCTGCTAAAGTAAAATAATCATATAATTCTAATATAATTCCATTTTTTTACTGAGGTGGTACTATCATTTTCTAAAATAATGTATACACATTAACAACAGCCTTATTCTAAAAGAGGATTTAGAGAATTCCCTGCCAGTCCAGTGGTTAGGACTCTTGAGCTTCCACTGCAGGGGGCGCAGATCAAACTAAGATGTTGCAAGCCGCTAGGCGTGGCCACAAATAAATAAATAAATAAAAAGAATAAAAGAGGATTTAATAGGAGAATTCCAGGAACTATGAGAGGGCTGCTTATATATTAGGTTTGTATAATATATATAAATATATGATTATAAATATATATAATATTATTATATTAGGTTGAATTACATGAAATTATCATTTTGTTAGGTTAAAAAAAGGGCAGATATCGGCAATTTCATGGGGTTTAACCGAATGCTTTTGGGGGTAGGGATTCAAAGGAGTGTTAGGGAGCCTTTGGGGCCTCTGAGACTCTGCAAAAGCCTGGCCCATCCCTCACAGTGTTCGGGGAGAAAAGGCTCTTCAAGTCCCTTGAAGCATCTCAGAGCTACTCTTGTTGTTAGTCGTGTTGTCGGTAAGAGCTACTTCCCAGCAGGTTTGTGCCTCCATCCAGAAGAGAGAGATTGAGCCAGCATTTCACAGCTGTGGTGGAAAGGAAGGGCAGAAAGGGAGGACACTGGAAGTACTAACCCAGTTGATCAGCTAGGAAGAGGCATCCTGGAGTGCTGGTGCCACTATGCCTTTCCTGGTGCCGCTGTACTCTTCCTACTTTATGCCCTTTCCTTACTGTCTAGTACAAGCTCAGCAAACCCGGGTATCTGCAGTTGCCCAGGAGGTGATTAGTAAGCTGAGTTTTCCTCTGTAACTCTGTTATAAGAAAAACAATAGCACAAGTGCAATGACATGACAACTAAAATCTGCTATCGGTGTGAGGGAGAGGCTAGGCCAGGGCAGGGGCCTGAGACTAAGGTGAACTGGAGAGCATATGCCTTATCTAAAGGGGGCAGACACTGTTTCACTGCAGCCTGTTGTCGCCTTGTGGGAATGTGGGTCAGGGGTCACTAGATATGCTGATTACCCAAACGAGCCAGAAATATGAATTTTTATATGTATTTTGCCAATGGTAAATGTTGGCACCTAACTTAAGTTCTTAAAAACCATCGTATAGGCCACACAATGATTGAAAAGAACCTGCAGGCTACATTTGTAACCTCTGGCCAAGGGTTTAGATCTGCCAGGAGTGAGGCCCACATGCATTTCTTCATTATGCATTGTTGACAAGCTACTAATGACCAAAATGAATTAGCTCCTGCCTTTGAGGAACTCACAATTAGTGGAGAAGATAGACAAGTAGTAATGATAAGATGTAACATAGACATTCTCTCTATACATTAAATATAAATTTATGTATATGGCTATAAAACTGATAAATTATTCCTGGATACATCTGGGAGGACCTGATAGGAAGTGGCATTTGAGCCAGGATGTAGAAGATCAACAGTTTGGTGCATTAAAGGGACATGGGGCCCCTGAAACTCCCACTGTATGTGCAAATGTTACGTTGGCATTTGCTGTATATACCATTTTCTTCAGATAATGAGACTGATGCTGCCAAGAAGGCAGCTCTAATAGACCATTTTCTTGATAGGTAGCTGGAAATACAGATACTCCTCAAACCTGCTGATGGGTGTCTCAGGGCTGATAAGGTGAGAGAACTCTACCCCCCTCCTCTGCCCCCAGGTTATCGTGTGTTTTAGAGGCCTAAGAAACTCAGAGGTCATGGAGCTGGGCACCCTCATTTTTGGATGAGGAGCCTGAGGAAGTGGCGTGCTCGAGGTCCTAGAGCCCATTAGAGACAGAACTTGGACTAGCACCCCAAACTCTCGATCATCTTGCCTCCCCGTCTCCTGGGTGTGTCTGAAGTCACTGGTTAGGCTGGCCTCCCTCACCTGCCCCCATTGCCCTGTGCTGGCCCATCTCCTGGCGGATGAGGAGGGTTTGCCATCCTGCTGAAGCTGGCTCCTTCTTCCCTCTGTTTTTTGGTTCCCCTGCCTGAAATGCCTGCTATTCTCTGTCAGAGAGTCAGATTGCTTGTATTCAAATCCCTAGTCAACCAAATGCCAACTGTATGAACTAGGACAAATTGTTTAACCTTTCTGATTTCTCAGCTAAGGCTTAGCCTTTGTAAGCCTCAGTTTCCTCATCCATGTGTAAAGTTAAAATAGTACCAATGCTGAAGTATGATAGGAAAGCATTGGAAGGTTTCATGATTCTTGTGATGCCAAAATGACATGGTATGTGTAAAGCACTTCAAGTGACTGACCCATAGAAACACTTAACAAGTATTAATTATGATGATGATTCACACTGTTCACAGCCCCACAGCTTGGGTTAAATGTCCTTCTTTTGTCTTCCCATACTATCCTGTGATGTCTCTGTTATTACTGCACAGACCACATTGTATTGTAATTGTGTCCATCTCCCCTGCTAGCCTAAAATCACCTTCAGTGATTCATTCAGCAGATGTTTATTAGGCACTGTGCCAGGCACTAGGGATGCAGTGGTAAACTAGGAGCTCTTGGTCGAGTGCAGAGTTACGAAAGTCATGCCAGGAAACACTAGTCCTGTGAGCTTGCGTCATGGTCCAATAAATTTGGGAAATGATGCTCATCACATCCCCCCCCCTTTAGAGATTAGGTCCATCTTAGTATTTGAAAAGCTTTGAGGAGTACTGTACTTTGTCCAACCCAATTTTACAGAACTTAATGAGTATTTGCTGAATAAATTTGAGTCATCTAGGGAGTTCTTTCAACTCCACTGTGTGCTTTAGTCCCCAGCTCAAGAGGAGGTCCAAGGGACACAGCAATGATTAGAGAGCCTGCTGGGAGCGAACAGCCTCTGGCTGCATAGGGACCTGTGGACTTACTGTCTGGTGCCCCCATGGAGACAGGGGACCCTGGGTTGAACAATATGAAGCCCCGGTCACTGCAGCTGGTGCTGGAGGAGCAAGTGCTGGCGCTACAGCAGCAGATGGCAGAGAACCAAGCAGCTTCCTGGCGGAAGCTGAAGAACTCCCAGGAGGCTCAGCAAAGGCAAGCAACCCTCGTGAGGAAGCTGCAGGCCAAGGTGAGGCAGCTGCCCTTTCAGGAAGGGGAAGGAGGAGAACACTTGGGGCTGGGGACTGAAGCGGGATGAGGTTTGCAGAAGATGGAGCCACGTGGTGGGAATGTCCTAAACAGCTCTCCTTTGATGTCTACAACTTCTCCACCAGCCATCTACGATGTCCCTTTCAAAGGTGACCTTCATGAGGGGTCAGTTAGTTGTCTAGGTTTGCTTTCCTAGTCTAGAGCTAGGACCTGATCCTAGGTTTGCCGGTTCCAAAGCCCATGAACTTCCTTCTCCAATACAAGAGCTGTAGAGAACATATGATTAAATGACCAAATGGAAACTGTAAGATGTTGTGGCCTCATTTCACTGTCATCACCCAGTCCCTCATTCACAGCGCATTTGCCCACGACCCTTGGGGACCTTTGCTTTGGGCTGTTGGTACCAGCCGTGCCCATTGCCGTGTCCTGCTCTGTTTGCCCCAGGTGTTGCAGTACCGGAGTTGGTGCCAAGAGCTGGAGAAGCGGCTGGAAGCCACTGGGGTGAGTGAGACTCTTCTGTGCTCCTCCTGAGCCCTCAAGGAGTATAGTTAGGCCTCATTTGCCGACTGAGGGAGGCTGGGGTGTGATAAGGCGGTGTTTGGAAGAAGCCTCTCTTTCATCAGCCCCTGAGAGCTTTCATCAGATACCTTCACAGGACCTAGCTATTCCTGCCCCATCAGACTCCAACACCAGGCTCTCTAAGGACAAAATGAGCTTTAGGAGACTTAGTATTACCAGATTGGAAGGGGTGTGGAATCCGAGAGAAGAGATGCATTTTTCCTCCAGGAGGTGTCAGTGTTTATCTGTCTTGGAGAGATGTGTGCCTTTGCAGGCCTGAAAAACCCGTATTTGTGACAGAGAGATTTCTTTGTGCTGTGGGCTGGGTAGAACTGGCTTTCAAAAACCTATCTGCCTTTCTTCCAGCTCCCTCTCAGCATCTTCTCACATTACCCTCGGAAGAGTTCTCTCAGAGGAAGGAAAGGACGAGACTTAACTATGTACCGTTCTATGTAGGCCAGGCACCCTTAGGCATTGTCATAGAATTACGTCACTTAACCTGCAAAGCAACTTTTCAGGGGAATGATATCACCTTCATTTTGGAGCTGAAGACTTTGTGGCTTAGAGAAGTTATAACTTCCCAAGGTCCAAAAATTAGCGTAGTAGAAGCCAAGACCATTAGTGAAAGAAGCTGTATTTTATGCTTCTTAGGTCAAAAGTTCTTTTCACTACCAAATGCCATCTTTCACGAGAAGTCACTGGTTTACGTTTGGAGAGAGGGATGCAGTGGGTTTACTTGAGGAATGCAGTGATTGAGAAAAGAGACATATTGCTAACAAAGGGGAGAAAGAATAAAAAAAAAAAGCTGGGGAATTCCCTGGCAGTCCAGTGGTTAGGACTCTGTGCTTTCACTGCTTGGGGGTGGTGGTGGGGTTATCCCTGGTTGGGGGCGCTAAGATCCCACAAGCTGCTCGGTGTGGCCAAAAATAAAAATAAAATAAACGGATGAACTTTAAAAACAATAAGCAGGCTGCAGTAGAAGGGGGCATCAGGGAATTTGTCTGCGGGATGTTCTTGTTGGAGGTAAATGAAAGCTTGCTTTTGTCTGGCTAAGGGACCGGTCCCTCAGAGGTGGGAAAGTGTGGAGGAGCCAAACCTGGAACAGCTGCTAACCCGATTGGAGGAGGAGCAACAGAGGTGATGGGCCCCAACTTTCTGGCCTGGGTGGTTGGCAGGCGGGTAGAGAAGGTTGATGGAAAACCTCTGTCTCGAGGGCTAACATGGATTAGAATCAAGGACTTCAGCCTTAGCCCTCCAGTTCCTGGCAGTGGAAAGTTCCAGTGGTTGTCATCTTACTCCAAGAGGTCCAAGGGTTGGCTCAGACCTTTGTTTAGTACTTGCTCCTACCCCTCCCCAGTGCAGGTGTGAGAGTCTAGCGGAGGTGAACACCCAGCTTCGGCTGCACATGGAAAAAGCTGACGTGGTGAATAAAGCGCTTCGGGAAGATGTGGAAAAATTGACAGTAGACTGGAGCCGGGCCCGGGATGAGCTAATGAGGAAGGAGAGCCAGTGGCAGATGGAGCAGGAGGTAAGAGAAACAGTGGGCGGGAATGGTGAGAGGAGGACTTGGAGTCTGGGCGCTGCCTGGTCAGTGCTGGAAGGGGTTAACTTCAGGACCTGGATGGAAACTGAGCTGTTTGTTAAAGTCTCTGGCCGTCCTTACTGCTCATGCTGGCAGCTCTGCCCTGCTTGGGCTGTCACCTTAGTTCTGTTCTTACCTGCCCAGTCGAGGTTTTGCTGGCAGGTAGCATGACACTCAAAGCAACTCTGTTCCTGCATAGGTTTTAGATGGATCTTAAAGTTTACTGACCCCCCTCATCTGGAAGTCTGCAATCTAGATGCTAAGGAGGTAGCTGTTGAAATTGAATGGGGAAGAAATTTTCAGATCCCAGTTAAAGGAAACTAATGTTTCCTGGGCCGTTGCTCTGTGTTAGGCATTATGTTAGATGATTTACATATGTTATATCATTTAATCATCATTATAAGTCTGTGGTGATGATGGTAATAGCTCCCATTTGTTGAGCAGCTACTGTTTATCCTTTTCTAATCTAGCTCAAAGAAGGCCATATACCATCCTAGGCCCTTTGACCTCTTGAATCCCACTGCTAACTTTATTAAACACTTCAGCATCGCCTGAACATAGACACCCATTCATAAGCTATCTCCTTTAAGGCCCTCCACTTCCCCCCCAATAGTCAGGAGGAATCCAAGACTCCTGTGTTGGCAAAAGATGTCCTCTGCCCTTTGGTATGACCTGGGTTTCTGAACACACAGTTCTTCAAGGGCTACCTGAAAGGGGAGCATGGTCGCCTTCTCGGTCTGTGGCGGGAGGTGGTGACCTTCCGTCGCCACTTCCTGGAAATGAAGTCAGCCACTGACAGGTCAGTGTGGAGGTATGACGGGAGGAGGTTTGCCCCTACGAACTCTATTCGCATGACAGTGGGCTGCTATAGAAGGGAATCAGGTTGTGGGGGAAAGGCAGAGGTGAAAGAGTTGGTGGGGAGGGATGGAATTGTTGGATTGTTGGATTGAGATGACTTTTCCCAGACCTGCTCCTCAGGCTTCCCTGGGCGTGACCTCCATGCTCCCTTTCCTGTTCCTGGTCCCTGTTGGAGTCTGCTCTTTTCTTTGCTTGTACTCAGAGACCTGACGGAGCTCAAGGCTGAGCATGTGAGGCTTTCAGGTTCCCTGTTGACCTGTTGTCTGCGCCTGACTGTGGGAGCACCACAGTCCCGGGAATCTGATGGATCTGGGAGACTGAATGGGAGTGAGCCATCCCAGTTGATGCTGCTACTAGCCAGGACCCAGGAGCTGGAGAAGGAAGCCCATGAAAGGAGTCAGGAGTTAACACAGCTGAAGAGTCAAGGGCATCTGGAGAAGGCTGAGCTTCAGGATCGGTGAGATGGCCTGGGTCCTAGGAAGGGTTCGCTAAGAGAAACTTGACTCCTTTAGGGAGTCAAGATAGGTGGGGGAGATGTGAAGAGCATTCCTCCCACAAGAGGGGAAGGAGATGTGCCAGAGGGAGTCTAGTTTGAAACCCAGTTGGGGCTGTCTCACTGCCCTCTGCCCTCAGACTGTCTTGCAGCTCAGTTTCTGTCCTTTTGACTTACAGAGCTGGCTGTGACTCTCCTCTATCAACACCAAACTATTTGCCATTCCCAGAACAGCCAAGTTCTTCCATGTTCCCTGCCTTTGTAGATGCTGGCCTTAGCCTGGAATACCTCTCTCCCTTCTCTCTCTGCCTTATCCTTTAAGGCATAGTTAAATGTCACCTCTTCTATGACCTTGATAGCCTGTTACATTACTGTGCCCCCATATGGTCTTTTTTTTGTTGTTATATACATTTTTTAAAAAAATAAATTTATTTATTTATTTTTGGCTGCATTGGGTCTTCATTGCTGCACGCGGGCTTTCTCTAGTTGCGGCGAGCAGGGGCTACTCTTTGTTGCGGTGCACGGGCTTCTCATTGCGGTGGCTTCTCTTGCTGAAGAGCATGGGCTCTAGGCGTGCGGGCTTCAGTAGTTGTGGCATGTGGGCTCAGTTGTTGTGGCTCGTGGGCTCAGTAGCTGTGGCTCGCGGGTTCAGTGGTTGTGGCTCACGGGCTCCAGAACGCAGGCTCAGTAGTTGCACACAGGCTTAGTTGCTCCGCGGCATGTGTGATCTTCCTGGACCTGGGCTCGAACCTGTGTCCCCTGCATTGGCAGGCAGATTCTTAACCACTGCGCCACCAGGGAAGTCCCCCCTGTGGTCTTTTGACGTGCTTGTTACATTGATCTCGTTGATTATTTAGTTTTGTTTTGGGTTTTTTTGGTTAGGCTCTTTTATTTTTTGGATTATAATAAAATAGATTTTTAAAAAATGATAAGAAGGGCAGGGACGTAAACAAAGAGCTCCGTTTGAATCTTGGGGCAAAGTTCAGTTTATACCCCATGGCTAGGGTTGTGTCACCACCTATTGGTGGTGTGTGTAAATTGCAGTTTGTTTTGTTTGGGTTGTGACGGCACTGGGAAGCACAAGGACAGAGACCATGTCTTAGTAAGTTTTGTGTTCTAGTGCTTTGCACTTCACCTGCGATAATAGTAGACACTTAGTAAATGTTTGTTGAATCATACAATAACTAAATGAATGACCATACAGTGAGTTAAAGCTCTTAAAGATGATACAGAATAAAATTATGAAGACTTTGAAATAAAAAATTAAGCTCCTTGATAACTTCATTCAAGAAATATTTATTTAGCTACTTATATAACACCAGGTACTGAGCTCCAGGATATGGTGTTAGGTGATAAAGATGCCTGGTGATTTCCCTGAACTTTGAGGTTAGTATCAGGGAGGTTAACCATAATCTTTCCCAATTCGCCCCTCCTTTTTCTCTATCAGAGTTAGAACCTTGGGCTTGAGGGACCTTGGGACTATCCCATGTGGCAATTCTGATGTTCTTGTTGGCTTCAGGGCGCTTGACTTCAAGATCAAGCGGGGTCTGGAAGGGCCTGGTCCAGGGCTTTCCTTCAGCTCTTGGGCCCCCAAACACGTGTTCCAGTCTTGAGATGTGGTAAATCCCTGCATGCGTCTGAGTGGCTTTTGGCTCCCCCTCCCCGAGTTCAAGGCTATAGCATCATGTATTCAGGGAGTGCAGGGGCTGGGGGCACCCAAGGGACTCTGGGGGGGTGGCAGTGGGGGTGTCTGGCTTGGGTTAGTGTGTGCTGCATAGCTCTGT
The DNA here is from genome assembly GCF_964374135.1 of Grampus griseus. Lineage (NCBI taxonomy): Eukaryota > Metazoa > Chordata > Mammalia > Artiodactyla > Delphinidae > Grampus > Grampus griseus. The sequence continues at coordinate 65,322,105 of NC_139008.1, forward strand.
CCACATCAGTGGGTTCCCAGGTAACTGTGCTATGCTCTTCTCTTCAGGGTGACCGAGCTCTCTGCTCTACTGACGCAGTCTCAGAAGCAAAATGAAGATTATGAAAAGATGGTAAAGGCTCTGAGAGAGACGATGGAGATCCTGGTACGTGATCCTTTGTTCTGGGAGAGTTGGGAGTGGGCGTGTAGATTCCTGTCCTTTATGGACAGAGAGTGTAGGATACCAGTTAAATGTTCCTTGAGGAAATCCCCTAAAGCTAAAAAATTAATTTTGGTTGAATCTGAAAATTATTTAACTCATCCATTTATCCATTTAATAAACATTAGCTGTCTACTGTCCCTACTATATTCCTAGGGGAACTACAGCAGTGCGTGCATGCAGTGTGTCCTCCTCCGAGAGAGTGAGACACACATGAAGAGGCACACTAGCCAAGTGGGGGGGGGGTGTTTGGAGAGATTCAAAACCTAGTCATACGGGAAACACCTGAGGAGCATGAATGTGGTTAGCCTGGAGAAGGAGGGCTTGAGGAAGACATGATGGCCGCCTTCACATAACTGAAGGACTGACACCAGGGAAGAGAGTTAGCTTGTTTAGTGTTTGCCAGGGGGGCACAATCACTGCCAGTGACTGGAAGTTACAGGGTGGTAGAGCAGCTGGAGCTGCTCGGTAATTGAACAGTCTGTCTAATGAAGGAGTGAGGTTTGTGTCACTGGCTTAACATCTGCCAGGGTTGTTATCAAAGGGATTCTCTAAGGTTGGAAGTTAGAACTCTGGCTTGATTGCACGTTTCCTTTCATCTCTGGGAATTTTCAGATCTCTGATTTTAGGCAAATCCTGCACCCCTATCCAAATACATATCCCTAGTCTTCTCATCCAAGCTAGGATCAGCTGGGAGCTAGACATGCTTATGCCTTTTTGGTTTCTTTTTTTTTTTGTGGTACGCGGGCCTCTCACTGTTGTGGCCTCTCCTGTTGTGGAGCACAGGCTCTGGACGCGCAGGCTCAGTGGCCATGGCTCGTGGGCGCAGCCGCTCCGCGGCATGTGGGATCTTCCCGGACCAGGGCAGGAACCCGTGTCCCTTGCATCGGCAGGCGGACTCTCAACCACTGCGCCACCAGGGAAGCCCTTGGTTTCTTTTTGTTCAGGAATTTGCAAATTCAGATGTCTGCAGGGCCCAGGTAATATAAATGAATGAAGTAGGTTCAGCTATAAGAATTCTGATTTTCCAGTGCTGTCATATTTAGTTTTCAGTATAACAGGGAACACTTGATCTCAATAGTAAGGAAACAGTGAGGAGTAGTGAGGACTGCAGGACCCTGAAGAATATATGTCCCATCTGGAGGAGGCATCCTCTATTCAACTTCAGTAAATTATTGCCATGTAGGGATGGGGGCTGGTGTGGCCCATATGTTAACTTTTTGAGAGAAGCCAGAAATTCAGATTTTTATGAATTTTTATGAATTTCTCAGCTCAGAAAAATCTCTCAATTTACAAATGTTGGTTCAAATTTTATATAGGCCAAAAAAAAAGCATAGCTGCAAATCTGCGTCTTTAAGCCTTCACTAGCACAATAAGGTAAGGAGGAGGGGACATTTTGAGAGTTCAAATTTATTGCTGACCTTGGGGCTAGAGGTTCCTCTGGCTTTTATGTCTCAAGTGCCAATTTGCTGTTCAGAGACAGCAACCATCCTTCATCCAATGATAGCTCACATTTAATGAACATTTGCTTTCTGACAGACACTGTGTCGAGTAATTTACATACAGTTTTTTCATTCAAGCCTCAAAACAAATCTATGAAGTAGTTGCTGTTAATTATTCCTATTTTATTTTATTTTTTAAGTTTTTCCATTTTTAGAAAAATTTTGGCTGCGTTGGGTCTTCGTTGCTGTGCACGGGCTTTCTCTAGTTGCAGCAAGTGGGGGCTACTCTTCATTGTGGTGCACGGGCTTCTCATTGCGGTGGCTTCTCTTGTTGCAGAGCACAGGGTCTAGGTGCGTGGGCTTCAGTAGTTGTGGCGCATGGGCTTAGTTGCTCCGCGGCATGTGGGATCTTTCCAGACCGGGGCTCAAACCCTTGTCCCCCTGCATTGGCAGGCGGATTCTTAACCACTGCACCACCGGGGAAGTCCCTTAGTCCTATTTTAAAGAGAAGGAAGCTCAAAGAAGGAGTTGCCTAAGGTTACCAAGCTAGTAAGTGATAGAGCAAGAAATCTTATCTAGGCAGTCTAATTTGGAGCTCTTAATCCCTTAATCTGAATTCTTAATCACCACATCACATTGTCTTCAGAATCCTGGGACAGTGTTAGCATTCACGTGTGGTCAGGGGAAAAGTGGGATTAACAGAATAGACAGAATGAGACTCTGGTTAATTTGGGGCCTAGAATGATAAATTCTCTTCTGAGAGTTTGGCTCATAGGCTCTATTTGGTTCCCTGTCCAGGAGGCAAATCACGCAGAATTAATGGAACACGAGGCATCTCTAAGTAGGAATGCCCAAGAGGAGAAGCTGTCTTTACAGCAAATGATCAAGGACATAACCCAGGTACTGGTAAGCCTCCGGTTCACAGTAACCGGTCCAGCCTCACCCTCCCCAGACCTCCCTGTCCTCTCAGGTGCGCCTAGAGGAGTCTGGACTTAGGGTCTTGTGGGGAGGAATTGTCTGAGTACATTTGAAGACTGGAACCCTGAGGAGTAGCTAAGCTTTCATGTGCTGGCACTGCCTGCTGAAACGCCCTCTCTCTTACTGCTAGCTGCAGTTCTCCGGCAGCGGCTGGATCCTGGCCTTTGCTACCTCAGCAACCTCTTTTTCCTTCATTTATTCCTTGGGTGTTCAAGGGGTGCTAGTCTTGTTGCTCATTCTAGGTTTGGGTGACCGAAGGGGAAGAGTTGGTTTGAGGAGTTGAAGGAACCAACCTTTTTGGCTCTTAAGATACCCTCCTCCCACCCCCCAGGGAGAGGACCTGAGAGAGAAAACATCAGGTTTGTCCAGGCTGGCATGTTAGTCCTCTACATGGATTCTAGGCCTTGGTCAGTAGGATGGTGACCCTGCTGTGTTGGATTTCAGGCCATGGTAGAAGAGGAGGACAATATGGCCCAAGCCTCTGGTCATGAGAGCTCCTTGGAGTTGGACCCTAGTGGCTTCTCCTCCCAGTTTGATTCCCAGCAGCCAGACAAGGCTCTTTCTCTGGTGCGTTCAGTGCTGACTCAGAGACGCCAGGCTGTGCAGGTGAGAACCCCAGCACTCCTCCTCAGCCACAGGGATGGGTGTCTAAACTGACTTGGGCCCCAGGTACCCTCCTAGCCCAGACTGCCCCTTTTGCTACGTTGACCAGTCACAAGGTGTTTTGTCAACACCCCGAAGTGCCCATTAGAATCTCTGTGTCTGCCCAGTTGTGCTCGTGGGGAGCAGGCACACTCTCCGTGCCACTGGCACGCTCCACTTTGATGCAGTCTTTACACAGCACTGTGCAAAGTGGAGCCCCAGGGGAGTGTGGGTAAGCGTTCCCCAATTCTAAGGGTCCCAGCCACACTTACCACCCCCACCATTTTACATTTGAAGATGATGGACTCTGACACTCTGGAAGCCACAGAACCCAGTCATCTCTGATGCTCTGTCTCCTCGACTGGTCTCATCTCTTTTCGTAGCTTCCCTTTGTTGCACCAGCCCCCAACCCCCTTGCCCAGCCCTACTTTCAGGCTTATGACATCCCTCCTCTGCCCTGCGCTCTTGTTCACCACCTCACTTCTGATGCTCTCCCTCCGCAGGACCTAAGGCAGCAGCTGTCAGGCTGCCAGGAAGCTGTGAGCTCCTTGCAGCAGCAGCATCATCAGTGGGAGGAAGAGGGTGAGGCCCTGAGACAGCGGCTGCAGCAGCTCACCGGGGAGCGGGACACCCTGGCAGGGCAGACTGTGGACCTGCAGGGGGAGGTGGACTCTCTCAGCAGGTGAGCGGGAGCTGTTCATCCCCCCCTTCCTCCCAGGCTCAGTCCCCGCCCAGCCCATGTGTTTGGTTGGCTGACCCTGTTCTTCCCTAGACCCACAGCTGCTCAGGGCCTCCTTGCTTTGTGTTCTGCTGGTTCCTGCTCACTCAGTTTTGGGTCTTTGTGATAAAAAAAAACAGTTTCCTGCTCAAAAGGGAAGATGAGATATTTAAAGGAAACGTAAACCTCTCTCCTTTGACCCTGTGCTGTCTGCTTCCAGGAGGGCTTTTAGGTTCCAGGGTTTCTGTTCATGTCCGGTCTCCTTCCAGGGAGCGAGAGCTCCTGCAGAAGACCAGGGAGGAGCTGCAGCAGCAGCTGGAGGTGCTGGAGCAGGAGGCGTGGCGACTGCGGAGGACAAACATGGAGCTTCAGCTGCAGGGCGACTGTGCTCAGGGCGAGAAGGAGGAGCAGCGGGAGGAGCTGCACCTGGCCATCCGTGAACGGGAGCGCCTGTGCGTGCGTGTGACAGCCCCTCCCCGCTCTTAGAAAGTGGAGTAAATTGAAGCCTGTTGTTCGGTGGGTTCAGATTAGCTTACTGCTCCGTCCTTTGCAGGAGGATGAAAACAGAAAGTTCATCCAAGCATTGCTGAACACCCAGGAGGGCCGAGGCCCCGTGGCGGGTACAGAAATAAATAAGACACAGGCTCTGATCTCAAGCAGTTTGCAGTGTAATGGGGAAGTCAGACAAGTAAACCGTGGCCAGATGAAGTATGAGCTAAAAAAGAGCTTCAAGCTAGGTCCTCTGGGAGATTAGGAGTAACAGTTAATTATTAAAAGCTTCATGGAGGAGAGGGTAGCCGTTGAGCTGGGCCTTGACATATTTTGATTGGTAGAGAGTGGGACAAGGGCTAAAGGAACAGATTAGCAAAGAAAAGGAGTCAGGAACGTTCATGGCATGTTCAGAGGAGGCCGGGCTGGCCAAACGGTAGGACTGATCCTGGGAAGTAATGGGAAATGAGCTGGTCAAGGAAGGGAATTCCAGAGTACAGGGACCCAGCTCATTTGTAAATTCCCCGATTCCATGTCATAGAAAAAGCAAGGACTTTAGAGCTGGGCAGAAGCTTGGTTTAAATTATGGCTCTGCCACTTGGACAGATTATTTGTAAAATGGGGCTGATAATGTTTCCCTTGAAGAGTCTGACAGCACAGAGCCTGACATATGGTAAGTCTTCAGTACCTGGTAGCAGGGGCTATATCTTTTTTTTTTTTTTTTTTTTCAATTTTGGCTGCATCATGTCTTAGTTGTGGCATGCAGGATCTTCACTGCAGCATGCAGGATCTTTTGTTGTAGCTCCCGGGCTTCTCTCTAGTTGTGGTGTGCGGGTTTTCTCCCTCCAGTTGTGGCGCACAGGCTCCAGAGCACGTGGGCTCTATAGTTTGTGGCACGTGGGCTCTCTAGTTGAGGCACGCAGGCTCAGTAGTTGTGGCGCACGGGTTTAGTTGCCCCACGGCATGTGGGATCTTAGTTCCCTGACCAGGGATCGAACCCGCATCCCCTGCATTGGAAGGTGGATTCTTTACCACTGGACCACCAGGAAAGTCCCTGTATCTTCTTCATCTTTTTTTTTTTTTTTTTTGCGGTACGTGGGCCTCTCACTGTTGTGGCCTCTCCCGTTGCGGAGCACAGGCTCCAGATGCGCAGGCTCAGCGGCCATGGCTCATGGGCCTAGCCGTTCCGCGGCATGTGGGGTCTTCCCGGATCGGGGCACGAACCCGTGTCCCCTGCATCAGCAGGCGGACTCTCAACCACTGCGCCACCAGGGAAGCCCTCTTCTTCATCTTTGCATCCCCTCCTCACCTGTTCCCTAGCTCCTTCTGCCTAATAGGCATGAATAATGGAATCTTGAATGACTGCTCTAAGGATCATGACTTGCACAAGGAGTGGTCTCCCCTCTACTAAGGAAAAGGAAAGACAATCCACAAAGATAGTTTTATGTTTTTAAATTTAATTTGTGTGACTCGATAATACACTTATTTATATGATTCAAAAGTCAAAACTATTTTAAAAGGTATGCAAATAGAAAGTACTACTTCCCTCGGCTTCATTCATCCCATATTCCTTCCTTCTGTTTGTAACCATTTAAATTAATTTCTTATTAATATGTCTAGTGCTACTTTATGTAATATATGCATATATCCTTATTTCCCCCAATTTCTTGCATAAAAGATAGTGCACCATGTATACTGTTCTGCGCCTTGCTTTTTTCATGTTATGTGTCTTGGAGACCTCTCCTTATCAGTTTTTGGAGACCACCTTCATTCTTTCGCATCGCAAAAGCAATTACATTCCTGTTATCTTTTGGGGTGTGGCCACTCCCTGAGATTTCCTCTAGCCCCCTTCTGTTTTCCATCTTAGTCAGGAGACGCTGGCGGTCCTAGAAGCCAAACAGTCAGAGTCGCTCAGTGAAGTGATCACCCTTCGGGAAGCCCTGGAGTCCAGTCGCCTGGAAGGGGAGTTGCTGAGACAAGAGCAAACAGAAGTGACCGCCGCACTGGCCAGGGTGCGTGGTCCTCCTCTTCGCTGGCTGGGTGGGGCGGGCGGCTTGGAAAGTTGTGTCTCCAGGAAAAAGGCGCGCAGCCTGCCTCATTCTTCATCCTGCAAGTCATGGCCCTTCCTGTTTCTTGCCTCAATGCCTAGTTACTGCTTTTGGGTTGTGTCCCTCCAAACAGACTCTCTGTATTGCAATTAGAATGGTTTTCTAAAGTGTCAGTCTGGTCATGTCAGTCTCTTTCCTAAAACCATTCACTGGCTTCCCAGCTCCTTGGTACCACATGCAAAGCCCTCTGCCACCTGCCCCAAACTGTTTCTAGCCTCCTCTTCACTCCAGATCGCTGTCCTAACGCCTCATATACCTTTGTTCCTGCCACATAGCATTCATTGCATTCTCAGTTTTACCCGTTCTTTCGTGATTTTAATACTTTGTATGTACCTTTCCCTTTACGTGGACTGCTTCTTTCCTCCCCTTTCAACCGCAAACTCTTCCTCATCTGTCAGTACCCAACTTAACTGTCGACTCTTCTACCAAGCATTTTGAATTAATGCTTTCTTTGAGTTCCCAGAGCACTTTGTGCTTACATTGGCTATGGTGTCATCACAGTTGTAGTTGTTTATACATCCTGATGTCTGTGCCTCTGTAATGTGAGTTCCTCTCTTACTCTTCAATGAATGAATGGGTAAGTGAATGAAGAAATGAAGGGAAAAGTTGTTCAGAATGTAAGGGAAGGAATGAAGTGTTAACTGTTCTCTGTACAAGGAAAGCAGCAGATGTTGGGGATGTGAGCTGTTCACTATTGCAGGAAAACTGGAAAATGAAACTCTAACTCTCTGCTTTTAGGCAGAACAGTCTATTGTGGAGCTGTCAAGTTCTGAGAACAGCCTGAAGGCCGAGGTAGCTGATCTTCGGGCTGCAGCTGTCAAACTCAGTGCCTTAAATGAGGCTTTGGCCTTAGATAAAGTTGGGCTGAACCAGCAGCTTCTCCAGGTGAGCAAAGATTTCTCTGATCCACAGGGTAGGGCTGGGCCCCGACCGAGGGCAAGGGAGAGACAGACAAAGCTGATGCCTGTAACAAGGAACAGTTCTTAAATGGATCAGCCCAAGACAGATCAGCTCCCAAATGTAGTCCTGGAATGAGCAAAAGGAACATTTATAGTGCAAAGGAGAGCAAAGATTACAAGGCCTGGGCTCAGCCATTAAAAATAGGCCCCTCCCACATCTGCAGCAGAACTAACTACCTTTGGGCTTTAGGGTAAAATCATCAGGGCTAGGCCCATGTCCTCTGGAAGGAAGACTGGGTTTTAATCCTGTTGTATGAGATAACAGCAATCACAGAAAAGGATCTGTTGAAGAGCCCAAGTCCCAGAATTTTCTCTAGAGGTTACAAATTTAACACGTCTCTTCACTACCCCATTCCCTTGAGCCCCAGAAATGTTGTATGTTCCCTTATTCTGAATTCTTTAAGAGCAGGATTTTGCCTTTTTTCTCTCTGTCCCCAGCATCAACCCATCTAGTACCTGGAGTAAAGACCCCAGACCAAATGTGTGCATAGTCCTCCTCTCTCGTAAGCACTCCTGTGTTCATCTGTGGAGAACAGATTCATATCTCTCTTGGATTTCTGTCTCAGCACTTCATCTCTAAACCGTAACCCTTTGTCTTTGATGTCCTTCCCTTTTTGGCCAGTAGTTAGAACAGGAGAACCAGTCTGTGTGCAGGAGGATGGAAGCAGCAGAGCAGGCGAGAAACACTTTGCAGGTGGGCCTGACAGAGGCCGAGAGGAACAAGGAAGCCCTGTGGGAAAAGAACACCCACCTGGAGGCTCAGCTGCAGAAAGCGGAGGAGACCAGGGCTGAGCTGCAGGCAGATCTCAGGGGCATACAAGATGAGAAGGAAGAAATTCAAGAGAAACTAAGCGAGGTGAGAAGACAAAACTGCTACCATCCCATTAAGGATGCTCGCTGTACATGCTCGTTGTACATACATGCTCACTGTAAAAAATGAAAACACTACAGAAATGATTCAGGAAGGGAAAATCTCACTTCCTAGAAATGACCAGTGTTACTAGTTTGGGGTATGTCTTCCAGTTTTTTTAAAAGAATTCCTAGAGGAATCCTTCACTGATTCTTCATTGCTTCACATCCATCAGTTTGAATTAGATGCCTCTCCTGTGTTTTCTGATAATACATTGTATTTATTCAACCACCACTCCCTTCGTACTATATTATAATTATCTGTGTTTATGTGTCTCCACCATTAGACCAAAAGCTCCTTGAAGGCAAGACTATGTCTTACTTGTTTTTATAACTCCAGCTTTTAGTCCAGTGTGTAACACATAGCAAGGGGCTCTGAGTTTTTTCTGAACCAGTGCCCCAACTCAAAGGTCATCTTTCTTCTTTACCAAGCATCTCATTGCCCTAGTAATTATACATAATCTCCCTTCTCAGAGCCTTTTTCTCAGGGCACTGATCACTTTCTTCCTGGTATTATGTGTGTGTCTTACCTCTCCTTAAGACTAAAAGCTCCTTAGAGGTAGATCTCTTGCAGCCGTAGCACAGGGTATTGCTCAAAGGAGAGCCTGTTTCCTGGGCTGGGGACTCTGTAGGTTGATCAGGGGAATAGATAAATGGTACTTGGTGTGAATGGGCAGTGCTCAAGGCTCACAGAGCTGGGTCCAGAATCTGAGGAGCCCATGGCCCTAATCTGGTGATAGCAGCCCTGGGGGGATCCTGCCTCCCTCTGTATCCCATCAGTTCTTCCTCTCAGGCACATCACCAGCAGGAGGCAGCCTTAGCTCGGGTGGAGCAGCTGCATCAGGAGGCAAAGCGACAGGAAGAGGCGCTTGCCCGGGAAGTCCAGGAGAAGGAGGCTCTAGCGCGGGAAAAGGCGGCTCTCGAGGTGCGGCTGCAGGCTGTGGAGCGGGACCGGCAGGACCTCTCTGAACAACTGCGGGGGCTCAGGTAGGGTCTGGACCTGGTTCTGCCAAGGGCAGAGAGAGCTTTACAAGGCAAGGGGGAGCCAACCTAAGTTCCTTGCCCAAAGTATATGGGGCCTAAATGAGTTATGAATTTGTAATTGCCTCCCCACCCCCAAATTCTCTCTTGGTGACCTGTAGTTAGAACCCAGTTCCTCTTAAGGAAGGGGCTTGATGGGTAAGAACTCTCCCGATTCCTGAACCTGACAGCTCAGCCAAGGAGCTACTGGAGAGCAGTCTGTTTGAGGCCCAGCAACAAAATTCTCTGATAGAGGTCACCAAGGGGCAGCTGGAGGTCCAGATTCAAACCGTCACTCAAGCCAAGGAAGTAATCCAAGGTAAGAACCCAACTTGGATGGGCGCACTTCATTCCACAGGGATGTTGAAAGCTAGGAAGACAGTGGGAAGCTATTAGAGCCAGGCCCAGGGCCTCTGAGATGGGAGTTCCTCATGAGGTCTGGGGAGAGGGGTGAAAGATGGAGGACAGAGGCTCAGAGACAAGATCCTGTCCCTGGCATCTTAGGGGAAGTGAAGTGCCTGCAGCTGGAACTGGACACTGAACGGAGCCGGGCAGAGCAGGCACGGGATGCGGCAGCCAGACAGCTGGCCCAGGCTGAGCAAGAGGAGCAGGCTGCCCTGCAGCAGCTGAAGTCAGCCCATGAGGAGGAGGTGAACCGGCTCCAGGAGAAATGGGTAGGTGGTGGTTGTGGCTAGGGGATGGGAGAGACAGACAGCAGCAGATATTCCTGCTTATAAAAGTGAAATCTGAACAGGACTAGTCTGGTTGGTCACCATGGTGCAAAATCCAGCTTCTAGCTAGTAAATGAGTTAATGTATGGAAAACACTAATAATAGTTCCTGGTATACAGTAAGCTCTATATTTGTGTTAGGTATTATTGTTGTTGTTGTTTCTGTATGTATAGAGACTTAAGAATGGATCCTGGGATTTAGGATCGATAAACTGGCCCCAGGGTGTAAAGGGAGCAGAGGAATGCCTTGGACCTATTATTGCCCAATTCAGAACTGTGTTTCTTTTGTCTTTTAATTATTTGATTTAGTCCATTTGCTTTTATTGTGATTATAGGCATATTTGGATTTATTTCCACCATCTTATGCTATTTCTCTTGACTTTTTTTTTTTTTGTGGTACGCGGGCCTCTCACTGTTGTGGCCTCTCCCGTTGCGGAGCACAGGCTCCGGACACGCAGGCTCAGCGGCCATGGCTCACAGGCCCAGCCGCTCCGCGGCATGTGGGATCTTCCCGGACCGGGGCACGAACCCGCGTCCCCTGCATCGGCAGGCGGACTCTCAACCACTGCGCCACCAGGGAAGCCCTCTCTTGCCTTTTTACACCTTTTGTGGAGGGGAATTCACCTTTCTTAACTTCTTTTAGAGGGTTATATCGGATTATTAAATTGTATTCTTTTCTCACTTCTTTTTTTCTCTCTACTGCTTTGGATGATATGTACTCTATTTTTTATTCTTTTAGTTCTTTAATATTTTAAAATACATACTTAATAAAATCTCAAGTTAATCAGTATATTTACCCTTTTCCTGAATGACACAAGGACCAGAGAACATTTTACCTGCATTCACTCCTCCCAACCTATCAACTGTATTAGTCATTGTGTTTAGTTATTACTAGTTGTTAACACCATACATTATGTGTTTTGATTATTTTATACAGTCAATAATTGTTTAGATACACTGAAAATTTTACCAGGTTTTTTTTTGCTCACCATTCCTCCTTGCGTGTCAGGCTTTCTATTTGGATTTGTTTTCCTTGAAGTAGAATTTCCTTTGGTGAGGGTATGTTGGTAGTTAATTGTCTGAAAATGTCTATTTTACTTTTATTCTTTTTTATAGATTTTTCCTTTTTTATTTTTTATTGAAGTATAGTTGATTTACAATGTTGTGTTAGTTTCAGGTGTACAGCAAAGTGATTCAGTTATATATATATATTATGTCTTTTATTTTGCAGATTCTTTTCCCTTATAGGTTATTACAAAGTATTGAGTATAGTTCCCTGTGCTATATAATAGGTCTTTGTTATCTATTTTATATATAGTAGGTATATATGTTAATCCGAAACTCCTAATTTATCCCTCCCACTTGTATTCTTGAAAGATAGTTTCACTGGGTATAAAATTCAGGTACAAATTCTAAGGTAACCGTTATTTTCTGTCAGCATACTGATTGTTCCGTTGTTGGTATTGAGAAGCCTCTAATTAGTTGTATGTTAGAACTTGGTGTAACCTTCAGGTATCTTAACTTTCTGTCTTAGATTTTTCATGTGTACTTTTTCTACACTGTATTCTGGGTGATATTTTTTCAGATCCCTCTTCTATTCACTAATTTCCCTTTTCAACTGTGTCTAATCTGCTTTATAGTCTATTCACCAAGTTTTAAATTTTATTTATTAAATATTTTATTTCTCAACATTTTGTTTGGTTATTTTTTCAGATCTTCTTGGTCATTTTTTAGTGTCTTCTCCCTAATTTATATTTGCAGTCCCCTCTTTTATTCTTTAAACACATGAAACATACTTTTATGCTGTCTAATAATTCCAGCACCTAAAATCTTTTTGAATCTCTGTTACATGTTGTTTCCCTTGGCTCTCACTGATGACCTTGGCCCCTATGTGTTTTGTGATTCCTGACTCTGAACTCATGTTCTCCGGAAATTTTTCTGTGGGAATCCTTTTAGGCCTGAGGCAAAGGAGATTTTCCTCAGAGATTTGCTTTTGCTTCTCTGAGGAAGGTGAAGGACAAGCATCCCAGGACCACCTTAAAGTACAATTTCTGTTTAAAGTTTTTGGGCCACATTCAGGCCCTGAACCCACATGAACACCAGCCTATGGTTATGAATTCTCAAGTGATATATATATATATAGCCCTTTGTGAAAGTTAAGACAAATTTTCTTGCTATTCCCTTCTGTACAGTGTTTTGTTTTCTCTCTCCCCCACTTTTTCTCTCTCCCTTTTTCTTCCCCTTTTCTCCCTCTCTCAAGTTTATCCATTTACTGAGGACTGTAGCCCAGGGATGGGTGGGTGTTTTTCTGAAGAGCCACGTTGGGCCTTGCAGACCATACAGTCTCTGTCACACTCACTTTTCTCTGCTGCTCTAGTGCAAAAGCAGCTGTAAACGACATGTATGTAAATGAGCATGGCTGTGTTCCAATAAAACTCTATGTATGGACATTGAAACTGAATTTCATATAATTTTCACATGTCACAAAGTCTTATTCTTCTTTTGACTTCTTATCAACCATTAAAAACATAAAAACCACTCTTAGCTCACAGGGCCAGGTTTGGCCCATATGCCATAGTTTCCTGACCCCAGATAGCCCTTTGGAGGTCCAGCCTTATGTCTCCTGTCAGGCTCCCCACCCTTTGTTTTCTGTTTTCTTTGCCCACATTGCCAGAAAATGAATTTCAAGGTTGTTAGGTAAAGTAAATACCTCCAGTGGAAAGCCTGTTCTGTGCTCATTTACCTCTTTAGATCACAAGTATTGCTTTGATTTTGGCTCCAGTGAAATTTTCATTATTTTCCTGCTGGCTCAGTGATACATTAAAATATATACTTAATAGTTAAATTGGCATTTTTTTTGTTTGTTAGTTTGTTTTGCCCTTTTACAGGTGGAGGGTTCAGAGAGCTTGTTTGTCAGATTTCTGGAAATGGAAGTTGACTTGTGCTTTGTGTGTATTTGTGATTTGATAGTTATTACAAGGCAGACTTGCTGGCAAGGTGGTAGCCAAAAGTTTGCCTCTTTTTAGAATTATGTGCCTAGATTATAGTAGTTACTTCAAAATATTTATTGAATGACCAGTGTCCAGAGGCAGTTCAGTTTCCCAGCAAGAATCAGTCATACCACCCACTGAAAACCCTACAAGTAAAAGAAGCTATAAAACTTCTGAATGATGTGTTACCGCCTGATGTAGACTTGGTATCCGTGGAAGGACTGACCATCTCATGGCCACACCTGAATCATGGGAAAGTCTCTTCCGTCTTTTCCTTTCTTCTCAGTCAGATAATCCCCCTGACTTCTGATTGTCTGACTTTATGGTCTCCCTACTGATTGAAAGGGTTGAAAGCCCGCGTAACTCTCGAGAGTCTGTTAGTTTTTTGTTTTTTGGCCACGCCACACAGCATGCAGGATCCTAGTTCCCTGAGCAGGGATTGAACCCAGGCCCTTGGCAGAGTCCTAACCACTGGACCGCCAGGGAATTCCCAGAGAGTCTGTTAGTTTTAACAGTGCCTGCCTTGTCCTGGAATCCTACCAATTAGAAAAACTCTTAGGGGTTATATTCTCCATTCTTCCATCTAGTGTCTGAATCCCCTTTAATAGCAGTGATAGTGGATACTTACTGAGCACTTTCCCATGCCAGGTACCATGCTGAATGCTAGTCACGTTATTTCAGATAGCCTACACAACCACCTAGTGAGGAAACTGAGACTTAGAGAAGTCACTCAGGGTTACCTGGCTAAGAAGTGGTAGAGCAGGGATTAACCATTTCGTAGCATTTATGCTATGTCCACTTCTACAATATCCCTTCCAAGGGTTGCTTAGCTTCTGTTGTATTCCATCCATTGGAATGCCCATTTATTTTTAGATAGATCTAGTTATTAGAAAATTATTCCTTAAGCTGAGCCAAAATCTATTACCTGAAACAAATCAGCCTTAGATTTGCTTGGAATACCTCACCAACATGGTTGCTTTCCTCTAGACATGATACACATCACTCGTGAACCAGTGTGCAGAGTATTCTGATCCACAAACTAGGCAGCAACGCTTGACTGTTACTTCTGGACATCACAGAATTAGCCCTTCTGGTAGCCATAACACACTTCTAACTCATATTGAGCAAATAGGTCAGTTTTGTTTTGGTTTTTTTGACACGTAACTACTATTACATTCATCTTTCCCATATTCTTACAGTTGGCTTTTTGAACCAGAGTGTATGATTTGATATTCATAGCTGGTCTATTAACTGTGGTATTATAGATCACTGTTCTTAAGCATCTTAATAGGCCAGTAGCTGAAATGTGATTCATTGAAGCAATGCTGAGTTCTTACTGTCTGCCAGGCATGATGCTGAGCATTGAGGATACAGCAGAGAGCAAAGTAGACATCGTTCTCCTGATGGAGCTTCAAGTCTTGGGGGAAGATAGGTATTAAATAAATTAATACATAAATGAGTAACTGATGACGGAAGTTCTATGAAGAAAAAGAACTGGGTGATAGAAGAAGAAGAACAAAGGGGGACCGTTTTGAGCGTATGGTCTGGGAAGGCATCTATGAGGAAGTGTCATTTAAGCCATGAGTGACGGTGGGGTGGGAAGAGCAGTCCAAGTAGAAGGAAAGCATGAGTCAAGGCCTTAAGGAATGGAGGTGCGTGGTGTCCTCCAGGACCTGAAAGGAGGCCAGTGCAGCCAGAGTGTAGCAAGTGAAGGGAGAGTGCACAAGACGATGTTGGAAAGGGGTGAAACACTAGAGGCCTTCCCATTAAATGTGGATAACTACGACTTAACGAACATTTTAAAGGAAAGGTGATGAAGATGGTGATAGCTATTGGCTACTGAATGCTTTCTGGGTGCTCAGCACCATTTAAAGTGCTTTACACGACTTACTTCACTCGTGAGAACAACCCTAGGAGGACCCTGTTGTTATCCTCATTTAAAAAAAATTTTTTTTATTTTATTATTATTTTTTTACACAGGATTTATTTATTTATTTAGGCCATGCTGTGCAGTTTGCAGGATCTTAGTTCCCGGACCAGGGACCAAACCTGCGCCCTGAGCAGTGAAAATGCAGAGTTCTAACCACTGGACCGCCAGGGAATTTCCCTGTCCCCGTTTTTATAGATGAGGAAACTGAGGCACAGAGATGCGATAGAAATGAACTGAGGTCACACTAGTAGTACTGGGGTAAAGACTGTAACCTAGGCAGCCTGGCTCCAGTGCCCTTCACCACCATCCTGAGATCCTAATAGAGGGGCTGGATTCGTCTAGGAGATCAGGGAGGGTGTCGGTCACTGATGGACCTCTGGGAGGACCGGGATGCCCCATCCTAACGCTCTTGTATCGTATAGGAGACAGGCTCGGCCTGGCTTTTTGGGAGGCTAATCCTGTCACCCTGAGCAGGGGAGTGGGGACAGCAGAGAGCGAGTCCGCCCCCTCAGTTTGCTGTTACAACCACCAACCATGATGTGCTTGCTTTAAAATAACAGATATTTGTAGCTTATATGAGGGACAGTTGCGCTTTAGAAAACACTTTTCCATGTATTATATCATTTGATTTGTTTTTAATGAATCTCATTTGATCCTCATAAAATTTGGCGAGATGGGCAAGGCAGGGTGATTAGCCTCACCTCACAGATGAGGAAGCAGGCTTGTCACGTGAGGCGCCAAGGTCACACAGCTGGTGAGCAGTAGGCTTCTTGCCCTAACCCGGTTCTCCTTCTGCCTCCTCTCCTCACCCCCTCGGCTCTAACGGTGCTTCCTTCGTACGACCAGGAGAGAGAGCGCTCCTGCCACCAGCAGGAACTGGATAAGGCTCTGGAGAGCCTGGAGAGGGAGAAAATGGAGCTGGAAACGAGGCTGAGGGAACAGCAGGCAGAAACGGAGGCCATGCGGACACAGAGGGCAGAAGAACAGGCCGAGGCCGAGAGCGCCCTGTGCCAGGTGGGCAGCTGGGAGGACTGGGCTGCACGTCCACCCTGTGATCCCCCTACCTTGGGCCATTTCCTTTCCCACTCCCGAGGGTGGTGCTGCAGGGGCTTCCAGAAGAGAATGTAGCTTCCCACTCTGTTCCCCATGAGCAGGTGATCAGTACCGTTAGCTGCACGGCTGGTGGCATGTCCTACTTCCTGAGGGAGGGCTGTCGTTTACCACATCCTGTCAGCTTGCAAACCAGCAGCAATCTTCGTACTTCCTGGCTCTCAGTCAGTGGGTCCAGACCTTCCTTCGCCCTCAGCCCCCACCCCATTTGCTAGAAGAGCCCTAGAGCAGCTGGCGTGTGCTTGTGGCCTAGTGGGTGAGCATGGTGACCCCTAACCCAACAAGCCCTCGCCCTCCTGCCCCTCCACAGATGCAGCTTGAAACAGAGAAGGAGAGGGTGTCCCTCCTGGAGACACTGCTGCAGACCCAGAAGGAGCTGGCAGATGCCAGCCAACAACTGGAGCGGCTGAGGCAGGACATGAAGGTTCAAAAGTTAAAGGAGCAGGTACGGAGGGTGGTTCTGGGCAAGGAAGAAGAGGCAGCGTTGATTTGTTCATTCACATTGACCTGCTCTTTGGCACTTCTTTGCACCGGGCCCTGCCTAGGTGCTGACATTTGACCAGCAGAAGGGTGTGGCACAACGGTGAACATGACAGTCATGGAGTTCTAGTGGCAGAGCAGACACAAAATAAGTGAGATAATTACCGGTTGTGATAAGGACTGTAAAGGAAATAAACAGGACGATGTAATTGAGAGTGATTCAAAGGAGGCCTCTTTGGACAAGGTGGTCATGGAGGGCCTCACTGAGAAAATGACATTTGAGCTGAACCATTAAGGTTGAAGAGCCAGACCCGTAGAACAATAAGGATGAACCTTGAAAGCATTATGCTAAGTGAAAGAGGCCAGTTACAAGAAGGCACACAGTGTATGATTCCACCTGTGGGAAATATCCAAAACAGGCAAATCTACACAGACAGAAAGTAGACGAGTAGTTGGCAGTGAGGATGGGGGATGGGGAGGGTACAGGATTTCTTTCTGGAGATGATGAAAATGGTAAACAAATGATCATGGTGACAGTTGCACAACCCCGTGAATATGCTAAAACCATTGAATTGTATGCTTTAAATGAGTAAATTGTAGGGTATGTGAACTGAATCTCAATAAAATCATTAAAAGGAAAAGAAAAGAAGCCAGCCATTTGAAGAACAGTTTAGGCAGAGGAAATAGCTATCATAAGGGCCTGGGACAGGCAGAAAGGGCCTGGGACAGTTCAGGACAGACAGGAGGCAGCATGATAAGCTTGGGGGCAGGAGCCCTTTGTCAGCCATGGTAGGACCTTGGACTTTGTTCTAAGGGCAGTGGGAACATGTTGGATGGTATTTAAAAAGCAGAGTGGGACATGAGTTATTACATACATATTTTAAAATACTTTAGCTGCTGAGGGGAGAATTTTGTGTGTGTTTGTGTTTGCCTGCTTGCACGTGGGCATGGTGGCATGAAATGGAAACAGGGACACCCGGCAGGAGGCTGCTGCAGTGGTCTGGGTGAGGGACCCTGGCCGAGAAAGCCTGGGTGAGCAGTGCACTTGGTGAGGGAGGAGAGGGAATAGGAGGTGAGGACTTGAGGTGACAGGGTATCATGGAAACAACGTGGATAGCTGGGCCCTGCCTCAGCTTTTGGCAACCCAACCAAAACACCAGTATTTATACAACACGGATTTCTGTAACATGGATTTCAAGACCAAGGAAGCTTTCTTCTGCTCCCTGCTGTCTTCTCCCTTTGCAGGAGACCACTGGGATGCTGCAGACCCAGCTCCAGGAGGCTCAGCGGGCACTGGAGCAGGCAGCCCAGCAGCACAAAGACAGCCTCGCTGCCCTCCAGGAAGAGGGCGGCACCCTGCTGCAGGATAAGATAGACCTGCAGAAGCAGGTCCCTGCTCCTCTCTCCCAGCCCAGCACCCTTCCCCAGCACAGCCAGGCTCTCCCACTCCCTCTGGCAGGACGGGGGAACCTTGGCTGCCTGAGCCTGGGAGGGGGAGGGGAAGCCCCAGTACTGAGTGGAAAAGTGAAGGGTGCTCAGAGCTGTGCATGTGCCTCCCAGATCCCTGGGGTAGTTAGTAACCTCTCTCAGTGGGGACCACAGACCTCAAAATTTCTTGGCAGCCCCATAGATCCAGCCTCCCCATAGATCCAGTATTTTTATACCAGATTGCTTTTCCTTCTCAAAATCCTATATCAGATGATGGTCGGGTTGTTTATTTTTAAAAAAATACAATCACTTGCTCATCACTTGGCCTTTGGACAGAGTTACATTCAATCAAGGTTTTTATTTGTGCCTGCCTCTATACAGCATATGTGAGGCTGGGGAGACAGGGGACTAGGCTGGATGGTACTGGCAGAGGGAGGTGGATAAGAACAGCATGTAAGGGTTGGCAGGACCTCCAGAGATTTGAAAATGGGCTGGTGACTCTGGTAAACCTTGAAGGACCCTAAAGCCCTAGGTGGGAAGCATCCTCCCACCACCCTTCCTGCCCTTGGTCCTCATGCCCTTGACTTTCCAGGTGGAGGACTTGAAGTCTCAGCTGGTTTCCAAGGAAGACTCCCAGAGGTTGGTGGACCAGGAGGTTCAGGAGAAGCTGAGAGAGGCCCAGGAGTGTTGCCGAATTCAGAAGGAGCTGGAGAGAGAGAAAGCCAGGTAGGCTAGACAGGCCATGGAGTTGGCTTTTGCCTGTCTGGGTCCAGGGGTCACTGTGAGGTTGACAGTTTGCTCAGGGCACCTAACCTCTCACGTCTCCAGCTCTGGGCTGTACAGGTAGCTGTGTGGAGAGGGCATGGTCCTTGTCTCCAAAGCTCATGCTTCATTCATTTAGCAGATATTTAGAGAACACATAGCATGCACCAGACACTATGCCAGGGGTTGGGGATATATTAAGACAATAGAGTCTCTGCCTCAGTAGAATTTATCGTTTTGTGGGGAAGACGTTAATCAAATAACCCCCAAAGGAAAGTATTGCAGGTTATGTTACCTGGAGTCTGAGGAGGGAGAAATCCTTTTGTTGATGAAACTAGAGGCAGGAAGACAAGGTAGGAGACTGGTACAATTGTCCAGATAAGAGAACCAAAGCTGAACCGAGGTAGGGTCGTAGGCAATGGGAGGAGGGAAGGGGTTTAAGGGGTGTTAGGGGAGTTGGAATCAGTTATTTGTAGTCTTAAAGTGGACCCAGGTGGGATGAGGGGAGGATGCTGTGATGTGGTCAAGACTTCTAAGGGTGAATGGAGGTGCCACTCAGTGAGCTGGGGAACATAGTAGGGGTGACTGGTGGGAGGGGAGGTGCAGAGGGGTTGGGAAGAATTGGACATGTTGAATTTGAGGTATTGTATAGATATTTCTGGAATTTTTCTAGAGAAGAATAAACTGTGAAGTTGAAATGAAATATATGCATGAAGGACCTAGGAGCACTCAGTAGGTGCTCAGTGTATGGAGGCTTTTATTGTTATACTGGAATCATTATCATCACTGTTTCTATTAATTATTAATGCTGTGTTAGAGCAGTCAGATGAGAAGGTAGTTCTTCACTCCCTGAGAGAATGACCCAGCCCTCTGAACCTTCTCTTTTTAGCCTGACTCTGTCGCTGGCGGAAAAGGAACAGAGACTCCTTGTTTTACAAGAGGCTGACTCTGTTCGACAGCAAGAGCTGAGCTCCTTGCGCCAGGACATGCAGGAGGCCCAGGCAGGGCAGAAAGAGCTCAGCGCCCAGGTATTTCCCACCCCACTAAGAGCCCTCTTCCTTGGTGGAAACCTCCTTCTGGAGTCGGCAGGTGATTGCTCAGTCACGCTGAGACCTCAGCAGCCCTGGCAGGAGGGGGCAGCCAGGACCGGGCTGGGTGGGGCTTGGCAACCTGACCCAGAGTTGAGAACGGACCCTGTGGGGAACCTGATGGCCCAGAACACAGTGCCCAGAGGGGCAGAGCTCACACAGGCCTGGTTCAAGCCCAGCCGCTGCCAAGTGTGCCTGGTCTGCCTGGCAAGACACAGCAGGGGGAATAAGTATTACTCCAGACGGGGTCAGCGGCAGCCTCTTGCTTCCAGGGACTCAGTCTGCTCACAGCAGGACCCCAGACCTTGTGCACAGAGGAAGGATGGAACTGGGAGGAGAATAATGAGGAAGTGAGAGCTAGACGTAGACTGTGGCAGATGAGGACCCAGGTCTGCCTGTTAGACGATCCTGGGTGTGACTCCCAGCTCCACTGCTTCCTGGTTGTGCGAACATCACTTTATTCAACCATAAAACAAGGATGATAATTCTTAATCATTATAGGAATATATAAAGTGTCAGGAACACAGTAAGCATTCAATAAATGGTAGCCATTATTATCGTGACTGGTCTTTTTAGGCTCAGTGTCAGTGTTTCAGGCAGATTTCTAATCATAGCAGGGAGCTGGCATAGTTGCCAGGGGGACCAGGGCCAAAGCCCATTTGCATAGCCCAGGCCCATGTGTCAGGAGTCCGTAGGTGGGCATGTAGGTTAAACCTAGGGTTACACTCATTCCGGAGCCCTCCCTTCCTGCTGGAGAGCTGAGCCTACTGAAATCCTCCCAGCCCCAGTCAAGGTTTGCACAGGGATTGAGTGGGGTCAGGCCCAGGAGGGTCTGGGGAGAGGGTATCCATTCCCTGCTCAGAGTGACCATACTTCCTCTTTGGCAGGTGGAATTACTGAAGCAGGAGGTGAAGGAAAAGGAGGCTGACTTTCTGGCCCAGGAAGCAGAGCTGCTGGAGGAGCTAGAGGCAGCTCGAGTAACAGAACAGCAGCTACAAGCTTCCTTGTGGGCCCAGGAAACCAAGGCAGCCCAACTACAGCTGCGACTGCGCAGCACGGAGAGCCACCTGGATGCCCTGGCAGCGGGACAGCAGCCTGGGCACCAGGCCCAGGTCCAGCTGGCCAGCCTCTGTTCTGTCTTGCAGCAGGCCCTGGGGTCTCCTTATGAGAGGGGGCTTGAGCTGAGTGGTGGGGGAGACTCGGCTTCCTCCCTCTGGGGCCCTGAGCCAGGTGAGGCAGCCACCCAGGAACTCAGTTCTTTGGTCAAAGCCAGGCCTAGCTCCCAGGGGAGAAGGGAAGGGAATGCAGTTCCTTAGGCAATACTCATCAAGGCCAAGGCCACAGACTCTGGGATTAATTCAATCAGAGTTTGAACCCCAGCTCGGCCATTTGCTAGATGTGTGTCCTTGGGCAAGTCACCTCTTCTCTTTGAATTTGATTTTCTCAACTATAAAATGAGGGTGTTAAAAGTACTTACCAGGACTTCCCTGGTGGCGCAGTGGTTGAGAATCCGCCTGCCAATGCAGGGGACACGGGTTCGATCCCTGGTCCAGGAAGATCCCACATGCCATGGAGCAACTAAGCCCGTGCACCACACTTACTGAGCCCATGTGCCACAACTACTGAAGCCCATGAGCCTAGAGCCCGTGCTCCGCAACAAGAGAAGCCACCGCAATGAGAAGCCCGCACACTGCAACGAAGAGCAGCCCCCTCCATCCGCAACTAGAGAGAAAGCCCGAGCACAGCAACGAAGACCCAACGCAGCCAAAAATAAATAATTTTTTTTTTTAGAAGAGGTACTTACCTCTTGGGAGTTTTTTAAGGAGTTAATAAGATGACAAATAAAATCGTTCACACAGTTCCTGGCACTTATTAAATGCCTAACAAATGATAGCATTTTCTAATGCACATCACAGTGCCTGGCACGTAGGTATGCAGACAGGGCATGATGAACAAACTGCTGAGAAGGGGTTCTTTGAGGAGAAGAGGGATGGGTGGGAAGGCCAAGGCCAGGTCTGGGAGGTATGGCTGTTTCTTTTCATAGTGCAGCCAGGTCAGGAGGTGTTTCCTCACTTTTTCAGACCAGAATGGAGCTAGGATCCTCTTTAAGAGATGGCCCCTGCAGACGGCTCTCTCAGCTGAGGCGGTAGCGTCTGCCCTCCAGAAGCTTCACCAAGACCTGTGGAAGACGCAGCGGGCCCGGGTATGTGTCTCTGTTCTCCTTCCTCAGGCTCTTCACCTACGCCGAAAAAGACTTGTGAAGCACTTTGACCTGTTTTATTTCTGACGTAAAGTTGGGATGAGTACCACCTCTGTCACTTACTACCCGGCAACTGTGAATAAAGCATTTGGCGTCCTGGGCCTTGGTTTCACTAGTAAAGTAGGGCAAATCATGCCTGCCTCACAGGGCTGTGAGGAATAAATGAGTGAGGGACTCGAGTGAGCCCTGTAAAACGTGATAGTCTGTATAGACCTGTGATACCGTTTTGCATCATTTTCCTCTCAGCCATGAATTGTTCTTGGTGTCAAGACCTCCAAGAAACACCTGACAAATTGGGGATCGCTGAGGTTTGAGGTTGCCATTTATAGGAACATTCTAGGCCTAAGACTGAACTAAATGTCCCCCAAATTCCACCTCACAGTGAACCCATCAGTCAGTAAAAATTGAGTGTCACCTATATATATGCCAGCCGCTCTGAGCTAGGGATACAAAAAGGAGAAAGACCTGCTCTCTGCCCTCAAGAAGACTTGTGACAGGGCTGAGCAACCAGGCTGCATCCTAAGATAAAGCAGAACTGATAGAAATAATTGGATCAATAACAGATGTACATGATAATAATAGGAGGAAGGGACAATTGGGAGGGTCAGAAGGAGGGAAGCAGTGACCTTTGAGCTAAGCTTTGAAGTAGGAGTTTGAGGAGAGGAGAGATGATCCCGGGCTAAGACTTCAGCAGGAGTTCTGTTTCAAAGACAGACGAGTCAGAAGGGGAACCCTAGGCTCCAGCCATTTGGAGCAGAGCCTGTCATCCCTTCCAGGAGCCAAATGCACATGAGTTCAGAGGTAAATAACCCAGCAATCTGAGAGTAGGTCCGTGATGGCAGACCCTGACAGGCTGAGGGAAGAGAGGGATCGGGCCCTGAACTGGGGCGGCTTTTTGGAAGATGAGGAACTTGAGTTCCACACCCTTTCTTTCCCAGGATGATCTGAGGGATCAGGCCCAGAAGCTGGAACAGCGTCTCACTGATACAGAAGCTGAGAAGAACCAGATCCACACAGAGTTGCAGGCTCTGCAGAGACAGCTCTCCCAGAACCAGGAAGGTGAGAAGCTTAAGGCAGGGGTGGGTTTGGGGCAGAAGAAAGGAAAGGCAGGAAGCCCAGTGGGGCGGGATCAGGCCTGGGAGCCACTGCTTACCCACAACTGTGAGATTTACCTAGAGGCGTCTCCAAAGGGGCGATGACCCCCCCCCCCCCCCGTGAACTATTTTGTGTACTTTGCTTGGCCTTTGAGAGCCGTCCTGGAAGAAGGGATTAGGAGGAACAGATTTGGTGAACTGAGGGAAGTTGCTAGCTAGGCTTCTGTTTTTTCTGTGAAGATTTAAAAACTGGCACCCTAAGGTCAGGTCTATAAGAACACTGTAAAATTCTATGTCTTTCATCATTTATCAGTGTTACTTATTTTGTTATCTCCAACTATGTTCTCAAATGATTAACCTTTGACAGCAGAAGGATTATGGGCTTGTTTGGGAGATAGGAAGAGGGGGAAATCTGGGGAGAAGCTATCTGTGCCACAGCCAAGGGCTAGGAAGTGTGGTGACTACTAGGAAAGGAAAGGAGAGGGGAGGGTCTTGCGACTCAAGGCTCAACTGTAGAAGGGAAGAAGACAACGTGGGGAGTCGGTCTGGGTCTTAAAAGTATCCCAAACGGCTCCCTGAGAGCCACACACATATAGTTGGGTTCTGGTGCATTTTGCAGAAATGGAGGGTACCCAGCAGAGCAACCCTGGTCTCTAGGAACCTCTGCAAAATCATAGACTTAGGGACTGGAAAGGACCTCCAACATCATCTAGCTCAACCCTGTCTGGAATCCAAGGTTGAGAATCTGTGATCGGGATGGGAAGTGTTGGGATGATTGTCAGGCACTGCTGGAGAGCTGGGCAGCAGATGCAGACACGAGTCTGGAAGCAGCAGGGAGCCTAGACAGACAGGAGCAGCTGGCAGACGGGTGATGCCTCTATGAAACTGGGTGTAATTCTCTCCTTCTTGGCCTTTTCCTCCTTTGATTCTATTCCCCATCTTCCATCTGCCTCTACGTCCCTCCTTTCCTCCAATCATGGTTCTTCCTCCACTACCTGTCTTCCCAAAGAGAAATCCAAGTGGGAAGGAAAACAGAACTCCCTAGAATCTGAGCTGAGGGAGCTGCGTGAAACTGTGACATCCTTCCAGAGTCGCCTACGGCAAGCAGAGCTCCAGGGAATAGAAACCCAGGTAAGGTGTTTCTGGTTTGGGGGAGGGGTTGCTTCAGGAGTAGTCCCTCAGGGCCCAGGATCGAGCCCATCCTGGCCCATGGTCATACCCCATCCATATGTAGTGCCCAGCTTCCTTCAGCAGTGTCTCTGTTTCTCTGGCTCTCCCCACATCCCTGAGGGCCATTATTAAGGCCCTAGTGAATCCTCCTTTAATTACTTTTTCTGAATTGAGGTTGAGATTTTTGTCCCTTTCCCTGAAGGACTAGAGTCTGGGATGACTCATTTGCAACAGTTTTTCCCCTCTGAGCACAGCAGAGCCCGGGGTAGGGTAGGGATATTCTTTTACAGTATCAGCCTAAGTGGAACACCCAGTTCCTTTTGCCCAAATCCTTGACAATGCTGGTGCTGCAGAGGAAGGAAAGGAAGGGCCTGTGTTGGAGTGACAGTTTCAGGGAAGTATAGTTTAAGGTGGTTTTGCATCTTGTTTTCAGAATGAGCGAGAGTTACTGCAGGCAGCCAAGGAGAACCTGACTGCCCAGGTGGAACATCTCCAAGCATCTGTGGCAGAAGCCAGGGCTCAGGCAAGCGCTGCTGGGGTCCTGGAGGAAGACCTGAGAACTGTGCGCTCAGCACTGAAACTGAAAAACGAGGAGGTGGAGAGTGAGCGCGAGCGAGCCCAGGCCCTGCAGGAGCAGGGCAAGCTGAAGGTGGCCCAGGGGAAGGCTTTGCAGGAGAATCTGGCTCGCCTGGCCCAGACCCTGTCTGAAAGAGAAGAGGAGGTGGAGACTCTGCAGGGAAAAATCCAGGTGCTGGAGAAGCAATGGGAAATGCAAAAGGCTGCTTTGGAAGTGCTGTCCCTGGACCTGAAGAAGAGGACCCAAGAGGTGGATCTGCAGCGAGAACAGATCCGGGAGCTGGAGGAGTGTAGGTCTGTTCTAGAGCATCTCCCCATGGCCGTCCAGGAGCAAGAGCAGAAGCTGACTCTGCAGCGGGAGCAGATCAAGGAGCTTGAGAAGGACCAGGAGGCGCAGAGGAACATCTTGGAGCATCAGCTTCTGGAACTTGAGAAGAAGGCCCAAGTGATTGAGTCCCAGAAAGGACAGATTGAGGACCTGAAGAAGCAGCTGGTTACCATGGAACGCCTGGCCCTGGACCTAGAGGAAAACCACCACAAAGTGGAATGCCAGCAAAAGGCGATCGAGGAGCTGGAGGGCCAGAGGGAAATGCAGAGGGTGGCTCTGACCCACCTTACACTGGACCTGGAGGAGAGAAGCCAGGAGCTGCAGGTGCAGGGCAGCCAGATCCAGGAGCTGGAGAGCCAGAGCACCCTCCTGGCAAGAGAACTCCAGGAGAAGGACCAGGAGGTGACGTCCCAGCAAGACCAGATCAAGGAGCTGCAGAGGCAGAAAGAGCATCTGACTCAGGACCTGGAGAGGAGGGAGCAGGACATGGTGCTGCTGAAGGAAAGGATTCAGGTCCTGGAAGATCAGAGGACCCTGCAGACCAAGATCCTGGAGGAGGACCTGGAGCAGATCAAGCTGTCCTTGAGAGAACGGGGCCGGGAGCTGGCCTCTCAGAGGCAGCTGATGCAGGAGCGGGCAGAGGAAGGGAAGGGCCAGAGTAAAGCTCAGCGAGGGAGCCTGGAGCACATGAAGCTGATCCTGCGCGATAAGGAGAAGGAGTTGGAATGCCAGCAGGAGTGTATCCAGGAGCTTCAGGAGCACAAGGACCAGCTGGAGCAGCAGCTCCAGGGCCTACACAGGAAGGTGGGGGAGACCAGCCTACTCCTGACCCAGCAGGAGCAGGAGATAGTGGTCCTGCAGCGGCACCTGCAGGAAGCCAGGGAGCAGGGGGAGCTGAAAGAGCAGGCACTTCAGGGTCGGCTGGACGAGGCCCAGAGGGCCCTGGCCCAGGGTGCCCGGGAGCTCGAGGCCCTGCAGCACCAGCAGCAGCAGCAGGCCCAGGGCCAGGAGGAGAGCGTGAAGGAACAGGCGGGCTCGCTGCGGCAAGCTCTGGAGCAGGCCCACGCCACACTGCAGGAGTGCCAGGCTGAGCTGGAGGGCCACAAGGAACACGCGCAGAGGCTCCAGGAAGAGCTGGCAGTGGAGAGACAGCGGGTCCAGGCCCTGGAGGAGGTGCTGGGTGACCTAAGGGCTGAATCTCGGGAGCAGGAGAAGGCTCTGCTGGCCCTCCAGCAACAGTGCGCCGCACAGGCCCAGGAGCATGAGGCGGAGGCCAGGACCCTGCGGGACAGCTGGCTGCAGGCAGAGGTGATGCTCCAGGAACGGGACCGGGAGCGGGAGGCCCTCCGGGCAGATGGCCAGTCCTCCCAGTGTCGGGAGGAGGCTGCCAGGGTCCAGGCTGAGGCTCTGCAGAAGGCCCTCAGCAAGGCTCAGGCCACCCTGCAGGAGAAAGAGCAGCATCTCCTTGGGCAGGCGGAGCTGAGCCGCAGCCTGGAGGCCAGCACGGCCACCTTGCAGGCTGCCCTGGACTCCTGCCAGGCACAATCCCGGCAGCTGGAGGAGGCCCTGAGGAAGCGGGAAGGTGAGATCGAGGACCAGGACCTCCGACACCAGGAGGCCGTGCGGCAGCTCCAGGAGGCACTTGCCCAGAGGGATGAAGAGCTGAGACACCAGAGGAGGCAGGGACAGCTGCTGGAGAAGGCTCTGGCCCAGCGGGGCCTAGAGAATGCGACCCAAGAGAAGCAGGAGCCAAGGCACGAGAGAGAAGAGGAAGAGACGAGGGGCCTTCGTGAGAGCCTAAGGCAGCTACGGTGGACTCTAGCCCAAAAGGAAGAGGAGATCCTGGAGCTGAGGGAGGCCCGGCCAAGGAAGGGTCTGGAGGACTCACCCCCCAGCCACAGAGCCTCCCCAGGAGAGGAGCCGTCTCCCACACTTGATTCCTCAGGTCCCAGGCTGCAGCGGGAGCTGGAGCGACTACAGGTGGCCCTGAGGCAGACAGAGGCCAGAGAGATCGAGTGGAGGGAGAAGGCCCAGGACCTGGCACTGTCCCTGGCCCAGAGCAAGGCCAGCGTCAGCAATCTGCAGGAGATAGCCCTGTTCCTGCAAGCCTCTGTCCGGGAGCGGGACTCGGAACAGCAGAGGCTGCAGGTGAGTCACCCCGTGGGCGGGAAGGGCTGGGGCAGAGCCCGGTCTGCCTGGGCTCCGGGGCTGCCTGCACCTCAGGGTGTAAGAAAGCTGAGGTCACGAGCACCTCAACAGAGTGGAATCCAGGTTACTGTGCTAGTGCGGTGGGGGAAGATGTGGCATCCACAGTCCCTGCCCTCCTAGAGCTGATGGTCTAGTGGAAAAGCAGTTATAATGCAGTGCCTAATTAGGGTTGGTGCCTGACACGTGAAGTTTCGTATGCTCTGAGCATACCGGAGGGACCACCCCACCTTTCCTGGTAGAAGTGGTGTTTAAGATTAGATCTGAAGGGACCAGTAAGGAAAGAGCCAAGCACAGGTTGAGGGAGGGAGAGGAAGAAGGAGGAAAGAGAGCGTGGAGTATCTGTGAGGGAGTTCAGACTGCCAGGGACAGAGAAGAGGCTCTGGCAAGAGAAGAGAGGACAGCAGGGGGCCATCATTTAGGGCTTGTCAGCATGTTAAGGACCTGGGTGACCAGTGCGAAGTGGATGAAGGGTTTGGGGCAGGGGAGTGACACGATCAGGTATATAGTTCAGAAAGATGGCTCAGGCTGCCGGGGGAGCAACTGTAGACCTGGGGAGACTGACCAGGAGAGAAGTAGGAATGGTTATTATCTTCATTTTATAGTTGAGGAACGGCAGTTAAGAGAGGTTAAGTAACCTGTCCAAGGTCATCCAGCTAGTAAAGGGCAGAACTAGGGTTAGACCTAAGCAGGCTGGCCTCGTACTACTAAGCTCCTCTCTCCCAGACAGCCTCCACCCACACGTGTACCTTCCGTTCCTCTTCTCTGTCTGTCCTCTTGACCTTTACCATTTATGAACCCTAGGGTGCCTAGAAAATATCTAGCACTAGTCTTCCCATTTATCTAAAGGGGTTTAATCCCAGAGGCTTAATCTAAGCTTCACATGGTCTTTGTGTGTGTGTGTGTGTGTGTGTGTGTGTGTGTGGCCGCGCCTCCCAGCATGTGGGATCTTAGTTCCCTGACCAGGGATCAAACCCACGTCCCCTGCATTGGGAGTGCGGAGTCTTAACCACTGGACCACCAGGGAAGTCCTCACTGTGGTCATTTTACAAACGAGGTAATTGGGGTTTGGAAAGAGCTCATACCTTTACCCAGGTCATATAGCAAATACGCGATGACACAATACCCGGCTCTATGTGATTCCTGGGTCCATGCTCTTTCCACAACACCTAGTGCTCCCAATTGTCACTTAGCTTAGGGGAGATCTAAAACGGGAGTTCCCTGGTGGCCTAGTGGTTAGGGTCTCACTGCCGTGGCCCTGGTTCAATCCCTGGTCGGGGAACTAAGATCCCACAAGCCATGCGGTGCGGCCAAAAAAATAAAAATAAAAATTAAATAAATAAATAAAATGAGACAGGTTTTAGTCCTAGTCCACCATGTATCCTTGGGAAGATCCCTCTCTGCTCCTTAGTTTTATCCACCTGTAAAATGAAAATTATCCACTAGAATAGCTCAGAGAAGCCAGGAAAAGTAAGACTATAACCTGATGAGAAAATTGTTGAGGACGGAGTGTGGAGTGGGTCTTGATATGAGGCCATAATGGTGTGACTCACCCCAGGATGAGTTGGAGCTCAGCAGACAAGCTCTGGAGAAGGAGCGACTCCACAACCCAGGCCTGACCAGCCGAGCAGAACGGGGGCCCAGAGGAGACCCCGGCGCCCAGCTGGGAGAGGTGAGCTGGGGGCCTGGTGGGAACAGATGGCCCAGGAGGGAGCGCCTGTCCAGGGGCTTGTCCCCTTCCCCTGGGAATTGGGTCCCTGTAGCCCAGACCTGCCAAGTTAGTCCTTTGCCCTCTATCTGTTCCCCACCTGTCTGAGGGGCTGCCCGGCTGAGACGGACAGGTCTCTCCTTCAGGTCTCGGGAGCGAAGACTGAGCCGAGTCCTGAGGTGGAGGAGAAGCAGCTCTGGGAGCAGAGGCTTGAACACCTGCAGCGAGCGGTGGCGCGGCTGGAGGTTGACCGAAGCCGACTGCAGCACCACAATGCCCAGCTGCGGACCACCCTGGAGCAGGTGGGGGACTCCTGTCCTCAGCTCCCTCCCCGGTCCGCTGGGCATGCATCTCCACTTCTCATGCAGCCCCCAGAGAAGGGGTTAGTAAACTATAGCCCAGGGGCCAAATTCAGCCCACTGCCCGTTTCTGAAAATAAAGCTGTTTGGAGACACTGCAGTAGTTGTGACACAGATCGAATGGCCCACAGCGCCTAAAATACTACAGAAAAGGTTTGCTGGCCCTGCTTCAAAGGCTGAGGAGGCCGGCCCCACCTCCTCTGCCGCAGCAGCACTTTGCACTCAGGGCTGCCTCAGCAAGTGCTCTCCTCAGCCCAGTTCAGCTTCCCACGGCTGCTGGCCCGTTACACTTGCCCCACCCTCACACCGGCCTCCTCTCAGAAAAGGCGGCTCTGCTCCAGACCCAGAGCCAAGCCCAGCCCTGACTTCTCACTCGCATCTCGGCAGGTGGAGCGAGAGCGGAGGAAACTGAAGAGGGATTCCCTGCGAGCATCGCGGGCGGGCGTCCTGGAGAGCGGTGAAGCCACGGCACCGTCACCCACCCAGCAGGTTTGTCTGTTTCATCGACTGCAGCCTCAGGAGAGCCCAAACCCAGCCACTAGAAACAGCCCTCTGCAGTGCGTATCCCAGGCTCCCCTTGCAAGGGGAGGAGCCACTCCAGCCAGTCCGTAGGGCCCCTCCTGACCGGGCTCTGCCCCACCCAGCACTGTCCCTGACCCGGAAAGGAGGCCCAACATCAGTGGGCGGGGCTGGAGTCAGCCCTGCTTTCTGAGGAACCCAGCCTTCACTGATACACAGTCCACCTGCCCCCCGACCAGTGCTTCAGGCTCCCAGGAGCAGGCCTCCTGGGGCTTCTGGTCTCTCCCTGCATGTAGGTGTTGGGTGGTGCTTGCCAGACCTGGATGTTCCTAGGAGCTTGATAGCAGCTTCATGGACCTCTTAGACTTCCTTGCCCTTTGCAATACTGAATTTACAAGATATGGGTCCAGGGTAGTTCCTGGGGCCAGAAGGATCTGGGGGAAGACACCACAAACCAGCACTCTTTTAGTTGAGTTATGCCTGTCAGTAGACAGCCTTGGGGCCTGGCAGGTAGGGACTGTTTCTGGTGTCTGAGCACCTCCTAACCCTCCATCCCCCTTCCTTCAAGGAAAGCTTCCCAAGGGACAGGCCCCTTGTCTTACTTCCCCTCTGCATCCTTAGCTCACGGACCAGGGCTAGCACGAAGCAGGTGTGTGCTGAACTTTAAATGAAGAGGTACCTCAAAGAAGCAGTCCCATACAAGCCTTTGGGACATTTGGCCTCAGGTCTCCATTGCGTTGGTTTGGGCCCTCTGGGGCTTCTCCTTGCCCCAGGGCCATGGTGCCCCAGAGAGTTCAATCTGAGTTCAGGCACTTCTGGCCCATAGCCCTTGCCCTGGTCCCCAGGATTGTGAGGAGGCCTGCACGAACTCCGGTGGAAGGCCTGTTCCAACAGGAATGGCATTTGTCTTCCACAGGATGGAAGAGGAGGACAGAAGGGCTCCTCAGATGCCAGGCACATGGCTGAACTGCAGAAAGAGGTACGTTCTGGAAGGATCCGTTTTCTAAGCCCCTTTTCCCTCCCTTGCACTCAGGCAGCAAGGCTTTGGTGTCTGCTATGTGCTTGGCCCTTTGTGCACCTCCAGCAGGGAGAGGGGAAATAGTTCCTGCCTAGAGAACTTCAGTCCTTGTGGGAGGCAGGCAGAGCCCCGTCTCAACTCCATCTCCCACACTGAGTGGACTTAACCTCCCACGTGCTTAGGGTGGGACTGGGGAAGAAAGCACACTCCAGGCCCCAGACCTCCTACTTAGGAAAGAAAAGGGAAAGGCAGAGGAGCAGATGAAGATTTTAAGAGGACAGACTAAAGCAAGCAGAAGCATCCTGGCCTCCTCTGCCCTCACATGCACCCAGCACACCAGGCAGAGTTGCCTGGCACCAGCGCCAGGATCCATACCCTAGAGCTCAGGTCAAGCTCAGGGGAACTGTATAAAGTGCCTTCTTGCCTCTTAGGCCTCCCCTAAAGGTTCACCCTGTCTTTCAAGGCCCAGGAGTAATTAGAACTGTGGAGTTTTGATTTCTGAGCCTGTTTCAGAAATCAGTAGTCACTACTGGCAGGCCCTGACTATACAGCTAGACCTAAGCTATTACTTTTTTTTTTTTTTTTTTTTTTTTTTGCGGTACGCGGGCCTCTCACTGTTGTGGCCTCTCCCATTGGGGAGCACAGGCTCCGGACGCACAGGCGCCACCAGGGAAACCCTAAGCTATTACTTTGAATTCTCTTAAACTCACACAAAGCAATTGCTGAGACAGGGCCCAGACTAGGGGGAGGCAAGACAGGCCTCACTGTTGACCTGGAGCTCCTCCTTAAATTTTGCACCCTAGGAGCATCTGTTGCCCCACCCTAGTCCTGGATGTGCCCTGACCTCCCAAAAACTTCACCTCCTGGGGCCCTCAGTATACTCATCTTGAGAAATGGATCAATCAGTGATTCTCAACCCTGGCTGCACGTTAGAACCACCTGGGGAGCTTTGAAAAAAATACTGATGCTCAGGCCTCACACCTGTCTAATTAAGTCAGAAAATTTCTTAAAACCTTCCAAAGGGGGCATGGTGGAGCTTCCTGCAGGGATGAAAGCATCCTGTATCTTGATTGAGATAGTGGTTATATATGGTATGTATGTTATGAAATTGGTCAAAACGTACTTACAATCTGGGCATTTTATTACATGTAAACATGTGAATAGTCTGGTTGGTTTCTTTAAGCTCTCTCTCTGAGTCTCCTTTGCAGCCAGGGTTGACGATCACTGGATTCTCCGATTGCCAGCAGCCCTTCCCCCAAATGCTGTAAAGCCTCATCCGGAGATTCGTGGGTGAGGTGTTCATTCAAACGCTGGTCTGACAGGAGCCACAGGAGCCGAGCAGGAAGGGTTGGGGCAGCTTCGAGGCCCTCCACTGCTCTCACCCTCTTGGTTTTCCTGCCCCCCAGGTGGCCCTGCTGCGAGCCCAGCTGGCCCTGGAGCGGAAGCAGAAGCAGGACTACATCGCCCGCTCAGTGCAGACGAGCCGTGAGCTGGCGGGCCTGCACCACAGCCTCTCTCACTCCCTCCTCGCCGTGGCCCAGGCCCCAGAGGCCACTGTCCTGGAGGCCGAGACCCGAAAGCTGGATGAGTCCCTGACTCAAAGCCTGACATCCCCTGGGCCGGTCCTGCTGTGCCCCAGCCCCAGCACTGCTCAAGGCACCTCCAGGTAGCAGCTGCAGCAAGAGCAGGACACGGGCCAGCCTGGGAGCACACAGACAGACAGAAGGCCGTAGAGCGGGTCGTGGCCCCTCCACACAGCTGCTGTTTGCCAAAGAAAATTCTGACTCTGTTACCCAGCCTGGGAGCCCCAGGTCAGCTGGCATTCCCCGGAAGAGGGAGGGAAAGCTGCAAGGCTGGGGGAAGGCCCTGACTCACATGGGAATGAGGCACATCACACTTGCTGCCAGCCTGCGGTCACCCAGAGAGCGCCTTTCCCTGGCCAAGGGGCGTCTGCTGCCTCTCGCCTAGAACTCATCATCCAGCACTCACCCGCTCGGACACCTCCCCCTCCAGCAATAAACCCTGGGTCTTTGCATTTGTTCTCTGCTGCTGTCTCTACTGTGTAGCTGGGCAACAGCCATACATCAAGGGCATCTATTAAGGAAGAATTCACTGAAGATTCCTGTCAGGTGGCATGCATTTGTCATCTACCTGCATTCTGATAGAGAAGGGCTACAGAAGATACACAAGACAAAGCCCCTGCCCACAGGAAGCTTGAGCCCAATTGACAATAACAGGCAGATGAGTCAGAGACAGTTGTGTGTGCTGCCTGGAAGTGCTGTAGAAATTCCAGGGGCTGAGGCAGGAAGGTATGAACTGGCCCTTGGTGGCTGGAGAGGAGTTGGGAGGGTTGCTAAGCATACTGGTGAGAAGACTGGTCGGCCTTAGCAGGGTGTGTTTGCGCTGAGGAATGAGTCACGAGGGAGAGGAGGGAGGGCCTTGGGATCTAGATTTGAACTCATGGATAATGATGAACCATCATATGTTCTTGACTTAAAACATGTTCTGGGGACTTCAAAAACACTGAGCTGGCTTTTGGCTAAAGTCAGCCTCTTGAGTTCAGAAGTTCTATCTGGCTTCATTCCCCTTCTGCGCTGGGTGAAAGGCCTCAGGGTGTCCCTTTCTGGGCATATCAGCTGCAACCGACTGTGGCCCCCTGTAGTCCAGCCATAGGTCAAGCCAGGAAGGAGGATGGAGTGTGGCAGGACTTGTCACTTATGGCCTGGCCCTGGTTTAGGCAGTGTACAGGCTTAAGACCTATTGTTGGAAACTTCCTCAAAGCCTAAGAGAGAACAATTTTCTTTAAAGAAGCAGGCATGGGATTTCCCTGGAGGTCCAGTGGGTAAGACTCTGCAGTCCCAATGCTGGGGGCCCAGGTTCAATCCCTGGTCGGGGAACTAGATCCCACATGCATGCCACAACTAAGAAGTCTGCTGCAACTATGAGCCCACATGCTGCAACTAAAAAAAAAAAAAAAAAATCCCGCATGCCACAACTAAGACCCGGGGCAGCCTAAATTAATTAATTAATTTAAAAAAATATATATAGGGCTTCCCTGGTGGCACAGTGCATAAAAATCTGCCTGCCAATGCAGGGGACACGGGTTCCATCCCTGGTCAGGGAAGATCCCACATGCCGTGGAGCAGCTAAGCCCGTGTGCCACAACTACTGAGCCTGTGCCCTAGAGCCCGTGAGCCACAACTACCGAAGCACGCGAGCCACAACTACTGAAGCCTGCGTGCCTAGAGCCCGTGCTCTGCAACAAGAGAAGCCACCACAATGAGAAGCCCGCGTGCAACAACGAAGACCCAACACAGCCAAAAAATAAATAAAAAATAATGATAATAAAAATTTTTTAAATAAAATAAAGAAGCAGGCATGACCTTCTTCCAGCCCTCCAAACGTAATCTGTGATTCCTCTTACCTAGGCATGGGGATGGAGCTAAGGCCGGCTAAGAATGTGGGAGTTTAGGAGCAGCACCACGGTCCCCCAGACCTACTTACCCGGAGCTCAGGCCCCATTATACCCCGTCACACCACACAGAGTGTGTAGGGGGCTGTTCACAGCTGCTGGAGCTTGGTTCCAAAGCCCACGCACGGGACTCTGCACAGATGCTTAGTATAAAACAGTTTAAGACCCCCCAGAGCTAAATCTGGGGCCCCCAAGATGCCAGCTGGTCTCTGCCTCTAGTCACATCCCTGTGGCTCAATCCTTACCTGGCCTTTTCGATGCTAGGAGTTCTCAGGGACAAACGAGATTTCTCTGGGCTCCTTACCTTTTTTGGTCCCCCAACTCTGGTTCTGTAGCTTAGAGCCTGAGAGCGGGACCCTGTTGTTTACCTTGGAGTTTCTTCTCAGTTCTGTTATCTATAGGTTGCAAGCCAAGGCCTTAAGCCCCACACACCTTCTGGGAGCAGGGAGAGAGCTTTCAGCAGATGAAAGGCGTTGTAGAGGCAGCCAAGCAAGGTCTTCATTAAGTAATAAACTATATCTGCTCCTCACTCCCCATCCAACCCTCAGTAGCCCCTCGCCCTCACTCTAGACCTCAGGCTAAGGCCTCCCCTCCCCACCAGATATTGGTCAGGGTTAGTCTTCAAGTGTAGACTACATTCTTGCTCTCACATTCTTAGCTTGTGGATGATTTTCTGCTCCAACTTCCTAAAATACACTTTCTTTGACCAACAGTAGGATCAGCTGTTTGGAGGGTCCCACCAGTAACAGAGCCAACTGCTCTTCTTATCAGCTCCAAACCCAAAGAGAGAGACCTGAATTGGAGAAGCACGAAGGAAAGAATATGGGTCTTCCAGGCAGAACCCAACCTTGCCCCAAGGCATCAGGCCAGAGCTCCATTTCCTTCTCTTTGTCACGTGCAACAGGCCATAACCAGAGCAGTGAATCCAGCGGATGGGCACTGTCTGTGACCATCCAGCCAGTTCTCACAGATACAGCAGAGGGTGGTGTGATTGATCTCCAGAACCTGGGGGAAAGGAGGTCAGAGCTGAGCACGCAGGTCTTCTCCATCCACAAATCCTCCCCCTCCCTCCAGCCTTCTTTCCTGCTTTGATAGAGGCTGCTACAGGCCCCAAAGTCCTGAGAACAGAAGGGGGCGAGAGCTGAGTCAGAGTCTGGGCAACGTTCTTGTTCTCAGGGAGCGCTGGGTCTGGTGAGTATGACACCCTGCTCGCTCAAAGAGCCTCCATGCTTTGCATGTTAGAGCGACAATCACCACGTTGCAACCTAATACCTTTTCTCATCTGCTTCCCGCCCGGGGACTACGGGAGTGCTAGGCAAACCAGGTAGACACCCTGCTGATGCAGGCAGGCTATGTAGATGCTCTGGAGCCAGCAGCAGAACTTCCAGAAGTACCTGTGGAGGTGGGGAGACCCCACCCACAAAAGCAGCAAGGCATCCTCCAGCCCGAGAATTCACATGCAGGCCTCATCTCAGCCCATGGGACAGGTCCCTTGGGCAGTGAGTTGGTTCAGTTGTTCGATCTTAGGACAGATGATGCCTTTAGCAGTTCCCCCTGCAGTGCTGCACCTCTTACCTCCTGTCCCATGAACCACCTACTCGCACTTGCTCCCGGGGCTGAGGAAGGGACCAACTGAGCAATATGAAAACGCTGAGTCCTGAAGAGCCGGGGGAGTGGTGAGCAGAGGCAGGGAGGGGCAAGGAGCGGGGACCACCAGTGTGCCCCGAGCCATGAGATCCCTCTGCGCAGTCCTGGCGTTCAGGCTTCGCTCCGCTCACCACACTGAGAAAGGAGGCAAGGGAGAAGGAAGAAAGAGAACAAGGGGTCTCAAGTCTGGGGCCCTGCAGTTTACTCCCCTGCTCTCCTGAGACCACGGTTTGCCTAGACCCTGACGGAGGCGAAGGCAAGGAGCGAGGCTTCTCCGGAGAAGAAAGGACTGTGCTCCCGGCCCTGCTGTTGCTCACCTGACTCACATCAGTAGCCTGTCACGGAGTGGACATTATGACCTCTTTCTTCTTAGTCCTTTGTCATTAATGCCCCCAGCTCTTTAAATGCCTTCATAGGGCCTGAAGCTTGGCACAGGTGGAAGGGCTTGGAGGCAAGAAGTTGAACGGGTCAGGGGTCAGAGGAGAGACGTGAGCAAAGGCTGTGACGTGGCCATCTGAGAGCGGGTGCTCGCTGTTCCCAGCTCATGGTCATTTGTGTGGAGGCAGAAAGCGGTAAGAATTAGTATTCAAGTTTAGTCCTTCCTTAATTACTACTACTTGTGGGGTGAGGGAATCAGGGAAGGCGTTTTTTCAGTGCCTGGTAACCCATACATCGCTCCTGCACCTCCTGTCTTGGTTTCCTGTCATTACCTCTCCTGTGTCTGCATATTCCAACCCTACCAAGAGTCTAAGGCTTGTTGCTGGCCAAGAGTAGGCTCACATCCGAGCTGGCTAATTCCCTTACCTTCTGCTGTAGCGTGATGCTCGGCAAGTCGGGCTGGAGCCTTAAGCTATAACTCTCTTCCCTGCATAAGGGGTCATCTCTTCAGCTTGTCCACCCGACCGCAAATAGAGAAACCCTGTGGATGAGGTCAGATGCACTGGTTGCTGCCCCCTGCTCCTAATCCAGCTTTTTATTCATCTGACAAATACTCATCAAATCTATGTGTCACAAAGCTCCATGACACGCACTGAAAGGAGGAGCTCGTCTCCAGGGGAGACAGACCCTGGACGTAAAGAAACACTCACAGCATGACCTGGGTGCTGGGAAGAGACTGGCCACTTGTAATGAGGCCAGGGAAAGTGTCACAGAACATCTTGGAGGAAGAGAGGGCTTGAGGGCCCTTTCAAAGTGTTTGTCGAGCCGATTGGTTACACTGGGTGCATGGCGTCAAGGGCTGCACCTGCGGGTCCCAGGAGCAATGGCAGCTCTTGGAGTTGTGCCAGCTAGCCTGGTCAGGTAAGACCGCTCTGAGAACAGCAGCATCAGCCACAGGTGAGTGTCAAGGCAGCCCACCAGCCTCAAACCCACCATTAAGCTTTCATTCCTGTCCCGTGGGACAACTCACAGGGCAAGTGGCAGGCTGACTCGGACAGCAGGCTCCGGAAAAAATAAGAAGCTGTGGTCACAGCCTCCACCAACATCCCACTGCCCTGGTGGCCTCCATCACTTCCTCAGCCCTCCTCACCACATCTCCTTATAGCACTTCACCCTTCACCTCCCCAGCCACCTGCTAAGCCCTACAGGGTGCTGTGCTGGAGGATGAGGGGAGGGAGGCGAGAAGTGCCTTTTGGTGTGTCCTGTGGCCTCCCTGGAGGAGAAGGGGTTGATGCCCAATGGGGTCCTTCCTGCCAGCCCATTTGTATCAGGGACCCCACCACACAAGTCACATTGTGAGTTCCTGAATGCAGGCTTTGTAGGTAAGATCACCTTCACCTTGGCATTCAGCCCAGGTGGTGAGAGAGGGCTTAGAAACCAAGTATGATGGGGACAGGAATGAAAAGGGCAAGACTACATGCCAAGGCTAGTGTGGTGCATCTCTGAGAGGGATGCCAGCTATTCCCGATGCAGGCTTGTTAAGCATGAGGCAGACAGGGGAAAGGAAGAGCCTTTTGTCCCCTCTTGAGAAAAGAGCCTACGAGAAAACTTTGTGATGTGCTTAAAAGCAAATTTCTATCCAACCAAACTTGGGGGGCGGGTAGGTATTTTTGTTTTGCTTTGTTTTTAGGCCACATTTAGGCTTGCAGGGATCTTAGTTCCCTGACCAGGGATCGAACCCAGGGCTCTCAGTGAAAGCGCTGCGTCCCAAACCACTAGACGGTCAGGGAATTCCCCAGATTTTCATTTATTTAAAATGAAACAATTGCATGCACATGGTTAAAAATTAAACAGAATAGAAGGCAGGGGCTTCCCTGGTGGCGCAGTGGCTGAGAGTCCGCCTGCCGATGCAGGCACACGAGTTCGTGCCCCGGTCCAAGAAGATCCCACATGCCACGGAGCGGCTGGGCCCGTGAGCCATGGCCGCTGAGCCTGCGTGTCCGGAGCCTGTACTCCGCAACGGGAGAGGCCACAACAGTGAGAGGCCCGCCTACCATCAAAAAAAAAAAAAAAATAGAATAGAAGGCAGCAGTTTCCTACCCCATTCCTTTTTTTTTTTTTTTGGCCACGCCACGCAGCATGAGGGATCTTAGTTCCCCAACCAGGGATCGAGCCCACGCCCCCTGCAGTGGAAGCACGGAGTCTTAACCACTAGAAAGCCAAAAAAGTCCCACCACCCCATTCTTTTTTAACCCCTTTCCAATTTTTTAAACGCTATTTTCGTAGAGGGTAACTTTGGTCCTCTAAATAGTGTTTATATAATGCCATATGGGCCCAGCATCTGGAACAAGATGGTGATAGGTAGCTGCATTGCCCACACCTTTGGGGATTCTTGGACTCTGGTTCTGAGCCAGACACCCGGCATCTCAGTGCCCTTAGGGAGTCGGGTAAATGTGCTCTCAGCTGTACCAGGGATATTTACATTTTGTTAGGTTATGTGTGTTTGTCGGGCAGCCAAAGTAAAAATGTAGTGGATTTGTTTTGGATACCCATCAACTGAAAACCCTCATTAACTAAGGCTCTTTGCTTACCTTGAACTACTGTTTCTACCAAGAAGGCAAGATAAATGCTTGCCCTCTGCCCTCGTTTGATGTAATAGTCTTCTCCAACGATTGTTTTTATTTCTCTTTGAGTATCATTATGGACCCAAGGATTTTTATATATTCACTGTGTTTCATTCATGACAGTTGCTTTTTTTTTTTTTTTTTTTTTTGCGGTACACGGGCCTCTCACTGCTGTGGCCTCTCCCGTTGCAGAGCACAGGCTCCGGACGCGCAGGCCCAGCGGCCATGGCTCACGGGCCCAGCCACTCCGCGGCATGTGGGATCTTCTCGGACCGGGGCACGAACCGGTGTCCCCTGCATCGGCAGGCGGACTCTCAACCACTGCGCCACCAGGGAAGCCCATCAGTTGCTATTTTTGATGCTCAAATTGTCCCAAATTTGATGTCCAGGTTTTCCTTGTACTTTTCTTGTTCAGACCTGGCATCTTTTGGTGGAAAAAAATATTTAGAAAATGAAATCTGCATTCCAGAGTTGATCATTGCCTCTGGGATGTTACAGTTTTTAGACTAGCAGAAAATGTGTTTTGAAAATTGTGAGTTCAAGATGGTGATGGTTGCACAACAATGTGAGTATACTTAATGCCACTGAACTGTACACCTTCAAATGGCAAATTTTATGTATAATTTACCACAATAAAAATAACATAAAAATTGAGTTCATAATGATATTTGCAGTTTGAATTTAATGTCACAGGGTTTTTATTATACCTGTCTGATTTTGTATTTGGTTCCTAATAATATTAATATAATTACTTATTTATTTCATTCTGTGATATTTATTATATAGTTTATAATATTATAAATATTATAATAGGTTACAATATTATAATAAATCTACTGAGTGAAGTTGAAAATTTCTTTGTGGTTCTTTTTGTCCACAGAATCTATCCTACAGAGAATACACAGTATATTGAATTCTAAAGGAACTTGAACTACTTCTTTCCCTGGTGGTTATGTTATCAATCTGATATACAGTTAGGTCCATTTGATGTGTTTTCAACTTTAGGGTTTGCTTTTTCCTCTTTTTCGTTTAATTTTATTTTTTGGTCAGGTAAATATATATATGAGTAACAATGAAATGTTCTCTGTTGAGAATCTAGAAGAGGATGTAGGCATTTAATGCCACAATGTAGGGTTTTATTCAGTAGCAGAGTGACCTTCATCCAGGGTGTGTTTGAAACCCCAGTCCCTCTCTGACACTCCAAGGTCCCCTTGATTACCTGTCAGCCTCCTGGGGCCTCCAGTGGGCTGAATAGGCTGAGGACCATCTCAGTTGTAAATAACAACCTTCCCCTCACACTGCAGCTTAAGAATGACCTGTTGCTCTTCTTTAAAACTGTGCATGTTGCTCTTGAACCAATATTCTTCATCCCAGTAATGGGACCACCTGCTGAGCTGGTCTGTCCGCAAACCAAATAAGGATACCTGGAAGATGGGGTAAGACAGGAGAGGGCTGTGGGGCAGCAGGCTGGATCCTGCCCTGCTTCCATGCCCCCCAACCATTCCTTCAGCAAACACTCACTTAACATCAAGGGTGACAGGCCGCCTCCCGGAGCTGGGAGGAGAACGGAGCTCACCTTCCCCAGGGGAGACAAACTCTGAACACACAGAGGGACCCCAGAGCCCAGAAAAGACAGCACCAGCTAGCTGATTCTCATCATATTGGAGGAAGAGAGCATTCCTCGGGGAGACAAGGGGAAGGCATTCCAGGTAGAGGGAGCATCGTGTGAAAAGGCATGAGGCAGATGGTGTGTTTGGGGAACGCTGAGAAGCCCATGGTGTGAGCCTGGGAGAGAGGAGGGGTGGGGGAGGGGTCAGACCATGCAGGGTCTTGAAAACCAGACAGAAAGATTTAGACTTAATGTGAAGTCCCTGGGAAAATGGACATTTTTAGTGGCAGGGGGATGAAATTCTGTGAGTTGCAGACGGTGTCTTACCTGGTCACAGGCGTGCAAGGCGTACAACAGAGCTATGAACCCCAAGGATGGAAAGGGATCGTT
Source organism: Grampus griseus (assembly GCF_964374135.1). Classification (NCBI taxonomy): domain Eukaryota; kingdom Metazoa; phylum Chordata; class Mammalia; order Artiodactyla; family Delphinidae; genus Grampus; species Grampus griseus. The sequence continues at coordinate 65,363,443 of NC_139008.1, forward strand.
TTTTCCCAGCCATCTCTGCTGGACATACTGGAGGAAGCTGAGGCTGATCACTGAGACCTGGGGAAACAGAGGAGGGTGGTGACCTGAGGTCTGTCCAGTGGCTGCCCAAGCCACATCATTTTACTCCTTCCCCTTTTCCCTCCTGGTCCCTCACCTTGTCTTTGCTCTCTTTACTTCCACCAGGGACCTGGACTAAAAAATGATTGGGGGTGGGGGAGTTTCAGAGTCATTTGACACAGCAGCCCCCAAGCTTAGAGTGGTGCCCTGATATCTAGCAAGGGTCTCTCTGGAGTTCCCACTGTCACCCCTTACAATGCCGCACCCCACCATGCCCAGGATTTTTTGGCTTCCTCGTGATGCCCTCTTTCTGCAGTACCTCCATAACCCACTTCAGACCGGATGAATTCAGAGGAAGCAGCAGCAGCTGGGCGCCAGGATCCTGAGGGCTGTCTATCTCGGGATATGTAATGTGCACAGTGGTCGTGTCTCAAAGCCTTGGACAGGGGCCTGGAAAGGAGGGCAGGATGGACATCTGAGGGAAGAGGAGGATTTGGCCTGACTTTCCTAGTCTCCACCTTCTACCCTGCACCCACCTGAGGACCATATCATGTTGGTTAATCTTGAAGCCGAGGCCAGAGCCCCGTAGGAACTTTTGAGTTTCCAACCACTGCACAGGTCTGGCACCCCACACAGTCCAGTGGGTGTGTGAAAGGTTCTTTAATTGACTGCTGGTTTTGATTCCCAAACTCCTTCTCTGACTTGATATCCTAAAGTTCATAGGACCACAGGAAGAAATTTAGGGGGTTACCCTAGGCTCCCAACCATCCGTAGAAGAAGGTTAGAGCCTGAGGCCTTGAAAGGAGAGATGGCCGGGGCCTGGGGTTGGGCATGGGGACTGGACAGAGACCGAGATTGTGCACTGACCAACCACAATAGCAAAGCTTCAGAGGACATGGGCACTTCTGACCTCATCAGGGGCTCAATGTGCATTTCAAAGCGTTCATCAAACCAAACAGACTCTCCGGGAATGTGGAGGCAGGTAGAGCACTCCGTGGGCCCCAGATGAACAGATACACTTTCCTAGAGTTCCTGGGGCAGTGGCAGGTCCTTGAGCGGATCCTGGGCTTCTCCTGAGAGTCATTCTGGCTGGACTCCTGGTCCAGAAGGGAGGCCACCAGCCACATGTAAGCAGACAGACAGCTACCAGACCCAGCTTCAGGTATTGAACCCTCATCTCTGGCCCAGACGATGGTGCCCCAGCAGGCAGTAGATTGGTTCTGACACCAAGAGCTAGGAAGGAGGAAGGGCTGGGGTCATCAGACATCCCCAGCACCCCCTGTCCTGGTAGCTTCCGTTCCTCCCCCAACCCTTCACACCGCACCCCCTCCCTACACCTTACCTCTTGCCTCCCCAGCCACCTGCTAACCACTAGAAGGAACTCTGCCCAGGCCCGGGCTGGAGGCTGAAAGGATGGAAGAGGTGACAATTGTTGTGTCCTGTGGTCCCCCAGAGGAGACTGTTGGCCAGCGAGGTCTTTCATACCAGCCCAGTTACACCAGGGGTCTCATCACAAGAGAACACACTGTGACCGCCTCTGCGCAGGCGTCTTGGCAAGCCTCACCCCCACTTTGGCATCCAGCCCAGAGCCCGGCTGACAAGGGAGGTGTGGATTTAAGCCTCAAGGGGACAGGAGGGTGAGGAGGGAGTGGCTGTGTGCCAGGTCTGATGTGGATGAGCAGGAGACCCAGAGGGGAAAGAAGGGGCCACTTGGAACCTCCTGGGTCAGAGAGAATTTACCATTCCGACAAAAGTGAATATTTGGTGTAGTCAACCCTTGAAACCTCTCGGGGTTGGATTTCTTTTCTTTTCTTTTCTTTTCTATTTTTTTGAGATTGTTACCAAGGAAAATACATGAAAATTTCTTCCATAAAATATCAGAGTTCAGGGCTTCCCTGGTGGCGCCGTGGTTGAGGGTCCGCCTGCCAATGCAGGGGACACGGGTTCATGCCCCGTTCCGGGAAGATCCCACACGCCGCAGAGCGGCTGGGCCCATGAGCCATGGCCGTTGAGCCTGCGCGTCCGGAGCCTGTGCTCCGCAACGGGAGAGGCCACAACAGTGAGAGGCCCACGTACCGCAAAATAATAATAATAATAATAAATAAAATAAAAAGTAGATTTACATGTCCCAGTTATAACAAGTATACTTAGAAGTTTCCTGGGACTTTCCTGGTGGTCCAGTTGTTAAGACTCCGTGATCCCAATGCAGGGGGCCCCAGGTTCAATCCCTTGTCAGGAAACTAGATCCCGCATGCCGCAACTAACGATCCCACACATGGCAACAAAGATCCCACATGCCACAACTAAGACCCGGTGCAGCCAAATAAATCAATAAATATATTTTTTAAAGTTTTCCAAAAACTGAATTGTTTCCATCTTAAATTTTAGATTAAATTAAATTAAATTAAAATTTCAATTCCTCACTTGCACTAGATACGTTTCACTTGCTCATCCACCATATTGAATGGCAGGGGACTATAGGCTGATTCTGAAAGTCGAATATCTGTTATCAATGTTTACAATATTGCAACTACGTAAGTATTGTTTCCTATAAAATCTAGTAGTAAACTAGGACTACTTTCCTTTTATTGTTCATTAAAATTTCCTAGGAAATACTATATAGGAAATGAAATTTCTGAATCTTTTTATGTCTGGAAAAGTCATTATTCTGCCTATAGTGGGTAGAATTGTGTCCTCCTCCAAAAAACAGATTCAACTCCTGACCCCTGGTACCTGTGAATGTGACCTTATTTGGAAATAGGGTCTTTGCAGGTTAAAGTGAGCTCATACTGGATTAGGATGGGCCCTAATCTAGTGACTGTTATCCTTATAAAATAAGGGAAATTTAGGAATAGAAGACACAGGGGAGAGTGCCATGTGAAGATGGAGGCAGAGGTTAGACTGATGTGTCTACAAGCCAAAAATGGCAAGAGTTGTTAGCAACCACCAGAACTAGGAGAGAGGCATGGAACATATTCTGCCTCAGAACCTACAGAGGAAATCAACCTGAATTTTGGACTACTAACCTCCAGAACTGTGAGAGAATAAATTTCCGTTTTAAGCTACCTAGTTTGTGGTAATTTGTTACGGCAGCCCTAGGAAACTAGTACAATGCCCTTGGGCTTGATCGATAGTTTGGCTGGGTATAAAAGATTCTAGATTTAAAAAAAAAAGATCCAAAGCTTGAAGGCATGTTCCATCATCTTCTAGCTGTCGTTCCTGTTGGCAAGAGTATGATTTTTTGATCCTTGTTAACTGTAGTAGTTGGAATTCTTAGTCTCAGAAACAGAAACCAGACTGTGGTAAACTTAAGGAGAAAAACAATTCACTGGTTAAATATCATGCAGTTTACAGAATAGATGTGAAAGCTAGAGAACCAAGCTGAGGCTATAACCAATGGAGACAAGATGTAGCCAAAGCCTATCCCAGGAATGGCTGTCCTAGAATGTCACCACTCTTGCTACCAAAACAGAAACCTTGACACTGTGGAACACTGTGGTAGTTTAAATATGGCCACAAATTCTTTTCAGCTCCTTCCATTAGGAAAAGGAATCCATTTCCCCACTTATTGAATCTGGGGTCATTTTATGACTTGATCTGACCAATGGAATGCTGCAGAAGTGACACTATGTGACTTCATAACCTCAGCCTTAAGAGGCTTTGCAGCTTCCCCTCTTACTTGTAATGCTTCCACCAACATATGAAGAAGTCTGGGATGAAAGATTACATGGAGAGAGAGGCCTAGTCTCCTAGCAACTCCAGCCATCCCAGATGAGGCCCAGACATGTAAGTGAGATAATCTTAGACCATTGTCTCAACTAAGCAACCAGCTATCAACAGCCACATATGTGAACTCAGGTTAGATCATTAGAAAAACTGCCCTGTTGATCCACAGAATTGCAATAAATACTAATTGTTGTTTTAAGTCACTATGTTTCAAGGGAAGTTTATTATGAAGCAATACCTAATAGATACAGACGTCCTGCCCAGTTCACACTAGCCATAGAGAAAACTTTGTGATCATGATGTGAAGTTTCAGAGTTCATGAAATAACCACCTGATTGAACCCTCATAGGTCATATGCTATGTTCTAGCCTCCATGGGGTAGGAAGGAGAACTACTGGACCCATTTTGGATTCCATAGTGGGAGGCAGAATCCTCACTCTGCCTATCTTGAGTCTGTTCCCAACAGAAAGAAGTGTTTTTCTCTCTCTCTCATCACAGTGCATATTGGCTTGGCTATCTCTCTCTCTCTAGGTTTTTTTTTTTCCTCTCATCTTTTTATTGATAGTAAGCATTATGGCAGGAGTCTTTTTCTGCCATATATAGCTAGTTACAAATGGCTAGTATTTTTTCAACTAAATAGAAATGTATTTCTCATTCATATAGGTTAAAAATAGATAGGAATAGGGTAGTGTCTCTATTCTATGAAGTATTCAGGCCTCCAATAAGATAATAATTGAGTCTCTGTCATCTTCAACATAAGGATTCCAAGATTTTCATGGGTACCAACACACAACAGGGTGTAGGGGAAGAGAAAGAGAATTGTATGTGGGAGAATATTTACACCAGGAATGGAAATAGTACACAAGATATCTGTACACATACAACGAACAGAAATAAATTACATTGCCATACCCAACTACAAGACAACCTGGAGAATGCGGTTTTATGTTTCCTCAGGAATAAGAGATGGGTTTACTTAGCATCCAGCCAGTCTATGCGGTATCACTACCTCTACTTCCACAATTGCCTTATCCTTAGTCTACTCTCAATATCAGTTATTGTGCAAAATACAAGATCAAACTGGCTAACTGGTGATTTCTGACTATTTCTCTAAGATATATTGGATTTTAAATTCCAATTAAGTTTGTTTCATCAAATAATAAAGCTTTTGACAAAAGAGGATGTTGTTACATTTTTCTGCAAAATCAACCATTCTAACAGGCTGTGTTTTTAGTCTCTTAATACAGTTTCCTGATTTTCCCTCAAAAACATTAGGCTAGGGGCTTCCCTGGTGGCACAGTGCTTAAGAATCTGCCTGCCAATGCAGGTGACACGGGTTCGAGCCCTAGTCCGGGAAGATCCCACATGCCACAGAGCAACTAAGCCCATGTGCCACAACTACTGAGCCTGCACTCTAGAGCCCACAAGCCACAACTACTGAGCACATGTGCCACAACAATTGAAGCCTATGCACCTAGAGCTCGTGCTCCACAAGAGAAGCCACAGCAACGAGAAGCCCGCACACCGCTACGAAGAGTAGGCCCCACTCACCACAGTTAGAGAAAGCCTGCATGCAGCAACAAAGACCCAATGTAGCCAAAAATAAAATAAATAAAATAAATAAATTTATTTTAAAAAATAGGCTACTTTAAAAAATCTCAATGCTTGTCTATAAAAAAAACTCTGTTGTATATGAATATATGCTGCTTTTCTTTTTCTTTTTTTAATGCCTTTTTAAATTATTTATTTATGTTGCACCATGTCTTAGTTGTGGCAGGCGGGCTCCTTAGTTGTGGCATGTGAATTCTTAGTTGTGGCATGCATGTGGGATCTAATTGCCTGACCAGGGATTGAACTTAGGCCCCCTGCGTTGGGAGCGCAGTCTTACTCACTGAACTACCAGGGAAATTCCTGCTTTTCTTTTTCTCAATGACATTTTTTCCAGTTTTACTGAGTTATATAGTCATATGACATTGTAGTCACTTAATAAGTAGGTACAGGGAATTTCCTGGTAGTCCAGTAGTTAGGACACTGCACCTTCACTGTGGTGGCATGGGAGTAATCCCTGGTCAGGGAACTAAGATCCACAAGCCACACAGCGTGGCCAAAAAAAAAAAAAATCAGTAGGTACAACAAAATAATTTGACAGGGCTTCCCTGGGGGCGCAGTGGTTGAGAGTCTGCCTGCCGATGCAGGGGACACGGGTTCGTGACCCGGTCCGGGAAGATCCCACATGCCACGGAGTGGCTGGGCCCGTGAGCCATGGCCGCTGAGCCTGCGCATCTGGAGCCTGTGCTCCGC